>NC_133457.1:98422565-98733100 GCF_048565385.1 Saimiri boliviensis | reverse complement strand
AGGAGAGCCGTAATAGTGCCTGTGCTGGTGAAATTAAGGGAGGCAAGAAAGGTAGCCGAGAATGTGGGGATTGCTGATCTGTGTGCCTTCTTTCTTGGAGACTCCTTTCAGAAGACTTTTTGTTTTAAAGTACTTGAGAAGATTGTGGTTGTAAGGAAGTACTTTTCCATTGCTGGCACAGTGTCACCTTTGCCCAGAATCTACATGTCCCTGGTAGTTGCCTCTATCTCTTAGTGCAGCTGTGCTGGCTGGCTTCCGGCCTGGGGCATGGGTCTGCATTCCCACCTGTCTCTCTGGCTGCCCCTGGATGAACTCCATTCCTTTCTCACAGCCGTCTTTGTAGATCTCACCCACTCCAGGCGGCTTTCTTTTTGCTGCGGAACTCTAGACCTCTTAGCTGGTGGGGCCTCCTTCCTGCTACCACTGTTGCAGCTGCCCTCACTAAGTGCTTGACTGCTGAGCCAGCCCCCTTTGTGATAAAAGCACCTTGGTTTTTATTTTGTCCTTTTAATTAAACAACCCCAGCTGTGAATGGCACCACAAATCTTACTGATGATAATTCCCACCTCTTAACTTGGACTCTGCTAACTCTGAGAAGAACAGAGATGATCAAAGGGAGCCTTTTGAAGTTTGTTTCAGGTTTTCAGATTAAGCCTCTACCTAAACCTATGCAAGAAATCTAGGGTTACCTGTATTCCTGTGATGACTTCTTGATTTTCTTTTGGACTGAAAGACGGTCTTCTAAAAATGTTTTTTGGTTGAAAATTTTTTATTTAATTTTGAAAGACCTATAACATGCAAAAATAAAGCATAGTACATACTTTTGAACCTATTTTCAGGTTGAAAAAAATTTACTCCTACAGCTCTCTCTCTGATACTTTCATCTTCCTGTCTCCCTCCTACCAATACCACTGTTCTGAATTTGGTGGTTATCATCATATACATGGCCTTGACTTTTACTATGTTACTAAATAACGCATAATATTATTTTACATGCTTTTAGCTTCATGTAAATGGCACAACGCAGTATATATTCTAGTGTGATCTGCTTTCTTCATCATTAAATTTTTAGTCATTCACGGATAGTTAAGCACTAGCTACCTTGGCTCCTCTGAAATACTCTGTTTTTATTTATTTATTTATTTGAGACAGAGTTTTGCTCTTGTTACCGAGGCTGGAGTGCAATGGTACGATCTCTGCTCACCGCAACCTCCGCCTCCTGGGTTCAGGCAATTCTCCTGCTTCAGCCTCCTGAGTAGCTGGGATTACAGGCACGCACCACCATGCCCAGCTAATTTTTTGTATTTTTTTTTAGTAGAGATGGGGTTTCACCATGTTGACCAGGATGGTCTCGATCTCTTGACCTCATGATCCACCCGCCTCGGCCTCCCAAAGTGCTGGGATTACAGGCTTGAGCCACCGCACCCGGCAATTTTTTTTTTTTTTTTTTTTTGAGACGGAGTTTCACTCTTGTCACCCAGGCTGGAGTGCAATGGCCCGATCTTGGCTCACCGCAACCTCCGCCTCCTGGGTTCGAGCAATTCTCCTGCCTCAGCCTCCCAAGTAGCTGGGACTACAGGTGCACGCCACCATGCCCAGCTAATTTTTGTATTTTTAGTAGAGACGGGATTTCACCATGTTGACCAGGATGGTCTCGATCTCTTGACCTTGTGATCCACCCACCTCGGCCTCCCAAAGTGCTGGGATTACAGGTGTGAGCCACCGCGCCCGGCAATACTCTGTTTTTTAATAGTTGGCAGCATTGATTTTATATTGTCTAAATGAGATTCTTTGATCATTAAATCAACAGGACTACCGATATTTTGGGTTCAGAGGCTTTCTCATATATATTCTGACCCATGTTTGCTTATAAGGTTGCCTACCTTTTTTTCATTCTGGAACACACGCATGAACTTGTTGGAGCACACCAGCAGAAGGCAAGAGCTTTCCACCCCATCCTACTCCCTCTTAACTATCCAGCTGCCCAGCCACACCCAGCTTTCCTCCTCTGCATCATCATGGCCATTCTACACTTCCTCTTTGGAAGTAAAACATCACCCAAGATACTGTGACGTTTGGGATCATTCTACCTTGCTTGAAAATACTTCTTCATGGATGGAACTTTGGAGGCTTTAGGCCACTGATGATAGCTCTTCAAATGGCTAAGAACTTTGCTATTCCAGCAAGTCATTCATTTAGCCATTCAACAGATATTGATTGTTTATCCACTGTGCCAGGTGTTAGGCATACATGGTAAGCAAATAAACATGGTTCCTGCCCTCGTGGAACTCTTGGTCTAGTGAGGGAGACAGACATTAGTCAATCATATAAATAAGTGAAAAGGTTATTAACTGTGAACAATGCTATGAAAAAATGTATATAATAGGGAGATTTTACCTGGGTGTGGGGTGGTGAGGGAGAGAGTGCCCTCCTAAGGAATTGATGATTTAACTGAGATCTAAGGATAGTGTGAGAGTTTACTAGGGAAAGAGAAGAAGAAATTGTTCCAGGTCAAATGCAAAAGTCCGGGAATAGGAGAGACACAGCATGTTCATGGTGCTGGAACCCAGAATGGGGGTTGGGAGGGGTGAGTGTGAGATGAGCCTAGAGAGGTAGGGCCAGACCAGGCAGGGCCACGTGGGCCATGGAAAGGACTTTTGTCTTCAGTCTGAAAACAGTTGAGAAGTGAATTGTTTCATGTGTTTTATCTTTTCTAGTTCAAAAAGCAGAAACTCCTCCTAGAACTGGACCAGTATGCCCCAGATGTGGCCGAACTCATCCGAACCCCTATGGAAATGCGTTACATCCCTCTGAAAGTGGCTCTGTTGTAAGTATTCCCTGACAAAACAGGGCTTAGTGCCAGCAAATGCGAGGAAAATCTGATGAGACTTTCCCATGTTGTTTGTTGTACTTTTGGAGATTTGCAATCTTAGTCATCAAGTATTTGCTGTAGTTCTGTTGCACAACTGGGTTCTGTTGTTCTGGCCAGCAAAAGAGACAGAGCCATTCTGTCTCTCTTGGGACAAAGACTCACACAGGGCCGTGCACAATCAAACCCTTCACAAATGCTTTTTGACTCCATGCTGATCTTGGTTCCAGCCTACATATAACCAGTGTTTCTAAAGAAAAAGTTCTTCAATTGTGATGTATAGATTGAATAAAAGTTTGGTTTTTATGTAGCTGCCATTTCAAGCAGCTCTTAACATTTCATGTACCATATAGTCCCCCATTGGTAGCTCATAAAACTAAAGTGCCAAACAGATGCATTCCAGCCGGGTGACCCATGTAGAAGACTGGAACTTACTAAGGCTCTGTGAAAGAATTCTCTAGGGAGTACCCAGTGCTGCCATTAAGTTGTACTCTTTTGGGTTATTTCCATTTATCTTCCTGAGACAGGCAAATGTGAATAATTATTCAATCCACAAATAGTCATTGAATATCAATAATATACCAGTTTCTAGGGATACATAGTAAACAAGACAAACAAGTTTCCTCATGGAAAAATATGCCTTTAGAACCTAAGAATTAAAAAGGACCTTATGAGACTAGTTTATTCATCCCTCTGTCTTGTGTGTGGATTTCCTACTCCCTATTCCAGATAGATGTCTATGCAGCTGCTTCTTGAACGTCACCTGCTATTTAGAAATGGCATTTTTTTCTTCCCACCAAACGATTTTGGACTATCAGTTCCAACCTGTGTATTTCAGAAATGTTGGTGGGGTCTACCTTAAAAGAACCGGAAGTTTAGCAACTTTATGAATCCTTTATGGACTTATATATGTCCTGGGGGTAGTTTTGTAATGGCAGCTGCTGTTTCTTTAAAGATTATGTAACAAGCCTGTCTGTAATTGCTGAAAAAACCACCAACAACTTCTAGGCCTTTGGCTATGGAACTGCTAATCTCACAGTTGTGGGAGGTATTGGATTTAAGGTCTTTATTTGTGAACAATAATCGTAATCTTTTCCTGAGACACTGGCATGTTTCTTCCTATCTGGTAACCAGAATTATGTAACTGCTCTACCTTTTCACTTTGTCTGCCAGGAAACTCAGAACCAAATTTGAAGCTGATTATTATAGTGCTGTAGAATACCCATATGGTCATCCTTCCATTGCCTTTACTGTCTCCTTTTATTTATGTTTTCCTTGCTCTGGATTCTTTATTTCTATTTTTACTTTGCTATTGTTTTTTCTTATCTGTTCTTTGTGTTTTTGAGATAGAGTCTCACTCTGTCACCCAGGCTAGAGTGCAGTGGCACAATCACAGCTCACTGCAGCCTCCACCCCCCCAGGCTCAAGTGATTCTCTTACCTCAGACTCCCAAGTAGCTGGGACCACAGGTGTGCACCACTATGCCTGGTTAAGGAGATTTTTGTATTATTATTATTATTATTATTATTATTATTATTTTAGTAGAGACAGGGTCCCGCCATGTTGCTTAGGCTGGTCTTGAACTCCAGCTCAAGCTATCCACCCACTTGGCCTCTCAAAGTGCTGGGATTACAGGTGTGAGCCACCATGCCTAGCTTATTTTATTTTTTTTTTTTTTGAGACGGAGTTCCGCTCTTGTTACCCAGGCTGGAGTGCAATGGCGCGATCTCGGCTCACCGCAACCTCCGCCTCCTGGGTTCAGGCCATTCTCCTGCCTCAGCCTCCTGAGTAGCTGGGATTACAGGCACGCGCCACCATGCCCAGCTAATTTTTTGTATTTTTAGTAGAGACGGGGTTTCACCATGTTGACCAGGATGGTCTCGATCTCTCGACCTCGTGATCCACCCGCCTCGGCCTCCCAAAGTGCTGGGATTACAGGCTTGAGCCACCGCGCCCGGCCTAACCTAGCTTATTTTTTATTATCTGTTCTATCTTTTTTTTTTTTTGAGATGGAGTTTTGCTCTCGTTGCCCAGGCTGGGCTATCTTGACTCACTGCAACCTCCGCCTCACAGGTTCAAGTGATTCTCCTGCCTCAGCCCCTCAAGTAGCTGGGATTACAGTCATGCGCCACCATCCCCGGCTAATTTTGTATTTTTAGTAGAGATAGGGTTTCTCCATGTTGGTCAGGCTGATCTTGAACTCCCTACCTCTGGTAATCCACCCACCTCAGCCTCCCAAAGTGCTGGGATTACAGGCGTGAGCCACTGTACCTGGGTTGTTCTCATTTTAGCTACTTCAAATCCTTTGTGGAAGCAGGATAGAAATAAATACAAACAATTTATTATGACCATCTAAGATTTCCCTACTCACAAGTATTTCATATTCATTTTTTTGTGCATTCCTTTTCCACCTCGGGAAAAGACTAGGAGTTTCAGCATAACTTCTTCCTAGTGGAGAGTCCAGATGTCCTTTGGAGTTCTGTGGCATCTGACTTGTTGAATTCAGTAAATACTTATTCTGTCCTTGCGGTCTGGGTCTGTGGATTCGGCTTAACTACAAGAAGGGTACATCTAAACTGCTCTGACCTTTTGGATTGGTGTGACCTGTGTCAGGGCTTAGGAGCCTGATTAAGGAAAATGTACTTTCCTAGTTCTCAGAGGTAAATGCAGCCATTCTTAAGATATGTGGCTCTGTGGAAATTGGCAGAATTTAATCATTTTTGAAATCTAAAATAGTAGAAAGAACATTTTAGAGCTAGGAAAACCTGATTTTGAATGTACTTACTTATGAGATTTTGGGCAAGCTCCTTTACCCCTGAGTCTCAGTTTCCTCATCTGCAAAATTGGAATGATGTTATTGCGAGTTACAATAACTGTTATTTAATTGTCACGGTGATGATTGTGATGATTAAATACAACAGTTTTCTGTATACCCCATAGCACAGAATAGGCAGTCCATGTTCAGTACCTTTTATTCATCAGCCACAACCCCTACTCTATTCCTTTTTACTTGGGGAAACTCATTTCTAAGAAGTTGCCTTCCTTCATGTGAGCTTTTAGTAAATCTCTTGGAATTTCCTGGCTGTAATGGCGAGGACTCGTTGGTCAGGATTACTAATGCCAAATATGTTTCTTCTTCCCCAGCTACCTCTTAAATCCTTACACGGTTTTGTCTTGTGTTGCCAAGTCTACCTGTGCCATCAACAACACCCTCATTGCTTTCTTCATTTTGACTACAATAAAAGGTAAGGCCCTGAAGGGAGAGTACAAAAGCTCAGTCCCTGATTTATGCAAGGTTTTGTAACACTTATGCTGTGGGTTTTTTTTTTTTTAATGCAACACTTAAAAACATTTAAAAAATTACACAAGTAATACAAGATTATTCAGAAAATGTAGACAAGGCAAGAGGAAAAAAATTAAAACATCTTGAAAACGTACTGCTCAGAGAGTCACTATTAACATTGTTCAAGAAAAAGTTCTAGGCCAGGCATGGTGGCTCATACCTGTAATCTCAGCACTTTGGGAAGCCAAGGCAGGAGGATCATTGAGCCCAGAAGTTTGAGACCAACCTGGGCAACGTAGCAAGACCTTGTCTCTGCAAAACAAAAAATTAGCCCAGCACCATGCACCTGTAGTCCCAGCTACTCGGGAGACTGAGGCAGGAGGATTGCTTGAGTTGCAAGTTTGAGGCTGCAGTGAGCTATGATCATCATGTCACTGCATTCCAGCCTGGGTAACAGAGTGAGACCTTGCCTCTTAAAAAAAGCTTCTAAAAGGCTTATGATAAGAATAGTAGTCTTCCTCTTTCTTCTTACCCCTACTTCAGCTTCTTTGAAGCTTTCTGGCTTTTGCTAGTATTCCATATTTATAAATAAGACTTTATATGTATTTCCCGAGTTACAAATTTTAGACATTATTTATTATACTCCCATCATGGACAATGATAAAGATTTAGCTCTTTAGTACAAGCATCCCCTTCCCCACTTTGCCTGATTTTCCTATAGTAGTTACATCTTAGTTGCTTGCTTATTTGTTTTGTTTTGGGTTTTTTTTTTTTGGAGACAGGGTCGTCACTCAGGCTGGAGTTCAATGGCACAATCATGGCTCATGGAGCCTTGATCTCCCTAACTCAGCTGATCCTCCCATTTCACCTCCTGAGTAGCTAGGACTACAAGTACCTGTCATCACGCCTGGCTAATTTTTGTATTTGTTATAGAGATGGGGTTTTGCCATGTTGCCCAGGCTGCTGTTGAACTCCTGGACTTAAGTGATCCATCCTCCTTGGCCTCCCAAAGTGCGGGATTACAGGCATGAACCACTGCACTTGGCCAACATCATAGTTTGGATTAAATCAATATCAGCACCTATATTTTATGACACTATATGTGTTACTCCACTGCTGGGCAAAGTAGTAACTCTGACTACTGTTTTCTTCCATGTACTGCCTTTTATTTTTCCTAGGAGTAATAATTGTCTTTTATTGCTTGTTTGGTTTTTTGCTTAGTTTTTGGTGCCAGTCACCGTTTTATTCCCCAGTTGTTCGACTATATCTGGAGATTTTTTTCAAACATCTTTCATTCTACCCAAGTATGTCTTGGTTGTTCTCTGGGTCTGGTATAAAGTTGTCATACGGGAGCTTACCTTCATAAATCTCCTCTTCTGTATCCCTCCTCTCCTGGATTCCTTCTCTTTTGATTTTTTTTTTTTTTTTCTGTTTTTCCGAAGTACTTTCTCAGTAGTTGTCTAAGAAAGGGTGTATGAGATACATATTTTGAGTCATTCCATCTCTAAAAAAAATCTTTGTTCTAGTTTAGCACCAAATTAATAGTTGAGTAGGATAGAGAATTCTAGACTCAGATAACTTTTCCTTTAGAATTTTGAAGGCATTGGCTGGGTGGAGTGGCTCACGCCTGTAAGCCCAGCACTTTGGGAGGCCAAGGCGAGTGGACCACCTAAGGTCAGGAGTTGGAGACCAGCCTGATAGGAGAAACTGTCAATTCAATTAAAAAAAAAAAAAAAAAGGAATTTTGAAGGCATTGTTTCATTGTCTTCTAGTATCTTGGTTGCTATTGAGCAGTTTTATGGTCTTGAATATAACCAATTTTTTAAAATTTATTTTTTATTTATTTTTATTATTGTTTTTTGAGATGGAGTCTTGCTCTTTTGCCCAGGCTGGAGTGCAATGGTGCAATCTTGGCTCACTGCAACCTCCGCCTCCCAGATTCAAGCGATTCTCCTGTCTCAGCCTCTTGAGTAGCTAGGATTACAGGAATGCACCACCTCACCTGGCTAATTTTGTACTTTTAGTAGAGAAGGGGTTTCTCCACGTTGGTCAAGCTAGTCTCGAACTCCTGACCTCAGGTGATCCACCCGCCTCAGCCTCTCAAAGTTCTGGGATTACAGGTGTGAGCCACCATGCCCCACCGTAACTCAGGTTTTTTTTTCTGAAATATTTAATATCTTCCGGTCAGGCACAGTGTTCTAGCCTGTAATCCAAGCACTTTGGGAGGCTGAGGCAGGAGGATCTCTTGAGCCTAGGAGTTTGAGACCAGCCTGGCAACATAGTGAGACCTCATCTTTACAAAAAATGAACACAATTAGTGGTAGCCTGTGCCTATGGTCCTAGACACTTGGGTGGCTGAGGCAGGAGGATCACTTGAGCCCAGGAGGTTAAGGCTACAATGAGTCAATATAGTGACAGAGCAAGACCCTCCCTCAAAAAAAGGAGAAAAAAAAATTGAGTATCTTCTTTTTATCCTCAACATTTTGAAATTTTATGACTTTGTCTTGACATGGGTCTTTTAAAATTCATTATGCTGAGTACTTGGTAGGCCCTTTCTTTCTTTCTTTCTTTCTTTTTTGTTTTTTGAGATGGAGTTTTGCTCTTGTTGCCCAGGCTGGAGTGCAATGGCGCAATCTTGGCTCACTGCAACCTCCACCCCCCGGGTTCAAGCAATTCCCGTGCCTCAGCCTCCCCAGTAGCTGGAATTATAGGCATGCACCACCATACCCGGCTAATTTTTGTATTATTAGTAGAGACAGGGTTTCACCATGTTGGTCAAGCTGGTCTTGGACTCCCAGCCTCAGGTGATCTGCCCACCTCAGCCTCCCAAAATGCTGGGATTATAGGCGTGAGCCACTGCGCCTGACCTGGTAGGCCCTTTCAGTATGGAAACTAGTGTTCTAGAAGGTGTTCCTGTACAACTTTTCCAAATTCCACCTCTGTTTTCTCTGTCCACTTGTTTTGGATGTTTTTTGGATGTTAGAATTTCTTGATTGATTGAATATGCATATTTTATTTTCTGTTGTTTTTCCCATCATTTTTACTTACTTTCTCCTTTTCTGGAATGTTTCCTTGTTTTTATCTTCCAGCTTCTCATGGAATTTTAAATTTTATTTATTACATTTTTATACATTTACATTTGGTCTCTAGTTGTTTCTTTGAGGCATCCTATTTTTATTTTATCACCACAGTATCCTCTATTATATCTCTGATTATACATATATATTGTCAGTTTCCATTTGTTTCAAGGTCTCTTTGTCTTCCTGGTATCTTTTTTTTAATTGTTTGTTTTAAGAGGATTTCTTCTGTATGGGAAGGTTTTCTTAGATGTATGGTAATCCTGGCTATCTGTTTCTATTTAAGAGTGAGGCATGGCCTGGCACAATGACTCGCACCTATAATCCCAGCATTTGGGAGGCTGAGGTGGGAGGGTGGCTTGAGGCCAGGAGTTCAAGACCAACCTGGTCAACATAGCGAAACCTCGTCTCTACAAAAGAAAGAAGTTAGCCAAGCATGGTGGTACTTGCTTGTAGTCCCAGCTACTCAGGAGGCTGAGGTAGAAGGATTGCTTGAGCCTGGGAGTTCGAGGCTGCAGTGAGCTATGATTGTGCCTCTGTACTGCAACCTAGGTGACAGCCGTCTCTAAAAAAAAAATAAAAATAAAAATAAAAAATAAAAAAATTTTAAATGAGGCACAACATATTGACAGGACACTGTGTGCATGGGCAGTGCTTGTTGGTGGATCATTTTCACTATATGGGGCTCAGGCAGTGGGTCGGCCTCTTTGGGTTGGGGGCATTTACAAATGTCATCATTTGCAGGTTTTATTTTCCTTTGAAACTATTCAGTTTTTCCAAAGGGGAATCCTCTAAAATCCTGTCTGGGGTAGCAGAGTTGGGGATTTTTTGGGGGGTGGAGGTTACAAAAGACTGGCTGCTGGAGTTGTGAGAGCAGGAACAGGGAGGGTGGCTGGTTTCAGTCCGGAGACTTTATTTCATCTCATTGCTTTTCAGCCCTCACTTCTCCTCAGCCCATTACTGTGCTAAGTAGTTCCTAGACTTGTGCCCTTAGTTAGCTTTCTCCAGAACTGAGATCTTCTGCAGGTGGAGTAGAAAGTTAGAGGGACAGATTACGTGGGAATGGTTATCTGGCTGCACATAGTTGGGATAAGACCTGTTGCTCTGAGTGGTCTGTATACAAACTTTCAGCTTGATTTTTTTCTCTGTGCGTTATTACCCCCACCTCCCATAGCATCTGATACACTCAAGTGCTGAATTTCTCAGAAGTTTTGTGGGTTGAGTTGGCTGATTTTTTATTAGTAATCCTCTTTGTAGGCCACTGAGCCGTAATTTTTTTTGCATCACCAAGTCATTTATTCTTTCACCTGCTTTATATTTTTTCACTATTGTATTGAAGTTTTTTTTGCTATAATCTCCTCTTATTTTCTTTGTGATTTAATATGGTTTTAATCTCTTATTAAGTCATTTTAGTGAAATTTTTGGAGGATGAGATGATAAGCACATGTGATCAATCTGTTATTTTTAACTGAAGTTCCTCTGTAAGCATTTGGGTTATATATTTCCAGATTTTTCCTACATTTCCCACCCCCCGCCCCCAACTTTTAATATTGTATCAATTAGCTAGTACCACAAAAATGTTAATAAACCACTCCAGAATTCAGTAGCTTAAGACAATAACAAGTGTTTACCTAGCTCATACATCTGTAAGTCAGCAAGAAGTCAGCTGATCTAGGTTGGACATGTTTCGTCCGTTGGCTGATTACATGGGCTTCCTTTATGCATCAGTGGCTGGCTGGAGTTGGCTAATCTAGGTTGGGCACTGCTTCATATGGCTGGCATCCTCCTGGGCCAGGGGACAAACTTAAGTATGTTCTCTTCATAGCAATGGCAGAAGCACAATAGTGAGCAAGCCTAGTCAGGCATGTACTTTTTAAGTTCTGGTTGCATCACATGTGCTAATATCCCATTGATCAAAATGTAACACACGTCCAGGCATGGTGGCTCACGCCTGTAATCCTAGCACTTTGGGAGGCCAAGGCAAGTAGATCACGATCTTGACTGGCCTGGCCAAGATGGTGAACCTTGTCTCTACTAAAGAGACAAAAATTAGCCAGGTATGATGGCAGGTGCCTATAATCCCAGGCACTCGGGAGACTGAGGCAGAGAATTGCTTGAACCCGGGAGGTGGAGGCTTCAATGAGCATGATTGCACCATTGTACTCGAGCCTGAGCGATGAAGTGAGACTCCATCTCAAAAAAAAAAAAAAAAAAAAAAAAAAAAATGGCATCATGGCTGGCTGAGCCCAGGGGTGGGGATTTTCATCCTGTCCACAACAGTAAGGCACTGCAAAGTTATACGGCAAAGTACCTGGACGTGGTGGAGAGGCGGTTGCGGGGCAAATTGGAGCCAATAATACAACCTACCACGTATGTACCAATAAATGTCTAGTCTTTTTTTTTTTTTTTTTAAAGTTAGTCTTGCTCTGTCGCCCAGGGTGGAGTGCAGTGGCACAATCTCGGTTCATTGCAAACTCTGCTTCCTGGTTCAAGTGATTCTTGTGCCTCAGCCTCCCGAGTAGCTGAGACTACAGGGATGTACTACCATGCCCAGCTAATTTTTGTATTTTTAGTAGAAACGAGGTTTCACCATGTTGGCCAGGCTGGTCTCGAACTCCTTACCTCAAGTGATCAGCCCGCCTTGGCCTCCCAAGGTGTTGGGATTTAGGTGTGAGCCATCATGCCTGGCCCTAGTCTATCATTTTGAATGGCTGCATATTCATTTTATGAATATAGAAATTCTTTGACCTATATATATCTTTAAATGTTTAGGTGATTTTCCAGTTTTTAGCTGTTTAAATATTATAATCAACTTTCTAATATACAGCAATATTTGTACTCGTTTAGTTATTTTCTTATAATAAAGTCCTAGAAATAGAAATATTTGCCACTTTTTAACAATTTCTAGAATTAATTATTTTTTTCTTTTTTGTGGATAGTAGAGGTCTCACTGTGTTGCTCAGGCTGGTCTCAGAATTCCTGGGCTCAAGCTGTCCTCCTACGTCTGCCTCCCTTAAGTGCTGAGATTATAGACATGAGCCACCATACCCAGTTGGTTTTCTGAAATTTATTACCACATTTATACTCCCATAAGAAGCATGTAAGAGTCCTTGTTTTTGTACACTATTGTCTAATAGTTTGTGTGCTCAGGAAGTTAAAGAGTATGAAGTTGTACATAAAACCTTACGGTTTGCTTACCTTTTCAGGGGTGGCACATTAGGATGCCTTAGGTCTTCATAAGAGATTGTTTCTCTTGGAGTGCTTATGAGTGGTCTTTCTGTAGGCCTATTAGTTTAATTTATTATTAGGTTACTTAAAATAGCTAGATATTGCATAGCGTGAACTATCTTGTTCTGAAGATTGTGGTCATTTTGTCAGAAACAATTCTGAAGCAGTCAATACTCTGCTGTCTGCATACTCCCTGACTCAATCCCTGTTTCCAGAGTGTCAGGTTCAGATAGGTTGTCATTTATCAAGGTGTCTGGTGTCCGTTAAAATAAAGAATATACACAGTAGCCTGGCAGAAAGGACCAAGTACTGGCCTTTGGAAATGTCACCTTTAAAATAGCCAAATGCAGAGATAGAAACTGAAGACATGCCCTCAGAAGGTGCATGTTTATTTGTTTTCCTAGGAGTCTCAACATAAAAATGTAAAGTATGCCATTGAAAAATACATTTTATGACCTTTAAGTCAATGAAAGGTTTTTGTTTGGGGAAGAAAAACATGTAAATAAGTTATGTGTATCTCTTTTGTAGCCATGTTTCTTTTGTTCCACAGAGCCAAAAAAATGTTTTATATCACTCTAGATTTTTGTTTAGTGAATTCATAGACATTTTCATAATGTTATATGCATAATTTTGTTTTATCACTTCATATGAATCATGTCTGACATTGGTCACATTATTTGTCGTTTCCTTTAAATTTAAATTTAAATTTGGAAGTAATTTAAGCATTTGGCAAGAATAAAAGAAATTCAAGCCTATAAATTTAAAAGTAAAAGTCTTTCATCACCCGGCTCCACCTCCGCTTAAGCTCCTCTTGCATATTCGTTATGAGATCCAGCCCTTCTCTTTTGTTGGACATTTGTTTTCCATTATTTGCTACTATAAATAGAGACCCTCACAAACAACATTTCTAATCAGTTAAAATATTTGAAGAGTTCTATTTTAGGTAGGTCTCTGAACCACTCTAGCTCTTTGAGTATTTTAGTAATCTCTGCTAACAGTATATATAATAAAGTTAGTTGTTATAAATTCTGCAAGTTATATTTCTACATTTTACATATTACCACATAATATTAATAAAATTACTTAAATTAATGAAGGAATAATTCACTTTTTTTCTTAAAAAAGAAAATATTTGAGAATTCACAAGAAAAGAAATATAAATCACTAAAAATTATGGAAAAATATTCAACTCCATGGATAATTAATAAAAGCAGGCCGGGCGCGGTGGCTCAAGCCTGTAATCCCAGCACTTTGGGAGGCCGAGGCGGGTGGATCACGAGGTCAAGAGATCGAGACCGTCCTGGTCAACATGGTGAAACCCCGTCTCTACTAAAAATACAAAAAATTAGCTGGGCATGGTGGCACGTGCCTGTAATCCCAGCTACTCAGGAGGCTGAGGCAGGAGAATTGCCCGAACCCAGGAGACGGAGGTTGCGGTGAGCCGAGATCGTGCCATTGCACTCCAGCCTGGGTAACAAGAGCGAAACTCTGTCTCAAAAAAAAAAAGAAAAGCAAATTGAAATTTAAAAACTTTTGAAAGCTTTTTTTTACCTTTGAAATGGGTAAGAACTTTAGAAGCTAATTCTCAGTTCTGACAAAGGTTCTATCAAATAGGCATTCTCCCACTTGGAAATTGGCTGATAAATTCGTACAACCATCTTGGGCAGTATCCACTGGGGATAAAATGTTTGTAGTTTTGATTTATTCTACTTTTAAGAACCTATCCTAAAGTAATGCAGAAATACACAAAGCTTTATGGTGCAAAGTCATTAATTGCAGAATTATTTATAATCACTGGAAACATTAGAAAATACTTAAATAGAGAGGAAAGGTTAAGTAAAATGTGGTTTACCCATGTAGAATATTATGCTCTTGATTTTTAAATATAATTTTTAATTATGTGAAAATAAATGTATGTTTTTAAAAACAATATGAAATTATATATATATACATAAATACATATATATACATATATATAAATGATTTTTTTTTTTTTTTTTGAGACAGAGTTTCGCTCTTGTTGCCCAGGCTGGAGTGCAATGGCGCGATCTCGGCTCACCGCAACCTCCGCCTCCTGGGTTCAGGCAATTCTCCTGCCTCAGCCTCCTGAGTAGCTGGGATTACAGGCACACGCCACCATGCCCAGCTAATTTTTAGTATTTTTAGTAGAGACGGGGTTTCACCATGTTGACCAGGATGGTCTCGATCTCTTGACCTCGTGATCCACCCGCCTCGGCCTCCCAAAGTGCTGGGATTACAGGCTTGAGCCACCGCGCCCGGCTAAAATAATTTTTTTAATCTAATTTTATTTTTTGGAGACAGGATCTTACTCTTATCACCCAGGCTGACCTGCAGTGGCACAGTTGTAGCTTACTATAACATCACACTCTTGGGCTCAAATGATCCTCCCACCCCAGCTTCTCATGTAGCTGAGACAACAGGCATGTGCCACCATACCTGGTTAATTTTTTAATTTTTTTGTTAAGAACAGATCTTGCTCTGTTGTCCAGACTGGTCTTGAACTCCAGGACTCAAACAATCCACCTTCCTCAGCCTTCTAAAATGCTGGGCTTACAGGTGTGAGCCACCGTGCCCAGCAAAATTATATATTTTAATGAACCTCAACTATGTTAAAGCAACAAAAATAGGAAATAGATCCCAAAAGGATAATACTTGTCCCTGTCGGTTAAGTTCATGGGTGATTTTAATTTCCTTTTTACATGTTTTTTTCCAAAGTTTCTTCAGTGAGTACATAATTAAAAGCTAAATTTAATTACCTTGATTGATAAGAAGATAGGGACAGTAGAAGTGAACTTGGCAGTGCTCCCCTGACCATGGAGCAGATACACCACAGAAGGAAGTGACTTGTTTGCTGTGTCCCCCTTGACTCTTGCTACTTGCTTTCCCTTGGCTTCCTTTGTGGCATCCCAGGTTGCTTGGGACACTCTGAGAGACGCAGGCCAGGGCAAGGCCCAGGCCATTGTATTGTGATATCCTTATTGGAGTGTTGGCTGGGAAACACAGGTCTTTGGGCAGGGTTGATATTAGTTTAGCGGATTAGCTTAAGTTTGTCTTTGAAGGCTGTTGCTTGGGCAAAGAGTACTCTGTCTTTCAGTGAGCTAATTATAAACTCCGTCCCTGGGAAGCAGTCTTCATTGGGCTTTAAAAAGGAAAACAAACGAACAGATGTTAATAGATGGTCCTGCTTTTTCACTATTGGTGTTTGTCAACAGTGAGATATTCCCAACTAGAAATTCTTGAAGTTTGCCACCTAAGAGTTCTTCAGCTTTTCTTATGCCACCAAAAAAGACCATGTGACAGGACTTGCTTGCCCAGCAGAAAGAAAGATCACTGCTGTCAGAAGGTATTCAAGTATGATTAAGGGCTCAGGCTGCTCTGCTGTTAGATCTGGTGGCTAATCCCAGCTCCACTGTTCCCTGGCTGTATCACCTTGGGCAAGTCACTTAACAGTTCTAAGCCTTAGTTTCCTTATCTATAGCATGAGGATGAAACAGTGTCTACCTCATATAGCGAATATAAAGAATTAACGGTATGGCGAATGGTATGGAGGCATGTAATAACTGCTCAGGTGGTGTTGATTGCTGTTTTTAATAGTATCCTCTCTTTTAAAAGATCTCTCAGATCACTTGAGCCCAGGAGTTTGAGTGCAGGGAGCTCTGACCTCGTCACTGCACTCCAATCTGCTACTTGCTTTCTGGGCAACAGAGTGAGACCCTGTCTGTTTAAAAAAAAAAATTTTTTTTTAAATAAAAGAGACCTCATGACTGATAGCATCCTTATAGGCCTTATAGGGAGGACTGGGAGGTTGCAAAGAGAGGTTTTCTTCCTGGAGCCTAGCATTAGAGGAACCGTGGAAGAGTGATGATCCTGAGGCTTGGTGATCCCATCACTTCCAGTTGAGGTTCCTGTAGGCCAAAGACCTGCCAATGGACGGAGTCACAGAGGACCCAAGGACCCATGGGAGAAGCAGTTTTTGTCAGGTCAACCCAACTTCGAAGCCTGCTTATTCTAATTACTAGCTCTGTACCTTGGGCAAATCATGCAGCCTCAAGAGCCTCAGCTAGAATACCTACCTCCTAGAGATAGTGGAGGAATAAATAAGAAATATAAAATGCTTAGCATGCTTCCTTAGCAGAATTCACTCAATAACTAGTTACTCTGCTTATTGTGATTGTTATGGTACAGGCACAGACTGAAATCAAGAGGGTGGCACAGTGATGCAGTCAGAACTGGGGTCTGAAGTGAAACTGGTTCAAATCCTGTTGCTCTCATTCACTAGTTTCATGACGCTGGGCAAATAACTTCTCTGTCTTTCCTTTTCATTATCTGGAAAATGGGGACAGTAATTGTATCTACTTCATGGAATTATTGAAAGGACTAAATGGCTTAAGGCAAGTAAAGTGCTTACAGTCATGACTGGAACCAAGTAAGTGCTCAATAAATTATCATCATCTCTGGTATGTATGGGTTGCTCTGAAAGAGGCTGCCCTGTTAAAAGAGCACACTTGGCAAGAAACGTAATACATTGGCCCTCCTGGGCAGTCTCACTTGTTGCCCTGGACCTTGGTGCAACTTCCTCTTCTGATACTCCTGTGGGACCTGAGCCCTTTTGACTGCATTCCAGTGTGTGTCTCTGCCTGTCTTGGTACAAGTCACCATCCGTGACCCACTCTCTTTATTCTCTGTTTACTCCACTTTGAAGTCCCAGTCCCCATGCCCCACCTCATTACATTCCTGCTCAGTCCTGTAGCTCTGCCACCCACCCAGGCCCAGATCACTGCAAGGTGCAGTCCCTGGAGGCAAAAATTACCCCACAGCTTGCTGAGGCTTGTTTTGGCCCCCACCCTGACATAAATAGAGAGTTAGAAAACACAACATATTCAAAGCTACATTGAGTAGATATTGAAATTTCCTGATATTACAGCCAGTGTACATACACATTTGACTGGTTTACTCTAATATTCCTAGGATAAGGCTAAAGATCAAGGTGTATATAGAAAGCCTAGTGCCTGAGCACTGGGCTGCCCTAACAAATGGTATGTTATATCATTTTGGGGTAAAACTCATAGTCCTGTTGGCATAATTCCTTCTGGTTAGGCCAGCATGATGCCCTAGCTCTTGCCCACATGAAGCTGCCATTTCAGACATGATTTCAGATAGCCCGTCTGGGCCTGTAGGTAGATGTTTTTGGATGACTGTGCAAGCTAAGTCCTCTATGATCTGACTCCTACCTGCTTGCTGAGAATTTTTGAATTGTAACTTTTTTTTTTTTTTTTTTTGAGATGGAGTCTCGCTCTTTAGCCTACGCTGCAGTGCAGTGGCGTGATCTCGGCTCACTGCAACCGATGCCTACCTGGTTCAAGCAATTTGCCTGCCTCAGCCTCCCGAGTAGCTGGGATTACAGGCATGTGCTACCACGCCCGCCTAATTTTTGTATTTTTAGTAGAGATGGAGTTTCACCATATTGGCCAGGCTGGTCTTGAACTCCTGACCTTGTGATCCGCCCACATCGGCCTCCCAAAGTGCTGGTGCTGGTATTACAGGCATGAGCCACACGCACAGTTGGATTATAACTTTTTATTGAAGTATGACATATGTACAGAAAAATATATAACTCATTAGTGTACAGATACATTAATTTTCACCAAATCTTGAGTAACTAGCACCCAGCTTAAGAAACAGTGGTACTAGCATCCACAAGGAACCCCTTTCGTGTTCTCTTTCTAGTCACTCCTCCCAGCTCTCGCTCTGTTTGGCCATATTGAGCTAACTACAGTACCCACCCCCCACCCCAGCAGGCCATTCTCTCTTGCCCTCCTGCCCACGTTCAGCCTTGGACTGCCTGGCCTTACCTCCTCATTGTTCAAAACTCAGGTGTCAGCTTCCCCTGACGGGCTAGGCCTGCTTCCTTTGTACTTTCCTCCTGTATTTTGTAATTGTTTACTGGGAGCTCCCTGAGGACAGAGACTGTCTGAGTCACCAGGTTTCCTGGCACCCAGCAGACTCTTCGTATAGAGCAAACTCCAGAAATATTTGCTTATTGCACAGTTTGTTTAAAATATTTGAAGTTACTTTTCGCTTTCCTTGATCTTCTCTGACTCTGCCCCAAGCACATACCATTCCTCCTCTGCCTTCCTAACCCCTTCTAGCTTTTTTCAAAGCACATAGCCCTTTGAGTCTCCTGCCTGCCTTCATACGCCCCCTCACTTTTGCACAGGCTGTGCGTGTGCCCCGTCCACGCCTGTCCCAGCATCCCACACCCAGACTTCCCACACACCAACCTACTAACAGTCGCGGCACCGTGTTTCTGCCACCAGACTGCGGGCCTCAGCCAAGCAATAGTTTACTCCACAGAGAGCATTCTCTGTGCTAGCCCCTGCCACAACAAACCCTCAACTGCTATTCTGCAGGCTCTGCTTTATTCAAGTCAGATTTATTTTGTGCTTTGCCCATGTTCATGACTCTGTGTATTACACTTCATGAGTTTTTCTTCCTCAAGAACGTTGGTTTCCTTTAATATGCTTGTATTTTTAAAAAGGATTTCATATGTATTGCTGAATGATATTCATTCATTCACTTCATTTGTTCATTCATCACATGTGCCAGAAACTGTGCTAGGTGCTGGAGAGTCAAAGTTAAGAGACAGATTGCCCTTGAGAAACTCACAGAGAAGCAGGAAGATAGAGAAAAACATATGCAAATTATTATAAGATAGTATTGGTATTGAATGAGATGAGGCTTATTAACACAGGATTAACAGTGGGTACTGGAGTCAGCTGTGTGGTTTTGGTTACATTACTGAAGCTTTCTGTTTCTATATCTTGGTTTCTTGACCTGTAATACGGGTAGAATGTGTGGTTTTTATCTCAGTGAAGCTGTTACAAGGAGTAGAAATAGAGCTTTCACAGGGCTGTTTGATGTTTCCTGAGGGCCTTTTTGATTCAGGAACTGTTCCCGATGCAGAGGATACAGTACAGTACCTGGCACCTAGCAGGTGATCCATAAATGTCGACTATAATCACGGTTGTTATCACCTTTGCTGGGGCTCATAGACAAAGTGACCTTTCACCTGGCTATTGAAGGAAGGGTTTCTACTAGAAAGAGGGCAGAGAAGGATGGCTTAGGCAGAAGGAATAGCCTAAGAACAGACACCGAAGAATGAAACAGCATAATGTTTTCAGAAATTGGGAACAGTCCAGTGTAGCTGGAGGACAGGGTGTGTGTGGGAGAGTGGTGAGAGGTGAAGCTGGAGAAATGAGACCCAGCGGTGAAGGGTCTTATTTGCTGTTGAAGTTTAGACTTAACCCAATAGATGAAATGGAACCTTCAGAAGTCTTTAAAGACTTGCTTGCCACAATCTAAACTGTTTTAGAAGGTTTCTTTGGTGCTTTTGTGGATGGACTTGGATGGGAGGGAATTGGGAGACCACTAAGGAGGAGAGGGAAGAGCCTGCTGAAGAGAGATGACGAAAGCAAGAACTGTGGGGATCAATGCTCCAGAGGAGTATCCACAGGGCTTGGTGACTGGTGGAAGGAGGAACATGGGAGCCGGAGGGTGAAGGTGTCGCCAGGGTATCCAGCTGGATGTTGATGCCAGTTACTGACAAGGAATAGCAGGAGGAACAGATTTTTCCTTCCCCAAGACTACTTCAGTCTGTGGAAGGAAGACTGCTTCTTCCTCATCCTAGGAGCAAGCATTCTAAAACTCACAAGTCCATTCGACTAGACTGTGAGCCTTGTCTTCTCTCTTGGGCCTTGTTGTCAGCCCATTTCAGACAAGCAATTATTAATCTCAGGCAATTAGGGCAGAAGATGGCTGTGTTTACTTCCCTCCTTGTGTCTCCTCAGGGAGAGAGAGGTGAAAGTCATGTGTTTGTTTTCACCATACCATACGAATGGATGGAGTTGGAGCGTTAGCGTCTGTTCTCTGGTAACAGACACATGGGCCTCTTCTCTCGCCTACTCCCAATCCATAGAGAATCATGTTAAGTCAAAAAGTTCTTTTCAGTGTTTTCCCTTTCTTGGCCAGTTTCCTACCAAAACATCATTCAGAGTTTTGGCCCAATCAAAGAATCAATCCCTAGCCCACACTAGCTGTTGGGTTCTAGAACAGCACCTTTCCTACTACTGCCACCTCCCTATCTCAGAGTGACCTGGTTCTGAGTCAAGAGTCTATGGCTTAGCAGCTGTGTGGGGGCCTCTACTGGTGTCACAGCTTAGCTGGGCATGATCCTGTTCATACACAGTCATATTTGTGGGTACCCTGGATACAAGATGTCATAACCGGCAGTGTCGGTATGGTGAGACAGTGCCCACAAAGCCCCGTAGAAGTCTGTCCTATTACTTCTAGCTTCCGTCTTTCTCTGCCTCCCTTCTACTTTCTGTCAACCCAGAGGTGTTGTAGCTGGTGAGTTTCCTTGGTTTAAAGAATAGAGCTCACAAGGCCGGGCGCGGTGGCTCAAGTCTGTAATCCCAGCACTTTGGGAGGCCGAGGCGGGTGGATCATGAGGTCAAGAGATCGAGACCATCCTGGTCAACATGGTGAAACCCCGTCTCTACTAAAAATACAAAAAATTAGCTGGGCATGGTGGTGCGTGCCTGTAATCCCAGCTACTCAGGAGGCTGAGGCAGGAGAATTGCCTGAACCCAGGAGGCGGAGGCTGCGGTGAGCCGAGATCGCGCCATTGCACTTCAGCCTGGGTAACAAGAGCGAAACTCCGTCTCAAAAAAAAAAAAAAAAAAAAAAAGAATAGAGCTCACAAAGTTCTTTTCTCTCCATTCCCTCATCTGCGAAGTTGTCACATTTATAACCCTCCCTTTTCCAAGGTAGTTTTTAAATGTTTCAAGTATATAGACCATTTTGATGGCAAAAGATCTCATTGATCATCTCTTCCTGTTTGTCTCCAGAGCTGGATTAGCAGAGGGGTAAAACTCCTTGGACTGAATGAAGTGGCTGGTTCCTCCTTTTATGAAATACCATTGAGAGGATGTGTTATTTTTATTTCTTTGTTTGAAACGGTCTAACTCTGTCACCCAGGCTGGAGTGCAGTGGTTCAGTCTTAGCTCACTGCAGCCTCAACCTCCTGGACTTAAGTGATCCTCCCACGTCGCTCAGACTCCTAAGTAGCTGGGACCACAGGTATGACACCACACCCAGCTAATTTTTTTATTTTTATTTTTGTAGAGATGGAATTTCGCTATATTGCCGAACCTAGTCTCTAACTCCTGGGTTCAAGCAGTCCTTTCACCTTGGCCTCTCAAAGTGCTGGGATTACATGTGTGAACCACCATGCCCGGACTGTTAACTTTCAGTAAATAGTTGACACCACACTAGTGAGAGTGAGCATGGGTATTGTAATTTTAAAACATCATTACAAGACACCTGTTGGACTTTATACCTTGGACCACTAATTGCACCCTACTGATTTCTGGGCCACTTGGAAACTCCTATTGTAAACTAGGGCTCTCTAGCCTGAGTTTTAGAGTATCCTATTGTCTTAAGCCACCTGAAAGGGAATAGCTGTTTTTTTTTTTTTTTTTTCCAAAGAAATTAGCTTTTTTCAGCCATGCGTGGTGGCTCACACCTGTAATCCCAGCACTTTGGGAGGCCAAGGCAGGAGGTCAGGACTTCGAGACCAGCCTGACCAACATGGTGAAATCCTGTCTTTACTAAAAATATAAAAAATTAGCCAGGCATAGTGGCATGCACCTGTAATCCCAGCTACTTGGGAGGCTGAGGCAGGAGAATTGCTTAAACCCAGGAGGCAGAGGTTGGAAAAAAAAAAAAAAAAAATTAGCTTTTTTTTCTTGTTTCTTTTTCTTTATTTTTTTGTTTGTTTGCTTTCAGAAATTAGCTTTTTTCTAATGACAAAAACAAAGCATGTTCATTTTAGAAAGTTTAGAAAATATAGTGAAGCAAAAACGAAAAATCATTTATAATTCCACTATACAGAGATAACCACTATGAACTTTGTGGCATTGGCTTTTTTTGGTAGTCCGAGATTGGGCAATTTACAAAAGAAAGAGGTTTAATTGGACTTACAGTTCCACATGGCTGGGGAAGGTCTCACAATCATGGCGGAAGATGAAAGGCACATCTTACATGGAGGTGGCAAGAGAGAATGAGGAGGAAGCAAAACTGGAAACCCCTGATTAACCCATCGGATCTCGTGAGATTTATTCACTATTACAAGAATAGCATGGGAAAGACCTGCCCCTCGCCCCGCAATGATTCAATTACCTTCCCCTTGGCCCCTTTCACAACAGGTGAGGATCCTGGGAGATACAATTCAAGTTCACATTTGGGTGGGGACACAGCCAAACCATATCATTCTGCCTCAGCCCCTCCACATCTTGTGTCCTCACATTTCAAAGCCAATCATGCCATCCCAACAGTCCCCCAAAGTCTTAATTCATTTTAGCATAAACCCAAAAGTCCACAGTCCAAAGTCTCCTCTGAGACAAGGCAAGTCCCTTCTGCCTTTGAGCCTGTAAAATAAAAAACAAGTTAGTTACTTCCTAGATACAGTAGGGTACGGGCATTGGGTAAATACAACCATTACAAATAGGGGAAATTGGACAGAGCAAGGGGGCCACAGGCCCCATGCAAGTCCAAAATCCAGAAGGGCAGTCAAATCTTAAATGTCCAAAATGATCTTCTTTGACTCCATGTCTCGCATCTGGGTCATGCTAATGCATGAGATGGGTTCCCATGGTCTTGGGCAGCTCCGCCCCTTTGGCTTTGCAGGGTATAGCCTCCCTCTCAGCTGCTTTCAAAGGCTGGTGTTGAGTGTCCATGGCTTTTCCAGGCCCACTGTGCAGGCTGTCGGTGGAGCTACCATTCTGGGATCTGGAGGACGGTAGCCCTCTTCTCGCAGCTCCACTACGTAGTGCCCCGGTAGGAACTCTGTTGTGGCGGGGCCTCTGACCCCACATTTCCCTTCTGCACTGCCCTAGCAGAGGTTCTCCATGAGGGCCCTGCCCCTGCAGCAAACTTTTGCCTGGGTACCCAGGCTGGAGTGCAGTGGCGTAATCTTGACTCACTGCAACCTCTGCCTCCCAGGTTCAAGCAATTCTCCTGCCTCAGCCTCCCGAGCAGCTGGGATTACAGGTGTCCACCACCATGCCTGGCTAATTTTTATATTTTTAGTAGAGACGAGGTTCCACCATGTTGGCCAGGCTGGTCTCAAACTCCTTGTCTCGATCCGCCTGTCTTGGCCTCACAAAGTGCTGGGATTACAGGCGTGAGCCACTAGGCCTGGTTGGCTTTTATTCTTTTAAAAAATGTTTGTGCATGTTTTTTTTTTTTTTTTTGGAGAAGGAGTTTCGCTCTTGTTACCCAGGCTGGAGTGCAATGGCGCGATCTCGGCTCACCGCAACCTCCGTCTCCTGGGTTCAGGCAATTCTCCTGCCTCAGCCTCCTGAGTAGCTGGGATTACAGGCATGTGCCACCATGCCCAGCTAACTTTTTGTATTTTTAGTAGAGACGGGGTTTCACCATGTTGACCAGGATGGTCTCGATCTCTTGATCTCGTGATCCACCCGCCTTGGCCTCCCAAAGTGCTGGGATTACAGGCTTGAGCCACCGCACCCGGCCGTGCATGTTTTTTAAATAAAATAATATGTATCTCTTTTATAAACTTCATTTAAGAGGATATTATAAACATCTTTCTATCTCATTGCAAATTCTTAATAGCATCATGCTTAATGATTCCATAGTAGTCTGTTTTATATAGGAAGTGAGGACATTGCTAATAAAATTAATGTATTTTCGTTTTAAAAAAAACATGACCTAGCCGGGCGCGGTGGCTCAAGCCTGTAATCCCAGCACTTTGGGAGGCTGAGGCGGGTGGATCACGAGGTCAAGAGATCGAGACCATCCTGGTCAACATGGTGAAACCCCGTCTCTACTAAAAATACAAAAAAAATTAGCTAGGCATGGTGGCGTGTGCCTGTAATCCCAGCTACTCAGGAGGCTGAGGCAGGAGAATTGCCTGAATCCAGGAGGCGGAGGTTGCGGTGAGCCGAGACCGCGCCATTGCACTCCAGCCTGGGTAACAAAAGCAAAACTCCGTCTCAAAAAAAAAAAAAAAAAAAAAAAAAACATGACCTGACAAACATGACATGTCAAAACATGAATGACATCAACGTAGCATGTTAGGAAGGGGTGTTGTAAAGAGTAATAAGTGTTGCAACAGCGAAAGGGATGGGTTTCTAGCTCTGAATATCATAAGCAATAATTGTAGGCTTAATAAGTTGGTACATTAGATAGAATATGGATGTTAATAGACTTGATCCCTTTATACATCTTTGGGCTGAAATTTTGTAAAATCTTTCTGGGTCTCAAAATTGTACAAGAATTATGCCTGTAGTGTCTCAGGTTGCCAAAGATAGACAGATTTGACTTTCTTGGTTTCTTTTCATTGGAAATCAAGCCAAGAAGCTCTTACTGTGTGAATTTGCATAGAACCTTGTGTACCAGGAGGCACTTGGCAGGTGATTGTTTGAGCAGTTATGGAAAGTTTTGTGTTCAGAGGGACTCACTGAATCTAATCATGATTAATGAGGCTGGATTATTCTCTACATTTCTTTCTTTTTGCAGGCAGTGCTTTCCTCAGTGCTATTTTTCTTGCCTTAGCGACATACCAGTCTCTGTACCCACTCACCTTGTTTGTCCCAGGACTCCTCTATCTCCTCCAGGTAAGCACTTGCTGGCCACAAGCCAGCACCCAAGTGACATTTAATACATGGCCTGGTCCCTGCTGGGGGGAAGGAAGGGCATGGGTTAATACAGGAAGTGGGAAGCTTGCTCCTACTTGAAAATACAAACATAAAGAAACTTGACTAACTTTAAACAGAGTGGACTTAATGATCATTAAGTCCCAACTACAGTAGACTTTCCCATATCTGCAGAAGCTATGTTCTAAAGCCCCTAATGGAGGCCTGAAACTGCATATGGTACCAAACCCTATGTACTATGTGTTTTTCTGTCTAATAACTGAGACAACTACTAAGTGACTAATAGGCAGGGAGGGATACATCGGACAAAGGGTTGATTCATGTCTCGGGTGGGACAGAGCAGGATGGCGTGAGATTTCATCACACTACTAAGAATAGTGTGCAATTTAAAACTTATGAATTGTTTCTGGAATTTTCCATTTAAGGACCACAGTTGACATCAGGTAACTGAAACCATGGAAAGCGAAACCTCGGATAAGAGGGGGTCATTACTATATGCATATCCTTGGGAATGTTTTAACTGCATATTGTTGTGCATATTTGCAAATGCAACTATCTTGCATTTTTCTTTTCTCAACTAATGTACATAGATCCTCTCTTAGCTCATTTTTTTTAACTTTTCTTTATAATAACACTCATCTTGTAAGATTCTTAGAGGACCTAAATGGAGTAGGTGCATCTGATACAATGCTTGGAACATAGTGCGTGAGCAATAAACAAACATTAGTTGAAGAATACAAATTGCTGACATTTACTGAGAATGTATTACATGTTAGGCATTATGCTAAGCACTCTGTAGGCATCGTCTCATTTCAACCCATGAGAACTTTATGGAGTAGGTCATATTATTAGCCATATTAGACACATGAATTGAAACTGGAATGTTGGGAGGTTAAGTCACTTAAGATCGCAGGACCAGCGAATGACATTGCTGAGATGTGAACTGTGGCTGTCTGATGCCAGAGCCTGCTCTCTAATCACCTTTTTCTACTCAAATGAGAATCATACATGTTTCTTCAGGAGGAAGTAACTGCATGCAGGCTCCACATGATCCAAATCCATTCTTATAAGAGAAATCTTTCTTGAAAGTGTATAGGTGGCAGTGCCAGGACCGAAACCCAAAAATGTCTGATTTCAGAGTGTTTCTTAATCACATGCACTGCTAAAACGGAGTGTGTATTCCATTTATTGAAATAGGCCATATGCATGTTATTTTAAGTGATTTCATAATATCATGTTGACACAGACAGTGATTCATGGTTTGCTTGATCTTTTTCTTATTTTGGGAATCTGAGATATGTCTTTATTTATATTTGAGATATGTCATTATTTATATTAATTGTCACTAATAAAAATAATGTAGAAAAAAAATTTTTTTTGAGAGCAGGGCCTTGCTCTGCCACCCAGGTTGGAGTGCAGTGGCACAATCTCAGCTCCCTACAGCCTCTATCTCCCAGGCTCAGTCGATCCTCTCATCTTAGTCTCCTGAGTAGCTGGGACTACAGGTGTGTGCCACCACATCCAGCTAATTTGTTGTAGATACAGGGTTTTGCCATATTGCCCATGCTGGTCTCGAACTCCTGAACTCAAGCAATCTGCCTGCCCACCTTGGTCTCCCAAAGTGCTGGATTTATAGGAATGAGCCACTTCACCCAGCCAGAAATTTGTTTTTATTTGTTTTCTTTTTTCTCCCTCTCTTTTTTTCTGAGACACGGTCTCACTCAGTTGCCCAAGATGGAATGTGCAGTGTTGCAATCACAGTTCACTGCAACCTCAACCTCCCAGGCTCAAGCAATCCTCCCACCTCACCCTCCCAAGTAACTGAGACTACAGGCATGCACCACCATACCCAGCTAATTTTTGTATTTTTTTGTAGAGAAGAGGTTTTGCCATGTTGCCCACACTGGTCTCAAACTCCTGGGTTCAAGCGATCCTCCCACATTGGCCTCCCAAAGTGCTGGCATTACTTTGGGTAATGAGCACCATGCCCAGCTTGAAATTATTTTCTTCAAGTATGTTCCTTTAGCTAAATCACTGGACCCAAGGGTGAAAAGTTTTATTGTTCTTATTAGGGAGTTATACTAGATTGTTCACCAGAAAGTCTGAGCCAATTTGCAGTGCCACCATCAGTATCTAAAGAGAAGTGAACCACTTGCCTCCCCATCTGCCAGTACTGGCTTTTCAAGTTTGATTTATGATTGCCAGTTCAGTAGATGTATCACCACACTGTGAAGTTATTTTGCTTTGATTTTCTTTCTGCATTCTTGCTGAGTTGAAGCATTTTCCCACATAACAGTGTGCTGCTTGTATTTTCTTCTATATTTCCTATTTGTGGCTTATTCTTTAGAAAGTCTAAGCACTACGAATATATACAGCCAGATTTTTGATACAACTATGTATAAAATAAATAGTATAGTATTTATTCATACACATGAATGGACCAGAAATTTAAAAATGGTTTCTGAGCTTGTCCAACCTGCAAAAAAGGAATAAATAAATAAAGAAGATAAAAATGGTTTCTTAAGCCAATCTCTACACACCACTTTATATAAAACAACTTTTGTTTAAAACTAAAGGAACTTTCCTCCTGACGCTAGTGGATGGTACAACTGACTCACGAAGTCAAGCAGCTCCTCTTCCAGTATTTACTAAGCACCTATAGTGTGCGAGATACTATGCCAGACTGCAGACATAAAACAACTGAAGCATGCTAAGCCAGGTGAGTGCTCCAGGAAAACTGCTTTGGCAGCAGCCTGTGGGGTAGATGGGAGTAGGAAGAGTTGAAGTTGGGAAAGCTTAGAACATTGTACTAGATCAAGTCAGAGGGGTAAATTGTGGCCCAAGCCAGTATTGGAGGAGATGGAGAGTTGAGAGACTAGATGCAGGGGAATTCTAGGAGGAGGTCTGTGCTTGGCAACTGTCTATATATGGAGGACAGGAGTGGAAGGAGTTTGAGATGAACTTCAGGATCCCATTTATGCAGAAATTAAAACTCCACCCCATAATATATATATATATATATATATATATTTTTTTTTTTTTTTTTTTTGAGACGGAGTTTCGCTCTTGTTGCCCAGGCTGGAGTGCAATGGCGCGATCTCGGCTCACCGCAACCTCCGCCTCCTGGGTTCAGGCAATTCTCCTGCCTCAGCCTCCTGAGTAGCTGGGATTACAGGCACACGCCACCATGCCCAGCTAATTTTTTGTATTTTTAGTAGAGACGGGGTTTCACCATGTTGACCAGGATGGTCTCGATCTCTTGACCTCGTGATCCACCCGCCTCGGCCTCCCAAAGTGCTGGGATTACAGGCTTGAGCCACCGCGCCCGGCATATTTATATATTTTTAATAAGTATATGAAGTAGCCTGGTGTATTATTCCATTCTTACACTGCTGTAAAGAACTGCCCGAGCCAGGCATGGTGACATGCCTGTAATCCTAGCACTTTGGGAGGCTGAGACCAGTGGATCACTTAAGGTCAGGAGTTTGTGACCAGCTTGGCCAACATGACAGAACCCCATCTCTACTAAAACTACAAAAACTAGCTGGGCATGGTGGAGTGTGCCTGTAGTTCCAGCTAGTCGGGAGGCCAAGGCAGGAACATTGCTTGAACTCAGGAGGCAGAGGTTGCAGAGAGCTTAGATTGTACCACTGTACTCCAGCCTGGGTGATGAAGCAACACTCTGTCTCAAAAAAAAAAAAAAAAAAAAAAAAGAACTACCCAAGACTTGGTTATTCTTTTATTTATTTATTTTTGCTGATGGTACATGAAATAATTTTTTTTTAATTTTACTTTAAGTTCTGGGATACATGTGCTGAACATGGAGGTTTGTTACATAGGTGTATATGTGCCATGGTGGTTTGCTGCATCTGTCAACCCATCATCTAGGTTTTAAGCCCACATGCACTAGGTATTTGTCCTACTGCTCTCCCTCCCCTTTTCCTTCACCTCCTGACAAGCCTGATATGTGATGTTCCCCTCCCTGTGGTCCATGTGTTCTCATTGTTCAACTTCCACATATGAGTGAGAACATGTGGTGTTTGTTTTCTGTCCCTGTGTCAGTTTGCTAGGGATGATGGTTTCCAGCTTCATCCATGTCCCTGCAAAGGACATGAACTCATCCTTTTTTATGGCTGCATAGTATTCCATGGCATATATGTGCCACATTTTCTTTATCGAGTCTATCATTGGTGGGCATTTGGGTTGGTTCCAAGTCTTTGCTATTGTAAGTAGTGCTGCAGTAAACATACATGTGGATGTGTCTTTATAGTAGAATAATGTATAATCCTTCGGATATATACCCAGTAATGGGATTGCTGGGTCAAATGGTGTTTCTCGTTCTAGATCCCTGAGGAATCGCCACACTGTCTGCCACAATAGTTGAACCAATTTACTCTCCCACCAACAGTGTAAAAGCATTCCTATTTCTCTGCATCCTCGCCAGCATCTGCAGTTTTCAGACTTTTTTTTTTTTTTTTTTTTTTTTTTTTTTGAGACGGAGTTTCACTCTTGTTACCCAGGCTGGAGTACAATGGCACAATCTTGGCTCACCACAACCTCTGCCTCCGGGGTTCAGGCAATTCTCCTGCCTCAACCTCCTGAGTAGCTGGGATTACAGGCACGCGCCACCATACCCAGCTAATGTTTTGTATTTTTAGTAGAGACAGGGTTTCACCATGCTGACCAGGATGGTCTCGATCTCTTGACCTTGTGATCCACCCGCCTCAGCCTCCCAAAGCGCTGGGATTACAGGCTTGAGCCACCGCGCCCGGCCTGTTTTCAGACTTTAATGATCGTCATTCTAACTGGTGTGAGGTGGTATCTCATTGTGGTTTTGATTTGCATTTCTCTAATGACCAGTGATGATGAGCTTTTTTTCATGTTTGTTGGCCACATAAATATCTTCATTTGAGAAGTATCTGTTCATATCCTTCACCCAGTTTTCGATGTTTTTTTTTTTTTTTTTCTTGAGACGGAATCTTGCTGTCTTGCCCAGGCTGGAGTGCAGTGGCATGATATTGGCTCACTGCAACCTCCACCTCCTGGGTTCAAGCAATTCTCCTGCCTCAGCCTCCCGAGTACCTGGGACTACAGGTGTGTGCCACCACACCTGGCTAAGTTTTTTTTTGTATTTTTATTTGAGACAGGGTTTCTCCATGTAGGTGAAACCATTTCCTTTCTCAGACATGGTGTGAAAGGGAAAAAGCCAGTTATCCAAATAAAGTCTTAAAGGAAGTTAACAAAGTTTTTACACCTAAGCTCTTGGAATCCCAAGAAGAGATCCAGGAGCTCTTACCCTCATTTTTACCTGTTCTAAAAAGAAAGGAAGCTAATAGCCCTGCTACCTCTGCCCAGGCACCCACCTAGACATAGCAAAAATAACAGAAAGTAGGGAAAGAAAAAGTAAGGTATGAAAACTCTAGATATGGCCCCAGAGAAGGCTGGGGAAGGACCCAGTTATCAAGAAATAACTGATTGAGTTTGGCTCCTTTGGTGTAAGCTACCGTCACATGACCTGACCCAAGCTCCAGAAAGTATAAAAAAAATCACAGGATTAACGTTTTCAGTTCAAAGACAAGAAAAGGTCAGACTGGATTAAAGCACAACCAAAAGAGCACTCACAGGGTGCTTTTCCCCTAGTGTCTGTAACTGTCTTTGAAAGAATATTAAGGCCTCAAACCATCCAAGGGAATCTGAGCCTTTAGAAATCCCAAGCAAAAGGAAGGAGGGAACTAGAAACTTCCCAGACTCTGCCATGAGTGTCTCAGCAAGCCTGGCAAGCCTCTCCTGGTCTCCCTCGCCAGCCTTACAGCTTCAGCTTCTTGGTCCTGTGTACTTGGCTTTCCTTCACTGGAGCCTCCTGTCCCTGTGCATGTTAGGGCTCTTTATTTTATTCCACATGCTATCAAATCATAACATTTTAAGCCTCTCTCTAATTTGGAAACTAGGCTGTAAGCCAAGGTCAGAGGAAGAGTTGAGTTGCCGGAGAGAACCAGATGGGCTCAAACTACCATTCTCATAAGTGACTCACCAGGGAGCCAGAAGCAGTGTCCTCTCCCTTATCTTGTGTCTCATGAAGGAAAAAGAGGAAGAGCTTCACCTCTGGCACTGATCAGACACCAGTACTCTCTAGAAATTCCACCAGCAGAATGGAGGCAGGTTTATAGTGTCAAAGGAGGAAGTACAAACTAACATTTACAGTTTCTTTAACTTTAAAGAATGAATCATTTTCTTTTCCCCTCATCACCCCGCATACTGGTGATCATGTCCTTAATATACATTTGAATTCTAATCATCATAGCTAATATCTATTGAGCTCTGATCAGACTCTGTTCTAAACACTCGACATGTATTAACCCTTTGCAATAGGTATTATTTATATTATCCCTGTGGAGGCAGAGTGAAGTTAAACCGTCACTTGCTCAGGGTCACAGAGTTAGTAAGTGTCCAAACCAAGATATCAGAGCCTGTATCTTATTAATATTTTTAAAACATGCAGAATAGTTCGAATAATAATACAATAATCAACTATACGTCTATCTAAATATTAATACCTTACCTTATTTCATCTTTCTGCATGCATGCATATATTTATTTTTGCTGAACCATGTAAAAGTTGAACACATCATGACAATGACATTTCTCCCCAAAACATTTCTGCACGCAGCTGCCCAAAATAAGAACATTCTCCTATATACTATAATATTATCATCACATCCAGGTAATTAACAATTCCCTAACATCATCTAATATCTAGTCCATCTTCAAAATGTTCTAGTTGTCCCCCAAAACATCCTTTATACAGGTTTTTTGTTTTCCAACCCAAAACCCAATCAAGATTCTCCGATTTCCTTCAGTTACTGTGTCTCTTTGGTCCAGAATGGTTTCCCCTTTTTTCTTTTTCATGACACTGACATTTTGAATAGATTCAGATCAGCTTCCTTAAAAGACCATAGTACATTCTGGTTTGTCTTACTGCTTCCTCATGGTGTCATTTAACTTGTTCCTCTGCTCTTTCATTTCCTAAAAACCAAAAGTCAGATCTAAAGGCTTCATTAAGGGTAACTTTTTGGGTAAGAATGCTTCAGAGTTGATAATGTGTACTTTGTACTGCATCATGCCAAGCAATGTGTCATGTCAGGTTATTCCACTGTAAGTAAGAAGAGTTGGATTACTTAGCTAAGGTAGTGACTAACAGAACACTCCTTTGTAGAGATATGTTTTTCCCTTTGCTATTAGCAAAGAATCTAGAGGGTGGGAACTAGGGAGTAATGTTTTGGCACAATGCAAATGCAAATACATTGTTCTCCTAAAACCATTCACCCAGTGGTTTTACCATCCATGTGATGCGGACAGGAGGCAGGGAAATAATGGGTAGCAAAGGACAATTCCGGCCAGGTTCGGTGGTTCACACTAGTAATCCCAGCTCTTTGGGAGGCCGAGGAGGATGGATCGATCACCTGAGGTTGGGAGTTCAAGATCAGAAAATGTTTTTCTCCCTAATGCTATAGAGACTTGGGGAAAGAAAGATAATTATACATTTCTCTTCTTTTGTAATATAGTTGGGCTTTTTCTGAAGCAGTCTGAGAACTTTTATTTCCCTAAATATTTTTTATGTGTTAGCAACAATGTGACTTCTGGGATATTGTAACTGCGAGTTGAATTTTTCAGGTTGAGGTTGCACATAACCCTTGGAGCACATCTGGCCCACAGATATGGTTTATCTGACCCAGGTGTTTGATTTTTTTTTTGAAGTTAGTAGTCAGCATTTTTTTTTTTTTTTTTTTTTTTTTTTGAGACGGAGTTTTGCTCTTGTTACCCAGGCTGGAGTACAATGGCGCGATCTCGGCTCACTGCAACCTCCGCCTCCTGGGTTCAGGCAATTCTCCTGCCTCAGCCTCCTGAGTAGCTGGGATTACAGGCACGTGCCACCATGCCCAGCTAATTTTTTGTATTTTTAGTAGAGATGGGGTTTCACCATGTTGACCAGGATGGTCTTGATCTCTTGACCTCATGATCCACCCGCCTCGGCCTCCCAAAGTGCTGGGATTACAGGCTTAAGCCACCGCACCCGGCCAGCATTTTTAAAATCCATGTGAAAATTTTGTATTTCTGGCTTCTTTTGAGGAATTTTAAGATCTGTCCACTTTAGACAGAGCATATGCTCTTCAGATTGCCACAGTCCGTATGTTTCATTTCACTCGTTTGTTACCTGTCTGGTCCCCTGTAGGAGTGGGTGTGTGTGTGTGTGTGTTTGGTCCCCTGTAGGAGTGGGGTGTGTGTGTGTGTGTGTGTGGGGTCCCCTGTAGGAGTGGGGTGTGTGTGTGTGTGTGTGTGTGTGTGGTCCCCTGTAGGAGTGGGGTGTGTGTGTGTGTGTGTTTGGTTCCCTGTAGGAGTGGGGTGTGTGTGTGTGTGTGTCTGGTCCCCTTTAGGAGTGGGGTGTATGTGTGTGTGTGTGTGTTTGGTTCCCTGTAGGAGTGGGGTGTGTGTGTGTGTATGTGTGTGGTTCCCTGTAGGAGTGGTGTGTGTGTGTGTGTGTGTGTGTCTGTCTGTCTGTCTGTCTGGTCCCCTTTAGGAGTGGGGGGTGTGTGGGTGTAGGTGTGTGTGTGCTTGGTCCCCTGTAGGAGTGGGATATGTGTGTGTGTGTGTGTTTGGTTCCCTGTAGGAGTGAGGTGTGTGTGTGTGTGTGTGTCTGGTCCCCTGTAGGAGTGGGGTGTGTGTGTGTGTGTGTGTGTTTGGTTCCCTGTAGGAGTGGGGGGTGTGTGTGTGTGTGTCTGGTCCCCTGTAGGAGTGGGGTGTGTGTGTGTGTGTGTGTTTGGTTCCCTGTAGGAGTGGGGTGTGTGTGTGTGTGTGTGCGTGTGTGTGTGGTCCCCTGTAGGAGTGGGGTGTGTGTGTCTGGTCCTCTGTAGGAGTGGGGTGTGTGTGTGTGTGTGTGTGTGTGTGTGTGTGGTTCCCTGGAGTGGGGTGTGTGTGTGTGTGTGTGTGTGTGTCTGGTCCCCTGTAGGAGTGGTGTGTGTGTGTGTGTGTGTGTGTGTGTGTGTTTGGTTCCCTGTAGGAGTGGGGTGTGTGTGTGTGTGTGTGTGTGTGTGTGTCTGGTCCCCTTTAGGAGTGGGGTGTGTGTGTGTGTGTGTGTGTTTGGTTCTCTGTAGGAGTAGGGGGTGTGTGTGTGTGTGTGTGTGTGTGTGGTTTCCTGTAGGAATGGGGTGTGTGTGTCTGGTCCCCTGTAGGAGTGGGGAGTGTGTGTGTGTGTGTGTGTGTGTGTGTGTGTGTGTGTGTTTGGTTCCCTGGAGTGGGGTGTGTGTGTGTGTGTGTGTCTGGTTCCCTGTAGGAGTGGGGTGTGTGTGTGTGTGTGTGTGTGTGTGTCTGGTCCCCTGTAGGAGTGGGGGGTGTGTGTGTGTGTGTGTTTGGTTCCCTGTAGGAGTGGGGTGTGTGTGTGTGTGTGTGTGCGTGTGTGTGTGGTCCCCTGTAGGAGTGGGGTGTGTGTGGTCCCCTGTAGGAGTGGGGTGTGTGTGTGTGTGTGTGGTTCCCTGGAGTGGGGGGTGTGTGTGTGTGTGTGTGTGTGTCTGGTCCCCTGTAGGAGTGGTGTGTGTGTGTGTGTGTGTGTTTGGTTCCCTGTAGGAGTGGGGTGTGTGTGTGTGTGTGTGTTTGGTTCCCTGTAGGAGTGGGGTGTGTGTGTGTGTGTGTGTGTGTGTGTCTGGTCCCCTTTAGGAGTGGGGTGTGTGTGTGTGTGTGTGTGTGTTTGGTTCCCTGTAGGAGTGGGGTGTGTGTGTGTGTATGTGTGTGGTTCCCTGTAGGAGTGGTGTGTGTGTGTGTGTGTGTCTGTCTGTCTGGTCCCCTTTAGGAGTGGGGGGTGTGTGGGTATAGGTGTGTGTGTGCTTGGTCCCCTGTAGGAGTGGGGTGTGTGTGTGTGTGTGTGTGTGTGTGTGTCTGGTCCCCTGTAGGAGTGGGGTGTGTGTGTGTGTGTGTGTGTTTGGTTCCCTGTAGGAGTGGGGTGTGTGTGTGTGTGTGTGTGTGTGTCTGGTCCCCTGTAGGAGTGGGGTGTGTGTGTGTGTGTGTGTTTGGTTCCCTGTAGGAGTGGGGTGTGTGTGTGTGTGTGTGTTTGGTTCCCTGTAGGAGTGAGGTGTGTGTGTGTGTGTGTGTCTGGTCCCCTGTAGGAGTGGGGTGTGTGTGTGTGTGTGTGTGTGTGTTTGGTTCCCTGTAGGAGTGGGGGGTGTGTGTGTGTGTGTCTGGTCCCCTGTAGGAGTGGGGTGTGTGTGTGTGTGTGTGTGTTTGGTTCCCTGTAGGAGTGGGGTGTGTGTGTGCGTGTGTGTGTGGTCCCCTGTAGGAGTGGGGTGTGTGTGTCTGGTCCCCTGTAGGAGTGGGGGGTGTGTGTGTGTGTGTGTGGTTCCCTGGAGTGGGGGGTGTGTGTGTGTGTGTCTGGTCCCCTGTAGGAGTGGGGGGTGTGTGTGTGTGTGTGTGTTTGGTTCCCTGTAGGAGTGGGGTGTGTGTGTGTGTGTGTGTGTGTGTGTGTGTGTGTTTGGTTCCCTGTAGGAGTGGGGTGTGTGTGTGTGTGTGTGTGTGTGTGTGTGTGTGTCTGGTCCCCTTTAGGAGTGGGGTGTGTGTGTATGTGTGTGTGTGTTTGGCTCCCTGTAGGAGTAGGGTGTGTGTGTGTGTGTGTGTGGTTTCCTGTAGGAATGGGATGTGTGTGTCTGGTCCCCTGTAGGAGTGGGGAGTGTGTGTGTGTGTGTGTGTGTGTGTGTGTGTGTGTTTGGTTCCCTGGAGTGGGGTGTGTGTGTGTGTGTGTGTGTCTGGTCCCCTGTAGGAGTGGGGTGTGTGTGTGTGTGTGTGTCTGTCTGTCTGGTCCCCTTTAGGAGTGGGGGGTGTGTGGGTGTAGGTGTGTGTGTCCTTGGTCCCCTGTAGGAGTGGTGTGTGTGTGTGTGTGTGTGTGTGTGTGTGTGTGTGTGTGTGTCTGATGCCCTGTAGGAGTGATGTGTGTATGTGTGTGTGTCCACTAAAAGGTCTAGAAACAATGACCAACCCAGTATGAATGAACATTCTTAGTGCCCAAATTATGATCTTGAAATACCATTTACTCATTTAGAGGAACTGGGATTTCTTAGGGAAATGGCTAATTCTAGGTTTTAGGGCAGGAAATGTATAGGATAATCCTGGAATGTTGTGATAACAGATAACATGAAAGTTTCTCAAAGTCTACTGGAGTCATCTTGAAAGGACTTAGGATCTAACTTGAAAAGGCTGCCACAGACCAAAGATGGATAATTTGAGTTTCTTTTCTTTTTTTTTCCTGTCTGCTCATACCCAATCTTGTTAAGATAATTTGAGTTTCAATAGGGTAAGAATTGCAATAGATTAAAACTCATAAATATATTTAAATCCAGGAATTCATAATGTTACTAAAAAGGAAATCTACTTGGCTAAATTAGGAGAACTGATAAGAAATCAATTCATTGTCTTGAAAACTGGATAAATAAAAGGAAAAAAAATAAGTAGTTGTCCTGCCTTTCTTGTACTACTAGATAACCATAAAGTAGGTGGCGGAAATATCTCTTTACGAAATTAGTCCAGCTTATAAATGAAAATGAAATGATAGGTTAGTGTAATTTTACAACCCCTTTTGGTCTAAGTACTGAGCATCAATAACTACTAACATCAAAAACAAAAATCAAGCCTCCTGACAAAAAGAGCATATCACCACCAAGTTTTGCCAAAAGGACAAAATGCAAAATTGATTAAGCCTCTGGATATAGCTGCAATTTGCAAGAAGTACTGAAAACAAGATATATAATTAGAAAATCCAGTTTATGGGAAGTTACATGGGTTAAATGTCCTAGATTCTTCAACATATGAATTGTAAGAAGGAAAAAAAAAAGATATGGGCAGGAGTAGGATGGATTGGAGGAGCTGTAAATTAAGAGACGTAAAAATTGTATCAAAGATTTTAAAGACAGGCAAGACGTAAACTATAGGAAGGGATGCACATGTAAGTGAAAAACTGTAAAGAAATGCAAGGAAGTGATTATTATCAAAGCCAGGGTAGTGGTTACTTTCGAAGGAGGAGGGATTGTGGTTGGATCAGGGAACATATTGGAACTTGGGGAATGCCTAGGTAGTTCTTTCTCTTGACGTGCGTAGTGGTTATAAGGATGTTCACCTTATAATCATTCACTAAGCTGTCTCTTTGTTCTATATGATTTCCTGCATTTTGTGTTTGTAATAAAATGGTTTAAAAAATAGATAGATTTTGCTTTTCCTCCCTGGCGCTGCCAAGGTCACATGTGTGAGGCCTCTCCGTGGCTGCTGCAGATGCTACTGCCATGCCCTCTGTTGCCTCCTACCTGCTGGCTGCCCTTAGGGGTAACCCCTCCCCCAGTGCCAAGGACATCAAGAAGATCCTGGGCAGCGCGGGCATCGAGGTGGATGACGACCAGCTCAACAAGGTTATTAGTGAGCTGAACAGAAGGAACATTGAGGGCGTGATTGCCCAGGGTATTGGCAAGCTTGCCAGCCTAACTGCCAGTGGGGCTGTGGCTGTCTCCGCTGCCCCAGGCTCTGCAGCTCCTGGGCGGATCACCTGCTGGTTTGCCCCTGCTGCAGCAGAGCAGAAGAAAGATGAGGAGGAGGAGGAGTCTGAAGAGTCAGACAATGACATGGGATTTGGCCTCTTTGATTAAACTCTTGCTCTCCTGCAACTAAAGCCTTTTTACACATCAAAAAAAAAAAAAAAAGATTTTTTTAGGGCATCATTCTTCCAACCTTTCTACTTACATACATACATACATACATACATACATACATACATACATACATTTTTGTTGTTGTTGTTTTTTGAGATGGAGTCTTGCTGTGTTGCCCAGGCTGGAGTATAGTGGCACAATCTCGGCTCACTGCAACCTCACCTCCCAGGTTCAACTGATTCTCCTGCCTCAGCCTCCCAAGTAGCTGGGATTACAGGTGCCACCACCACACCTGGCTAATATTTGTATTTTTAATAAAGACAGGGTTTCACCATGTTGGCCAAGCTGGTCTTAAACTCCTGACCTCAGGTGATCCACTCGCCTTGGCCTCCTGAAGTGCTGGGATTACAGTCCCCAGCCCATACATACATTTTTCTTTTCTTTTCTTTTTTTTTTTTTGAGACAGTCTTACTCTGTTGCCTAGCCTGGAGTGCAGTGGCGTGTCTCACTGCAACTTCCACCCACCTAGTTCAAGCAGTTCCCCTGCCTCAGCCTCCTGAGTAGCTGGGATTACAGGCACGTGTCACCACGCCTGGCTAACTTATTTTGTGTTTTTTTAAGAGATGGGCCAGGCTGGTCTCGAACTCCTGACCTCAGGCGATCTGCCCTCCTTGGCCTTGCAAAGTGCTGAGATTACAGGCATGAGCCACCACGCCCGGACTTACGTACATTTTTCATAAGTCCTCATTTTAAGTCCTCATTTACTGTGAAGCAAAAGAGGTAAGAAGAAAGCCCACCTATTCACTAGGAAATTTGCAGTGTGAACCTTGTCGAAGTCAAATAAAATACAGAGACAAATCTCTAATGTTTTATTTAGAAAGTTGCAATTTGAGGCATCACGCAGACTGTATGATCTTTGGTATGTCTAGAGAACAAACAGAGGGTTAGGAGTTTTATTAGAAAATGAAATAGTATGTATTGCTTTGAAAGAAAGCTCATTGACACTACACAAGGTTTTGAGAGCTGGCAGTCTCTGATTGGTGAGTAATAGTGGTAGGTTAATGTAGTCTTAGAGACACAGCAGGCCTTTTCAGCAGCTGGGCTTATGGAAAATCTAATTCTTGGAGCAGGTGCTCTGTGCCCTGAGTGCTCTTTCCCCCACCCCTGATTTAGTTAGACATGACAAGAATGACCCAATTTATATAATCAACTTTTACAACCTCAAGATTAAGTTTGGCTCTAGTGTTTATAAACAACAAGCCATCAAAGGATTGCTGGAGATTCTTTTTTAGGAATTTTAGGTGTGCCTCCTTGTGTAACTAGGGTAGTCTTGAAAGATTAAGTGCAAGTTCTGTTTTCATAAATACATGCAGTACATACTTCCAATTACGTTATCATTTCAGGGCCCTGTTCCCCAAAGGAAACCTTGACTCCAAGACCATGTCTTCAAAACAGAATTACGCTTAAAATTTATTGCACATCTTGTAATCACAAGTTTGCCAAGAAAAAAGAATCCAGTCTAACACTGACGACACTTTAGGTTGAATAAAACACTGAGAAAAATGGTAGCAAATAGAAACTTGGTACTAATGGGATTTGGGATTTGCAAAGAGTGTGTGTTAGGACTCTCCTAAGAAAACTGCGTTTACCAGCCTACTTGATTCAGTTCTTCATGGCCTTGTTTTATTCCCTAGCCATATTACTTGTTTTTAAATATCATTAGTAGGGTGGAATGGGAAGACAAAACAATATTTTTACTTTAGAGGGTATTTTTTTTCTCTCTTGGTCTGTTTTCTTCCTTTTTTTTCTTCCTCCCTCTTCTTTGCTAAATGGCAGTCTTTTTCAGGAAGAAGATCAAGATGATTAGGGTATTAACTTAGAACCTAAATACCTTCTTCATTGAGTTTATCTATGGATGCCCCTTCTCTTTGTTGAATTCTTTTCTTTTTCTTTTCTTTCTTTCTTTTTTTTTTTTTTTTTGAGACAGAGTCTCGCTCTGTCAACCAGGCTGGAGTGCAATGGCGCGATCTCCGCTCACTGCAACCTCTGCTTCCCAGGTTCAAGCCTGCCTCAGCCTCCTGAGTAGCAGGGATTACAGTTACCTGCCACCAATGCCCAGCTAATTTTTGTATTTTTAGTAGAGACAGGGTTTCACTATGTTGGCCAGGCTGGTCTCCAACTTCTGACCTCAAGTGATCCACCCTCTTCAGCCTCTCAAAGTACTGGGATTACAGGCATGAGCCACCATGCCCAACCTTGAATTATTTTCCATCCCCAGAAATTTATCATTCTCTTGAAAGTTTATTTTTCTAGATCAGCACTATCAGTAGAATGTTTTGTGACTGTGGAAATGTTACGTATCTGTGTTGTCAATGCAGAAGACACAAGCCACATATAGCTATCAGGCGTTTTAAATGTGCTAGTGGGACAGAGGAACTGAATTTTTAATTTTAGTTAATTTATCCTTTAAATTAGAGTAGCCACATGTGGCTAGGGGACAGTACCTTTGTAAGTAGAGCTATGTGTATAAAGCTTAGAGAGGGGGCCATAGTGTCGGTCAGATTCCTCTTACCTAATGTCTGTTAACAATAATGCCATCTCCAGGTTAAAATTCTTCGCTGACTTCCATTATTCTTAAAGTCTTTACCATGGAGTTATGATGTCTCTAATTTATTTAAAAATACTTCTTCATGGACCATCTGATAGTGTATATGTGCCAGTAAGTTTCAGCCTCAACTTTGTGGGCAGTGAGTTAACCTCATGCCTGTAAGCATCCACACTCCATCATGGTCACCAACTTTACATCTGCAAGGCTGCACACTCTGGGGGGCTGCCATCAGTGCTACAATCTATAGTTTGATCAATGCCTTTACTAATTAGCAATAGTGACTGTCAGAAGCAGCTTGGATTTTTTTTTTTTTTTTTTTTTTGAGGCGGGTGGCGGGGGTGGGGAATGTCTCATTCTCCGTTGCCCAGGCTCGAGTGTAATGGTGTAATCTCAGCTCACTGCATCCTGTGTCTCCCAGGCTTAAGCAATCCTCCTGTCTCAGCCTCCCAAGTAGCTGGGACTACAGGCACTTGCCACCATGCTTGGCTAATTTTTGTAGAGACAGGGTTTTGCCATGTTGCCCAGGCTGGTCTTGAACTCCTGGACTCAAGTGATCTACTCATCTTGGCCTCCCAAAGTGCTGGGATTACAGGCTTGAGCTACTGCACCTGGCAAGTTTTTACTGGTGAGATTAGTGTCTTACTAATTAACAAAATGAATATTAGGAGTAGGCACTCATTGATAAAATTGAAGTATTCAAAAGCAGGATTGGGCTGGCCATGGTGGCTTATGAGCAACAGAGCAAGACCCTGTCTCTGCAAAAAATGAAAAAATTAGCCAGGCATGGTAGCATGTGCCTGTAGTTCCAGCTACTTGGGAGGCTGAGGTGGGAGGATTATTTGAGCCCAGGATTTAGGGGCTGCAGTGAGCTATGATCGTGTCACTGCACCCGCCTGGGTAAAAGAGCGAGACCCTAAAATATTCCTGTGTTTGCATGAAGAAGGAAGACAGATTTAGCAGGGCCTGTAACTTCTTTCCTTGGAGATGGCACCTGAGGCATAATTCCTTTTAATGATCCTTTGTCCTTTGGTTAGGATTTCTCGTTGCCTGATGTGACTCCAAGGGCAACAGAACCCTGCCTCGGGGATATTGTCAATTCTACCGTGAGTGAACCTTTTTCCTAAGAGGTGGCTGGACAACTAGAGGCAGAAAGAGCTGGGACTTAATGGAGCTTCTAGAGTAATTTGTGTGAACTGCTTTGTGTCTGGCTCACTAATGAATATCTGTTTAATAGATGTCTTTAGGCGTGCTAGAATTTGGTCTGGAACTTGCTTTGTTTGCCACAAGATTGTCGAAGAAGTACTAAGACTCACCCACCTGAAACGTTTTCTCAACTGTTAAAGAGTCTATGAGGTGTATGTGACCAAAATGGCTTCGCTCCTGCTTGACTTGGTTGTTCTCTACCTCTCAAGCTTATCTTGTTCCAGTTACTCCTCACTCCTCAACCTCAAACCACGCGCAGACCTTCCCTGTTCCTCCAGCGTGGCAAGTTCTGTCCCATTTCAGGTCCCATACCCATGATGTCCCGTCTGCCTTGAATGCACTTCTGCTTTATAATAATATTTGCATAGTTTAAAGGATAATAAAGAAACACTGTGTTCCACTACCCTGCCTAAGTAATGTAACATTTCTAGTCCTTTGGAAGCCCTGTGAGTCCCCCTTCTACATTACACTCCTTCCCTCTACCTCAGAGGTTATGACTACCCTAAATTTGTTGTTTATGTATTTTAAAAAGCATATAATGATGGGCGTTTTGCCTTGTTGCCCAGGCTGGTCTTTAACTCCTGGGCTCAAGTGAACCACTCACTCCAGCTTCTCAAATTGCTGGGATTACAGGCATGAGCCACCAGGCCCAGCCTCTTCTAAATTTTTTGTTAACCATTCTTTTGCTTTTCTTGAAAGTGTTACATATGTATGGCTCACTAAACAGTATATTAAATCTTACATTTTCCCAACATTTTGTAGTGAAAAATTTCAAAGAAAGAACAAATACAAACACTTATATACCTACAACTTATGTTCTACCATTAATGTTACCATATTTGCTTTATCACATATCCATCTATCCATCAATCTTATTTTTGATACATTTCAAAGTAAATTGCAGATGTTGTACATATCCTTGTGAACAATTCAGCATAAGCATTAACTGGAGTTCATTATTTACAGTCTTTTTCATCTTAGGTAGAATTTATATACCATGAAGTGCACAATTATTATTATTATTATTTATTTATTTATTTTTTTTTTTTTGAGACAGAGTCTCACTCTGTCACCCAGGCTGGAGTGCAGTGGTGTGATCTTGGCTCACTGCAACCTCTGCCTCCAGGGTTCAAGCAGTTCTTCTGCCTCAGCCTCCTGAATAGCTGGGATTACAGGGGCCCACCACCACGCCCAGCTAATTTTTTGTATTTTTAGTAGAGCCGTGTTAGCCAGGATGGACTCAATCTCCTGACCTCGTGATTTGCCCCCATCAGCCTCCCAAAGTGCTGGGATTACGGGCATGAGCCATCAGGCTGCCTGGCCACAAATGTTAATACAAACATCTGTATAATCCAAATTCCTGTCCAAATAGAGTTTTCTCAGGTCCTTTCTCCATTGATTCCCACTCCTATTCCGTCAGAGATAACTATTCTGAATATTGTTTTAACTGTAGATTAGTTTGACCTATTCTAAAACATCATATAAATGGAATGAAATAATAGGACTATTTTGTATAAGGCTTCCTTCCACCAGCTTGTTTTTGAGATATATCCATGTTGTTGCATGCATTCCTTTTTTTTTTTTTTTTTAAATAAGAAAAAGAATAAAGAAGAGGAAGAAAGAGAAAGAGAAAGAGGGAGAGAGGATGGGGGTATTGCTTTATTGCCCGGGCTAGAATGCAGTCTAAATATGGGTATGCCTATAATTGTCCTTAATAATGGAGACATTAAAGAAAATGAGGGAAGAGAATAACAAACAAGGAGCCAACCAACATTTCGTTTAAACTTCTAAATTGATATGATGTGGTACTGATAAGAATGTATATTTTGTGTATTTAAAGTGGAGAGTTCTATAAATGTTAATTACGTTTACTTGTTCCAGATCTGAGTTCAAGTCCTGGATATCGTTGTTAATTTTCTGTCTCATTGATCTGTCTAATATTAATGTTGAAGTCTCCCGCTATTATTGTGTGGGAGTCTAAGTCTCTTTATTAGTCTTGTATGTCTGGGTATTCCTGTATTGGGTGCGTATATATTTAGGATCTTTAGCTCTTCCTGTTGCATTGATCCTTTTATCATTATATAATGTCCTTCTTTGCTTCTTTGGATCTTTGTTGCTTTAACGACTATTTTATCAGAGGCAAAAATTGTAACTTCTGCTTTTTATTTATTCATTTTAGCTCTCTGTTTGGTTGGTAAATCTTTCTCCATCCCTTTTTTTGAGTCTTTGTGTATCCTTGAATGTGAGATGGCTCTGGATGCAGCTTACTGATGGGTTTTAGTTTTTTTTTTTTTTTTTTTTTGAGACGGAGTTTCACTCTTGTTACCCAGGCTGGAGTGCAATAGCGCGATCTCGGCTCACCGCAACCTCCGCCTCCTGGGTTCAGGCAATTCTCCTGCCTCAGCCTCCTGAGTACCTGGGATTACAGGCATGTGCCACCATGCCCAGCTAATTTTTTGTTTGTTTGTCTGTTTTTTGAGACGGAGTTTCGCTCTTGTTACCCAGGCTGGAGCGCAATGGCGCGATCTCGGCTCACTGCAACCTCCGCCTCCTGGGTTCAGGCAATTCTCCTGCCTCAGCCTCCTGAGTAGCTGGGATTACAGGCACGTGCCACCATGCCCAGCTAATTTTTTGTATTTTTAGTAGAGACGAGGTTTCACCATGTTGACCAGGATGGTCTCGATCTCTTGACCTCGTGATCCACCCGCCTCGGCCTCCCAAAGTGCTGGGATTACAGGCTTGAGCCACCGCACTCGGCCCACGGGTTTTAGTTTTTTATTTAAATTGCCTGTCTGCCTTTGGATTGGGGGATTTAGTCAATTTAAATTTAGAATTAATAATGATATATATGAGTTTAATACCATTTAATATCAGCTGGTTATTTTGCCCATTAGTTGATGTAAATTCTTCATTATATTGATGCTCTTTTTGGTATTTTTTAGAAAGGCTGATACTGTTTGTTCCTTTCTATGTGTAGTGGTTCTTTCAGAAGCTCTTGCAAAGCAGGCCTGGTGGTGATGAAATCTCTGAGTGCTTGCTTGTTCACAAAAAACTTTATTTTTCCTTCACTTATAAAGCTTAGTTTGGCTGGATGTGAAATTCTTGATTGAAAGTTCTTTTCTTTAAGGATGTTGAATATTGGTCCCCACTCTTCTGGCTTGTAGGGTTTCTGCTGAGAGATCTGCTGTAAGTCTGATAGGCTTCCCTTTGTGGGTAACCTGACCTTTCTCTCTGGCTGCCCTTAGTATTTTCTCCTTCATTTCAACCCTGGTGAATCTGACGATTATGTGCCTTGGGGTTGCTCTTCTTGAGGGGTATCTTTGTGATGTTCTCTGTATTACCTGAAGTTGAATATTATCCTGCCTTACTAGGTTGGGAAAATTTTCCTGAATAATATCCTGAAGCGTATTTTCCAGCTTGGATTCATTCTCTTCGTCACATTCAGGTACGCCTATCAAGCGTTGTTTAGGTCTTTTCACATAGTCCCATATTTCTTGGAGACTTTGCTCGTTCCTTTTTATCTTTTTTTTGTCTAATCTTGTCTTCCTGTTTTATTTCATTGAGTTGGTCTTCGACCTCTGATATCCTTTCTTCTGCTTGATCAATTCGGCTATTAAAACTTGTGCACACTTCACGTAGTTCTCGTGGTGTTTTTCAGCTCCATCAATTCACTTATTTTCCTCTCAAAATTGTGTATTCTTGTTAACATTTCGTCAAACCTTTTTTCAAAGTGCTTAGTTTCTTTGGATTGAGTTAGAACAAGTTCTTTTAATTCACAGAAGTTTCTTATTAGCCACATTTTGAAGCCTGCTTCTGTAATTGGAACACACTCGTTCTCCATCAAGCCTTGTTCCGTTGCTGATGAGGAACTGTGATCACCTGCTGAGGGAGAGGCGTTCTGATCTTGGGTATTCTCAGCCTTTTTTGTCTGTTTTCTTCCCTTCGTTGTAGATTTATCCATCTGTGGTCTTTATAATTACCGTCTTTGTAATTGGGTTTCTGAGTGGACGTCCAACTTACTGATTCTCAGCGCCAAAATCTGAGCAACCCACTGCGCCGACTCAATCAGCGGCATTAAGATTGATGGTGCTTTTCTGACTCTGCACCAAGAACCGACGCTCCGAGGCGCCGGTAAAACCGCCTTGCCGGTCACAAGACTCACGCTGGCGACCCGTGGGGCTCCTCCGCTGGGAATCTCCTGATGCGTGAGCAACAAGAATTCATGTGAAGGTGTGGCGTCCTCTCGTTCTTTGTGCTTTCACTGGGAGCTACAATCCCGAGCTGCTAGTGATCAGCCATCTTGGATCTCTCTATGCATGCATTCCTTTTTATTGCTGGGTGGTTTTTGTGTGTGCAACATTTTGTTTACCCATTCTTCTATTGATGAAAACTTGGTCCATTTCCAGTTTTCATCTGTTATAAATAGACTACTATGAACATTTTGGTACAGGTCTTTTTGTGGACTTAACGTTGTTGTTTCTCTCAAGCAGTACCTAGCAGTAGAATTAGGCAAGTGTATGTTTAGCTTTGCTGGAATCTACTAGACAGTTTTTCAAGGTGTGTGCACCATTTTGCACTACTCAACCCAATGTGAGTCTAGTTGCCACACATCTTCACCAACATTTGATGATATCAGTCTTTTTAATGTTGGCAATTCTGACAGTCTATCATTGTGAAGTTCTGCTTGTTTTTTGTTTATTTTGCTTTGTTTTTGAGAATTCAAACTTGTATTTGACTAATAAAATATCTTTAAAATATAGAAAATAAAAATTGACACAGCTAGAAGAAATTGATAAATCAACCATCATAATTAGTTTTAAATCTCTCAAAGTAAGATTAAACTGCCAAAAAAATTAATAATTAGATAAATGATTTGAACATCACAATTAACAAGCTTGATTTAATGTAGATTAGAGGCAAAGGGCTGTTTTTTTTTATACTGGCCTTATAGAATGCTCTAATTTTTAAAATTGCATTTTTTAAAATCAACTGTGTAACAGAATTTTATCTCCATTTTTAAAAGCTTTTTATTGTGAATTAATTTTAGACCTACAGAAAAGTTTCAAAAATAGTCCAGAGTTTCTGGTATCCCTCACCCCACTTCCACTAATGTTAACATTTTACATAACCATACTACTGTTATTAAAGAACAAAAAAATGAACATTTATGCAACATTATTAACTAAATGACAAACCTTATTAGAATTTTGCTTTTTCTACTTAGGCAATTTTTGTTTGTTTGTTTCAGGATCATATTTAGGTCCCACATTGCATTTGGTGGTTTTATCTCGTTAGGCTCTCCTAGTCTGAGATGGTTCCTCAGTCTTCTCTTGTCATTTATGACTCGTGAAGTTATTTTTGTCAAATGTGCCTCCATTTAGATGGTCATAATTTTCTCATGACTAAAGTTACACGTTTTTGACAGAAATACATATTGTGTCCTCAGTGCACTGTATTGAGTGGTTCATGATATTGCCATATCTTCTCAATGGTAATTTATACCTTGATCGCTTGGTGACATTAGTGTCTGCTAGGTTTCTCCACTGTAAAGGGTTTGGTTTTGTTTTGTTTTTGAGACAGGGTCTCACTCCATCGCCCAAGTTGGAGTGCAGTGGCTCAATTATAGCTCACTGCAGCCTCAATCTCCTTGGCTCAAGTAGTCTTCTTGCCTCAGCCTGCCAAGTAGCTGGGATTACAGGCAAGCTCCACCACGCCTAGCTAACTTTTTTATTTTTAGTTAGCCAGGCTGGTCTTGAACTCCTGACTTCCAGTGATCCACCTGTCTCAGCCTCCCAAAGTGCTGGGATTAAAGCGTGAGCCACCACGCCTGGCCTGTTTTTCGTAATTACTTAAATTACTTCTTTTCTTCCACCAGGTCAGTGCAGTTGTGTTATAATTTGTAATATAATTAGGTTCATTTCTTAGTGTTTATATTCATTTTGGATTCTCTCCACATCTTGGTTGATTTTGATTATTTGGGGAGGGGGTAAGTGAAGGGAATGTGAAATATTACTGTGGTTCTAAACCTGTACAAAAAGACAGCAGTATTACTCTGTCATCATTCTTGCTATCCTATTCTTCTAGTCCTTTTCCTCTCACCCTAGGTAATTACAGTCTTCCCTTGGTATTTGTGGTGGATTGGTTGCAAGACCTCCTGCAGGAACCAAAATCTCAGGATGTTCAAGTCCCTAATATAAAATGGCATAGTATTTGCATATAACCTAGGCATATGCTCTCCTGTGCTTTTAAGTCATCTTCAGATTACTTGTAATACTTAATACAATGTAAACAATAGGTAAATAGTTCTTATACTGTATTGTTCAGAGAATAATGACAAGAAAAACATCTCTCCATGTTCAGTACAGACACAGGTTTTTTTTTTGGATTATTTCCTATCCTTAGTTAATTGAACCCATAGATGTGGAACCCATGGATATAGAGGACTGTCTTCTCTTTAGTTTCTGGCTTATCCTTCCTATATTCCTTTCATATCAATGAGTAGATACATGTATATTCATTCTTTTTCTTTCTTCCTTTTTTTTGATTTGAGACAAGAGTTTCACTCTTGTTACCTAGGCTGGAGTGCAATGGTGTGATCTTGGCTCACTGCAACCTCTGCCTCCCAGGTTCAAGCGATTTTCTTGCCTCAGCCTCCTGAGTAACTGGAATTACAGGCACCTGTTGCCACACCCAGCTAATTCTTGCATTTTTAGTAGAGACAGGGTTTTACCATGTTGGCCAGACTGGTCTCAAACTCCTGAGGTCAGGTGATTTGCCCACCTCTTATGTACCTTTCTTATATAAAGGCTAGCATACTGTAGATACTCTTTTGTGCTTTCCTTTTTTTCACTTAACATTATTTCCTGGAAATTCCTTCATATTGGTATAGATAGAATAGAGATTGTCCTTATTCTTTTTTATAGCTGCATAGTACTCCATTGTGTGGACATGCCATAGTTTATTCAGCCTCTCTCCAGTGTATGGGAATTTAGATTGCTCACAATATTTTGCAATTACAAGTAGTGCTTCAGTGGGTAACCTTGTCTATACACATTTTCATATTGTTGGAGGTATATCTTCCAGATAGATTTCTAGGAAGTGAAATTATCGAAGTATGTATGTAGTTATGTTTTGTTTTGATTTTTTGAGACAGGGTCTCACTCTGCAGCCCAGGCTGGAGTGCAGTGGCACAGTCATGGCTCACTGAAGCCTTGACCTCCTGGGCTCAAGTGATCTCACCTCAGCCTTTCTTATAGCTGGGACTATAGGAGTATACCATCATATGTGGTTACTTTTTGTATTTTTTGTTGAAACGGGATTTTGCCATGTTGCCCAGGCTGGTCTCGAACTCCTGGACTCAAGCAATCCACCTACCTCAGTCTCCCAAAGTGTTGGGATTACAAGCATGAGCCACCATGCCAGGCATTTTTTGTTTGTTTGAGACAGAGTCTTTTGCCCAGTCCCCCAGGCTGGAGTGCAGTGGCACAGTCACTGCTGAGCTTTTTTCTACATCAGAGTTAAAGACAAGTTCACTATGCTTTTTTCTAGTACAGTACTTTATCATTTCATTTTAAAAATATATTTGGATCCCTAATCTATTTAGAGTTTATTCTTGAGAATGGTGTGAGAGATAGGTCTAATGTAATCTTTTCCAAATGGTTACTAGTTGTCCTAGCATCATTGATTAAAAAGTCCATTTTTATTATAGTGATATGCCACCACTGTCATATACTAAATTGCCATATGTATTTGGTCTAGTGCTGGACTTTCTGTTTTATTCTACTAGTCTACTTCTCTATTAATGAGCCAGTATCATGCTGTTTTAATTCAAGGTTTTATATTTCAGTGTCTGATAAGGCTAGTACCCCTTCATGATTTTTTTTTAAAGGCCAAATTTATTTTAAAAATATTAATCAGCAATTTTTTTTAAATCAGTGTTTTCTTAGCTATTCTTGCATGTTTGTTTTTCCATATGATCTTTTAATCTACAAAAAGTGGCTTGTTGGCTTTTTTTTTTTTTTTTCTTTGAGACAGTCTTGCTCTGCTGCCCAGGCTGATTACACCCAGTGGTGCAATCTTGGCTGCAACCTCTACTTTCCAGGTTCAAGCTATCCCATTTTAGCCTCCAGAGTAGCTGGGACTACAGACATGTGCCACCATGCCCTGCTAATTTTTGTATTTTTTATAGAGGTGGGGTTTCACCATGTTGCCCAGGCTGCTTGAACTCTGAAGCTCAAGTGATCCACCATCCTATGGTTCCCAAAATGCTGGGATTAAGGACGTGAGCCATCATACCTGGCCCAGTTTTCTATTTTCTCGTGAATTAGTTTTTTCTCTAATTTTTTATTTCATGATTTCAGAAAAATTGAATGAGTAATAAAATAAATACCTTTTTAAAGATTGAGTTATAATTTTGCTGCATTATGTATATCTACATAAATCTATTGATTTTTCTTTTTTCCCCCTGAATTACGTGCTTGGAAGTTACAGACAAGACATATCAACCCTAACTCAGCAGGTAACACTTAAGAACTAGGTATTTGCTATATAACCACAATACTGTTCCACCCCTAGAAGTTTAATCTTGATAGAATAATATTACCCAATATATTCTCTCCAAATTCAAACTCCCCAATTTATATGTGATCTTTATAGGATTTGGGGGACGGGATGGGGTTCAGGATATATTACATTTCATTGTCATGTCCTCTGATTTCCACCTCTTTTTAGTTACACAGTCATTTTTAGCAAATCATTTAAATTATGTTTTTCATAGAATGTTTCCATTTCACCTATTTTTAAATACATTGGCATAAGTTTGTTTGTTTTTTTGATCCACTGCTAAGTCATAGGCACAAATTTTTAAATATTTTCTTCTCCCTGATACATCTGTAGTTATATCCTCTTTTACACTCCTAATGTTGTTTATTCACCTCTCTTTTTTTTTATTATTCTTATTAGAAATTCATCAATAACAGTCATTTCTAAGAACTAGCTTTTGGTTTTGCTGATTTCTTATATTGTACCTTTATTTTCTATTTTAACAAATTCTGCTCTTTTATTATTTTCTTCCTTCTTTTGGGGTTGATTCTGTTGTTCTGATAAAATGGGTATTTAGCTTATTTATTTTCAATCTTCTATTCCAAAGTAAATTTCTAAAGCTGTACTTTTTCCTCAGAGTATTGTTTTATCTACATTACACAAATAGTGATAAGAGGTATTTTCTAACATAGTCATTTCTCTTTGACTCTTAGGTTATTTGGAAAAGAGTTTAAATTTTTTCTAATAAAGAGTTTTATACAGTATGGTGACTATAGTTAATAACAATATATTGTATGCTTGTAAGTTACTAAGAAAATAGATTTTAAGTGCTCTCACAGCAAATAAGTGATACATATGTGAGGTCAGCAATTTTTTTCTAATTTAGGTTATCTTTTCATTAATAATTTATACTAATTGCATTATGGTCAGAGATTGGAGTCTGTATGATAAAGATTTCTTGAAGTCAGCTGGGTTTGGTGGCTCATGCCTGTAATCCCAGCACTTTGGGAGGCCGAGGCAGGTGGATCACGAGGTCAGGAGATCAAAACCATCCTGGCCAACACAGTGAAACCCCGTCTCTACTAAAAATACAAAAATTAGCTGGGTGTGGTGGCATGCACCTGTAGTCCCAGTTACTCAGAAGGCTGAGGCAGGAGAATTGTTTGAACCCTGGAGGCAGAGGTTGTAGTGAGCCAAGATCATGACACTGTACTCCAGCCTGGGTAACAGAGCGAGACTCCATCTCAAAAAACAAAAAAAAGATTCCTTGAAGTCAATATGGCTTTATGGCCTCATTTAAGTATGTGATGTTTTCATAAATGCCCCCAAATGCTTGAAAAGAATGTGAATTACTCAGTTCTTAGGTGCACTGTTCTATGTAAGTATGAGATCTTATGCAATTAAACTTACTCAGTGTGCTTCATTTTTCCTACTTGATTACTGATTTTTGTCTGCTTAATCTATCAGTTATGCACTGGTGATGGATTTGTCTATTTTTTCTTTGTAGCTCAATCCACTCTTGTTTTATATATTTTGAGACTATTAGGTAGATGTAAGTTTAGAACTGTTGTATTTTTCCAATGAATGGAACCTTTTATCTTTATTGGACTATTTTTATCTCTGCAGTACTTTTTAATCTGGTAATAGTGTAACCACACTAGCATTCTTTATTTACTGTTTCCCTGGCTTATCTGAAAAAGTCTTTTGATTTTCAGCTTTTCTGAGTCTTATATTTTAAGGTATATCTCTGTAAATAGCATGTAGCTGCATAACTGATTTTTTTTTCCTGACATGATTTTTTTTAAATTATTTTATTTTTGAGATAGAGTCTCGCTTTGCTGCCCAGGCTGGAGTGCAGTGGTGTAATCTTGGCTCACTACAACCTTTGCATCATGGGTTCAAGTGATTCTCACACCTTAGTCTCCCGAGTAGCTTAGACTACAGGCGGGCACCACCACACCCTGCTAATTCTTGTATTTTCATTAGTGATGGGGTTTTGCTATGTTGGCCAGGCTGGACTTGAACTCCTAGCCTGAAGTGATCCTCATACATCCGTCTCCCAAAGTGCTGGGGCTACATGTATGAGCCACCGTGTCCAGTCCCTGACAACATGATTTTTAGTTATATGGTTTTGTTTATTTGAATTGATTGTGATATGTTTATATTCATTTCTGTTTTCTGACATACTGTGATCATGTTTCTTTTTTTCTTAGAACAAGTCCTAAATTATTTCTCTTCCCTCAGCATCTTTTTTTTTTTTTTGAGGAAAACATTTTTAAGGGAGGAAAAATACAGAAAATGTATAATAATAGCCTTATGCCTACTTCCCAGACTAAACAAATACTAAAATTTTTGCTATATTGTTTCATATTTGCTGTTGTCATATTTAATAAAATATGTGAGGCTGGGACCAGTGGCTCACACCTGTAATCCCCGCACTTGTGGGAGGCCAAGGCAGGTACATCACCTGAGGTCAGGAGTTCAAGACCAGTCTGGCCAACATGTTGAAACCCTGTCTCTACTAAAAATGCAAAACTTAACTGGGTGTGGTGGTGGGCACCTGTAATCCCAGCTACTTGTGAGGCTGAGGCAGGAGAATCGCTTGAACCTAGGAGGTGGAGGTTGCAGTGAGCCGAGATCGTGCCATTGTGTTCCAGCCAGGGCACCAAGAGTGAAACTCCATATCAAAAAAAAAAAAAAATTCAGATAAATTTGAAGTTTTTTTAAAGATAAATTTTGTTTTCTTTTTATCTTTTTCACTTGTTTATTTCTTTTCATTTTTATTTTTATCTTGTATATGAATGCCAGGTTATATATGAAGTTTCTTATGTTCTAGTTATACTTCCCTCTATCCTTCCCAGGAGGCTAATGCTTCATGACTTTAGTATATGTCCTTCTAATCTATGTTTTATGAAACTTTTACAGGTGTATATGTGTGTGTGTGTGTGTGTGTGTGTGTGTAAATATTACTATATAATCTCAGAACACCTAAGTATTTTCATATTATTATGGATTATTTGGCAACTTTCTATTACAACTAACCTCATATTTTTGAGATCTAGCCATGTTGACATTTATAAATACAGTGTATTAATTTAACCTGGAAAATAGTATACCATATGTCAGTATAGCACACTTTATTTGTTCCTCTATTGAAGGATTTTTTCTTGATATTCCAAACAATGGTGCAGTGAATATTCCTCCATTTGTATCTTCTGCAACATGTCTCCAGGATACATACCTAGAAATGGTGTTACTAGATCTGAGGTCAGAGGATGCACCCATAATAACTTTTTTAACCTTTACATTCTTCTTATTTAAAGATCAAAAATAAAATTATAAACCTGTGTATCTTAGCATGGTTTTACAAGAGGGATCTTTAAGTGCAAGCTGATAGCTGCCCTCTATTGCTTACATCCCTGTTTATACCACTTTGCCTTCTCTCCTAGCGGCAGTACATACCTGTGAAAATGAAGAGCAAAGCCTTCTGGATCTTTTCTTGGGAGTATGCCATGATGTATGTGGGAAGCCTAGTGGTAATCGTTTGCCTCTCCTTCTTCCTTCTCAGCTCCTGGGATTTCATCCCTGCAGTCTATGGCTTTATGTAAGTAATGACCACATTAGAAAATTCTAGAAGCTGTGGGGAAAAAGGAATCCTTGTATACCATTGTTGGGAATGAAAATTAGTATAACCATTATGGAAAACTGTATGAACATTTCTCAAACAATTAAAAATAGCATTACCATTTGATCCAGTAATCCCATTTCCAGCTACTTAATGAAAAGATTTTTTTCTTTTGAGATTGGGTCTCGCTCTGTTGCCCAGGCTGGAGTGCAGTGAGGCTATCTCCGCTCACTGCAACCTCTGCCTCCCAGGTTCAAACGATTCTCCTGCCTCAGTCTCTTGAGTAACTGGGACTACAAGTGTGTACCACCATGCCCAGCTAATTTCTGTATTTTTAGTAGAGGTGGGGTTTCACTGTGTTAGCCAGGCTGATCTTGAACTCGTGACCTCAGGGGATCCACCTGCCTTGGCCTCCCGAAGTGCTGGGATTACAGGCGACTCTAAAGAGTTGAAATGAGTTTGTTGAAGATTTGTCTGCCATTCCTATGTTCATTGCAGCATTATTCACAATAGCCATGTGATGGAATCAATCTAAATCTCCATCAACACAAAATGGATAAAGAAAATTTGGTATATATAAGCAGGAGAATACTATTCAGTCTTAAAAAAGGAAATTCTGTCATTTACGACAGTAGTAGAGATGGAATTGGATGAACCAGGCACAGAAAGACTAATGCCACATGTGTTCTCACTTTTATGTGGACTCTAAAACAATTATGCTCATAGAAGCAGAGAGCAGAAGGGTGATTACAGATGGGGGTGGGGTGGAAGAATGGGGAGGTAATAGTCAAAGGGTACAAAATCTCAGGAGGAATATGGTTTTTTTTCTTTTCTTGAGTTCTAGCACAGCATGGTGACTATAGTTAATAATAGAGTATTGTACATACCAAAATTGCTGAGAAAGTACATTTCAGTTCTCACCACACACAGTGTTTTACTATTTGAGGTGATGAAATGTTAAGTACCTCGATTTAATTATTCTACATTGTATTCAGAAATCATAACATCACATAAAATCACCCATAAATTTATACAACTATATATTATCAATTAAAAACCCCCACACAACACTCTGGAAGCTAATTTGGTTTTCATAGCTCTAGCTGAACTCAGAGGGTAAATGACCACAGAAACCTTTATATTAAATAGCAGTGGTTCTCAAACCTTTAAGGTGCATCAGAATCACCTTCAGGGCTTGTTAAAACCCAGATTGCTGGGCCCACCCTCAGAGGTTCTGATTAAGTAGGTCTGGGGGAGGGATCAAGAATTTGCATTTCTCGGGTTTTCAGGTGATGGCAATGTTGTTGGCCTGCTGGTTTAGGGAACGCACTTTGAGAACCTTTACACTGAAGCACACCTTTGATATAGTGGGATTAACCTACTTATGCCTAGTGTTCCATTATTGGAACACTAAGCTGTGGGAGTTATTTATATATTACTGCTCAAGGTCATTGCCAAGGTCTGATTTTTCTTTTCTTTTCTTTCTTTTTTTTTTTTTTTTTTTTTGAGACAAAGTCTTGCTCTGTGGCCAGGCGACAGGCTGGAGTGCAGTGGCACGATCTCGGCTCACTGCAACCTCCACCTCCCGGGTTCAAGCAATTCTGCCTCAGCCTCCTGAGTAACTGGGACTACAGGCACATGCCACCATGCCCAGCTAATTTTTGTATTTTTTAGTAGAGACAGGGTTTCACTATGTTGGCCAGGATGGTCTCGATCTTTTGATCTTGTGATCCTCCCGCCTCGGCCTCCTAAAGTGCTGGGATTACAGGCGTGAGCCACCGCACCCGGCCAAGGTCTGATTTTTCACATAAAATAATTTTCAAACTCCATCATAAGTGGGTTAAATAGCACTCCCAGGGAGTATCCAAAGCAAATACCAGCCTCTAGCTGGGAGGTTTGGGCTCAATTCTAAACAGGAATGGATGTGTTCCTCTACTGCAAGAGTGCCTCTGACAGTTTCAAAATAATGCCACCTGCCACATGTCAGACCTTTAGAGAAAACTCAAATGGGCTTGAATATTGCATGCTTGTCTTAGTGTATATTCATGAATGCTATCAACATTTCCAAACGCCCTCTCTGTGCCAGGCTCTGCGTGGGTGCTGAGGAGTTGGTTGCTTCCTAAGCTTTGAGTAGCTCATTGCCCAATGGGTGACAGACTCTTAAACCTGTCCAGGTGGGAAAGGGACCTGGAATGGCAGAACTCCCATTTGGAATTCTGGACTACTTATTTGTGTTAAATCTTGGCTGAGCATAACAATGACTTAGTAACTTTCAGCTCTGCATGCTCTGCCTTAGATAGGAGTTGCGATGCCAGGTGAAGAGTTCTGTTTCTGCTGGGCCACGGATTGTGTTCTTTACCTCATTTCACAGAAAAAGGAGGTGTTACAGCAAGAGGCAAAACTTACTCTGGGTGGAGGCCTCAGTCAGGGAAATTTGACTAAGAGCCTTTACCCATCTCTCCTTCTGTGTGCCCAATTTGTTGTCCTTTTAAAATTGTGTGTTGAAATCAGTGTCAGCTTCATATTTTTTTAAAATCAAAAATACAGTGTAAACTTCAGAAGAGCCAGAATTTCAGTGAAAGCTCTCTGACTTAACTGGACAAAAAGTTTTCCAGTTAAACCGTAATTTCTTAATTAAAATCTGGGACCCTGGGGATCGTAGCCAGAACCCGCCAATTGTTCCTAAAGCCCCTAGAAGTCTCGCTACAGGCTCAGGCACTCAGTTTTCTGACTCCTGCTGTGGGATGTAGAGTAAGAATGGGGAGGAGCAGGAACTTTGAGCATGGTCCTTGAGGCAGGTCTTTAGAATGCTCAAAATATATACTGTTTTTTAAAGTTCATTTCTCCTTTGTTACAGTGCTGAGTATCTCCTGATTTTAAACTGTCTTATGCAGTAAAAGAGGGGCAAATTTCTATTCGTAGGATGAATCCCTGCCTCATTTCAGATTTGTTTGGCTTAGCTAATATTTATTATGGGTTACCATTCTGTGTTTCTGCTTGTTTTTGTTAATTACCTGTATCCATGGTACCTGGAGAACCCTTCCCATCCTGATCTCTGTAGGGAGAAAGTCATCCTTGGCTGTCCAGCAGTGACCAGAGTCTTCAGGAGAAATCAAGGTCAAAGCAGGCAATTTATCACTTTTGTCTTTTTTCTCTCCCTTTGTTTTTTTAATTCCAGACTTTCTGTTCCAGATCTCACTCCAAACATTGGCCTTTTCTGGTACTTCTTTGCAGAGATGTTTGAGCACTTCAGCCTCTTCTTTGTATGTGTGTTTCAGATCAACGTCTTCTTCTACACCATCCCCTTAGCCATAAAGCTAAAGTAAGTGGCTGGACCTGCTGCTGTGTCCACAGAGCTATCCGAGAACCCCCTGCCCCTAGCAGCCTTGAGGGTGGCCTTTAAATGTGGAGCACCTGCTGTTAGGTTTACAGCATCTCACCCAGGGGACCTGCCTGCAGTAGCCGCAGTTGCCAGTGCCGTAGCAGGCAATAGAGTGCTCCTGTAGTACCAGCTGCTTGGGAGGCTGAGGCAGGAGGATTACTTGAGCCTGGGAGTTTGAGGCTTCAGTGAGCTGCTTTTGTCACCGCACTTTGGCCTAAATGACAGAGCGAGACTTTGTCTCAAAGAATTAAAAAAAGGAGAACAAGGGTTGTGGAGGCGGAGTGTGTTTGGAAAATGTGGATCTGGTGGGATATCTTGTCCATCAACAGCCCAGTGACAGGTTGTCCACAGGGACTCTAGATGAGTTAGTTGGGAGGCTGGACACCTGCAACTGTTGAATCTCCTGATCCATTTTCCTCCAAAGGGTTTGTAGAGCTCTGTTCTGCAATCTAAGAGAGCTGACAGATGTGAGGTCTGCTCCATTCCAGGCACCTTTCTAGACCCTCTGAAACATAATCATACCTAACCTAGCAACTCCTGAAGGTAGGCATTAGATTCTTATCACTACCCCCCAACCAAAAAAAAAAAACAAGATTCTTACCACTCCCTTTTTATAGTTGAGGAAATTGATGCTCAGAGAGGTGGGATGATTTTCCCAGTCATGCAGCTAGTAAGCCCTGGAGCTGGGATTCAGACTCAGGTTTGTCTGGCTCCAGAAGCTATGCTTATCCCCCTGCACCACGCCAGGTTCCTGAGAGACTGCTTGTAGTAGCCTCCAGAAATTGTTCTATTATCCTAGCTTCAGATAAGGGAAAACAGGCACAGACAGGAACAGATATGCCTAGATGGTCCAGGGAATCTGAAAGAGAGTTTGATTTAGATTTCAAGAGCTTGAGTTCTCTGTCCTAACCTTCCTGCCATTCTCCATGGTCTGTGCACCAATGCACATGGTTCCCATTCTGTAAAACCTCAAAAGCTGATGCTTCCTTCCCATGACACAGCCTTGGCCTGGCATCTGACACAACACCATCCTTCCATGGCCTGGCAGGCTCCAGAACTCTGGCAGCCTTGCCTGGCTGAACTCTCCAGCTGTCTGTGGTCCACCTTCCCTGCCCTTGTTCTGGTTAGGCCCAGCCATTGGGTGGAGAGGAGCAGGGAGCCCAGGGCACCTTTCCTCACTGGCCATGCAGCCAGTTCTCTAGCAACTTTTATTGTTGGCATGCAAGGCCACACACTGTTCATGAGTAGGCAATAACTTCACCATTTTATGACTCGAGCCAGGTCCGCACAGTTGCGGGGACAGAAAATATGAAGAGACCTGCTCTCCCTGCTGTCTCCTCTTCTGCTTGGGTATGAAGCTCCACCTAAGCTCTCCCGCCCCTGCACATTTTGTTTCCAGTGCCGGCTTTGTGGGAACTGGGCCCTTCAGGCCGCCCCGGTCCCTGTGCAGTGCTGCAGGAGGCTCTAGTCTGTTTTTTTGTCACTGCATTTTCACAGGTCTTTTCATAGAACTGTTGCCGTTGTTACCAGCTACCTGAAAAGCCCGGAACCAGTGATGGTATTTAGGAAGGCGTTCACACTGAGCTATAGCTGGATGCTTAGAGGCTACAGGGCCGCATGCCTTTGCTAAGCTGCATTTTTGAGGCATTTGCTGCATAGCAGCGCTGGAGCATTCAGGGTGTGGACATGTTTGTCTGCACATCTCAGATTCATACCCATTCAGTCACCCTGACCTTTGACCTGCAAGACAAAAAGGTCAGTAATCTCTGAAGAAAACCTTCATGGGCTAGGCATCCAAGTACTGTGCAGAAGTAGGCCAGGTGCATGTGGTTGAAGCGTAGCTGAGAAGGATATGGATCCAGCCTCTTCCTGTTGACTTCCCTTTAGCATGTGGTCAGCTCTTGGAGGGGGCACTGAAGTTGATCTCTGTCCCCCCACCCTCTCCTGACCAGAGCTTCAAAGTCTGATCAGCCCTCAGGAGAACAGTATTGGGTATGATTAAGAGCTCTGGAGATAACTCCATCGCTTACTAACCTACTGAGTCAGTGCACTTAACTTCTCTGAACATGTTTCCTCATCTATGAAATACAGGTGAGAGGATTGCCTACTTTTTTTTTTTTCTTTTTGAGACAAGGTCTTACTCTGTTGCCCAGGCTGGAGTGCAGTGGGTCATCACAGCTCACTGGAGCCTCAACCTCCTGGCGCCAGCGATCCTCCCACCTCAGCCTCCCGAATAGCTGAGATTATAGCCGTGTACCACCACATCTGGCTAATTTTTAAATTTTTTTGTAGAGATGGGGTTTCACTATGTTGCCTAGGCTGGTCTCAAACTCCTGGGCTGAAGCTGTTCTCCCACCTTGGCCTCCCAAAGTGCTGGGATTGCAGATGGGAGCCACCACACCTGGCCCAGGATTGCTTGTCTTGAGGGGTGGTTGAGGTGTGGTGAGGATCACATGAGAGGATGCAGGAACAGGACCTTACACAGAGGGAGTTCAGGAGAGGATAGCCGTTGCTATCACTTAATACTAGGTTAAAATAATTTCAATTGCTATTAGTTGAAGTTAACAAGAACAGGCTCAGCCCTTAAGAGCTGAAAAGCTCTATGCAGTTCACAGTTCTCTTCTTGGAAATAAGTTCATTACACTATGGGTCTGTAAACCCTGCTGACCATGTTGTCAGAGAAAAAAGGCATCAGCAAGGAGACACTTCTTGCTTTGCGTCCAGTTGTCAGAGGGGCCTCTGGCAAGGGAGGCTGCCTAATTACCCTGCCAAGCAGTCGTTTAAGCCGAGTCATAAAGAATGCTGACTTCATTTGTTTTCTTCCTCCTTGGCTCCTGGGGGAAGGCCCAGAGCTGGTACAGGCAGGGGGAGTGCTGTTGATGGGAAATGTCTCTGTGGGCTGTTTCCCTGTGTTTGCCAGGGACTCCTTACCTAACCTCTGGGTATTTCTGGGTCCTTGCAGATTTCTGCTCTGCTAATGGGGCCTGGAGCATTCCTTGTGGGTAGCAGAGCCAGCCCCTTCCTGAAGTCCCCTGAGGATTATTTTTGGTTCAAAGGATGGAGTCAGGAGTCTCTGGGGTAGGCTTGGTCCCCGACTCATATCTCTCTCTCTCTCTCTCTCTCTCTCTCTCTCTCTCTCTCTCATTTTCCCTGTCCCAGGGAGCACCCCATCTTCTTCATGTTCATCCAGATTGCTATCATCGCCATCTTTAAGTCCTACCCGACAGTCGGGGACGTGGCACTCTACATGGCCTTCTTCCCCGTGTGGAACCATCTCTACAGATGTGAGTACTCCCACCTCTGCTGCAGATTTGTGTCAGCCTGGCCCTGGATGAGACTGCTGCAGGGAAAAGGAATTTGTTGGCATTTATCAGGCACCTGTTGTGCCAGCAGCACCAGGAGGGAAGCAGAGGCATCAGGCACAATATCTGCTTCTAGGTGCTGCAGACTTGTGATGATAAAAAATAACTGCCATTTATTGAGCACTTACTGTGTACCTGGCCACTGTGGCTCTCACAGTGTTACATGCATTAATTAGCTCATTTGGTCTTCACACCAGCCTTTGAGGTAAGTATCCACATTTTGCCGATGAGAAAACTGAGGTACAGAAAGGTAGAGCCACTTGTTCAAAGTCACATGACTTCTAATTAGAAGAGCTGGGATTGGAATCCAGATCTGTGAGCCCCTACTCAGTGCTGTCCATCAGGGCTTTCTATGGTGATGGAAATGTCCTCTGTCTACACAGTTCAGTAATATAGAGTGCCACTTGTGTGCCTGAGAACCTGAATTTTAAATCTAAATTTCAGAACCCACATGTAGTTAGGCTACCATATTGGACAGCAGAACTCTACCCTGGGCTTTGAACTATTCCCCAGTGCTGCACCCAAAGGTTACCAGAAGGCAGGTGGACAACGTTAGACTTCCTGCCCACTGTGACAACTCCTCTAAGCTCTAACCATCCCCTCCTCAGAGGTGGCGTAGAGGTGACCTACTTTGTTAGCTAGGCCCCCAGTACTCTTAGCCTTCTGTCATGGGTTCTTTTCATTGTTTGGGAGCTCCCTCAGGGTAGATAGCACAACTCATTTGCCTCTGTATCCCTGGCACCCAGGACTGAAGCTGACACACAGAAGACCTTGCAAATGTTTGTGGAGTGGGTTTTAAACCTCCCCAATAAAGAGACAGCATCAGTGGCCCAGTACCACCTGATTCTCTAAACGATGCATGGAAGGGAGCTGTTGAACTTTCCTTGCCTGCTGTGGGTGTCCAGCAAGGTATCAAGAATGAACTAGGAAGTTCAGGCTTCAGAGGAAGTGAGTCTTTGTTGTTGTTTTGGGTGTCAACCAGGAAATGAAACTGTCCAGCTGCTGGCAAACAACCTACCTATAATAGGAGTGGGCCTCTGAGTGAAGGTAAACAGTGGTGTGGGCAGCAGAGCCCGGGCTGCTCTTGCAGATAATGGCCTGGTGGGGCTGTGACCCATCTGGCCTGACTGGGAAGAGGAAGCATTGTCTTCTGCTGTGACACCCTCTCTGCACAAACAAGAGTCATCCAGTCCGGCAGGCTCAGAGTCAGCTTGGGGCCCCTCGGTAGAGTGACCAGTGACAAATCATGAGACCACCAAAACATGTAGACATGCCTCAGTTTGTGACAGTGGATCTTGGGAATGTAAAATGGTTTTTTATGGTTGCCCGTCCCACACTGGGCACTCTGTCTCCCTCAGGGAATGTCTTTCATCCCATTTGCTGAGCAATCTGGAGACTGACTGGACTCCGAATCCTGACATTCCCATTATGAGTCCCACATGTTCTTAGGCACATCATTTAACCCTTCGGAGCCTCTGATTTTTCCATCAGTCAAATAAAGAGAATAACTTTGACGAGTGTGTTGAATTTGAGAAGGAATATCTGTAAATAGCACTGCAGTTAGTATCATCAGTAATAATTACGCAGGGGAGTCTCTCACATAGTTCCATGATCAGAGCTTCGGGCTTGGTAGCCAGAGTCATCAGAATAAACATATTTTTCAAGACTTGAATAAACTATTTTATGCCCTCTGGGGTGATGAGGCACAAAGAAGGATGGGGTTTCCAGAAACCTGGATGATCTAATAGTTGCTGTTGCTGGCTGGCTTGGCACACAGTCTGCAGGTTCAGGTTGGCTGAAGATCCTGCAGAGAACAGTAGCCGTCTGCCTTTGCTTCCCTGCTCCTGCAGCAGGGAATACACATGCTTGGAGGACCTGCTTGGGGCTTGACAATTGTGTGTCATTATTCTCAGCCAGAGCAGCATTAGCCCTGGTCCTTGGGACCTGTGAGTGGGATGTGTGTATTGAGAAGCGTTTAAGCCTACATTGAGTATGTTTAATATGGCTAGGAATTCCATTTAAACATTAGTTGTCAGTGCTAACATGCATGTTCTCACATTCATCCTTCCATTTTTATGTACAGTGGAGAGGAGAAAAAGAATGAGTGTAGGACCCAGACACTGGACTTTCTGGAGCTTGGATGAGTCATACAGACTCACAATTGTAGTGTTAGGGAACAGCCTGCTGGCAGAGCCCATGCCAGCCCGCATGGTCCAGCAGAAGAAGCAGTTACCAAAGGGCTGGATTTGTGTGTGTATTGGTTTTGTTTTTATTACTATTGTCTAGCGATGAAAGGATGTTGATAGATATACGTATAAATTATAAAGAATCATGATAAAATATATTCCCAAGTGTTTTGGCACCTCATTTTAGGGAAGGGACTATCACCATGGCCTTCAAAGTCCCTAAATTCCCTCTGTTCCCCTTCTGATGGGACTAGATTTTTAAAGTAAGATTTTGTTTCTGAATGCCTGAGGCTCAGAAGGGAAAGTGGCTTGCCTGAAGTTCCATTTTATCAGTCATGGTGCCGGAGATTGGATAAGCCACTCAGTGAATGTGGTGGGGAACCTGATTCTATCTGGCCTTTCAAGTCTGATGAAGGGTGAACCCTTTCACCTTGTTAGGTCCTGGTCAATGCTTCCTGGTGCCTGGAACAAGCTGTCCTATACCCCAGGTCTCCAGCTCTGTCTGCTCTGGCATATATAGTTTTAATCTGGCCTGTCAGCCAGCAAGAGTGAATAGCAGCTCCCTATTTCTGCAGAGGTCACTACAGGCCAGAAGCCAACTGCATGCTGGTGATGGTTCTCCAGGCACATGGGAATGTATCTTTGCAGCCCTTCAAGATAGCACCCAGAGGCTGCCAGTGAGCCTCTCTCGTCTCTTTGCACTTGGTTTCCTTCCTGTCACCCTGTCTGAAATCTCTGTCCCTAGCTGGAGGCACAGAACAAGAACTACCTGGCTGAAAGTATTTTAGGAATAGTCTGTGTTCTTTTCAGCAAAATAATTTCCAGGGGATCAGAAAGACCTGCTGAGAAATGTACATAGTGATGTTGGGTTAGAGGAGTGGGAAGCATTTGTTCTCCTTTCTTGAGGTAGTACTGTGGTTTAATAATAATAGTAATTCTCAGTGCAGGCATCCCTTTGCAAGACTCCTTGTTCCTGGGAGGTCTCAGGAGGCTTGAGTGAGGGTTTTGGTCTCTCAGCTTTGAAAACCCAGAATTGCAGAAACTTAAGATTAGAAAAGAGGATCTTGCAAGCCCTCCAGGCCAGTGTCCAAATTGTGGGATTTCTCAGACCACTAATGTTTCAGTAAACTCTGGCGATGGACTTGCCAGCTTTTTATCTTGCTGAAGACATTAAAATAATCAACTCCCACCCATTCTTCCAGACTTTTTAAAATAAAGGACTTTTTAATGACAACAACAAAATGGCACCTATCATTTCTCAATAAAGAAAGAACTATAATTTGAAAACCTTCAGCTTTACAAAGAACTGTGAACTACCTTGTCGTGATTATTCTCCCCTTGACACAGTTCAATGGCATCTCTGTTGCAGACTGTAAGGGGCTGCAGCTGTAATACAGTAGTTTGCAGCCTTGGCTGTATGCCGGCATTACCTGGGAAGCTTTTAAAACCTCATATGGGTGCCTCAACCCCACCCTAGAATCTCTGACTTAGTCTGAGGGCTCCCCATGTGATTTTGTTTTGTTTGTTTTGTGATTCTGTTGCTCAGGCTGGAGTGCAGTCATGCAATCTCTGCTCACTACAACCTCTACTTCTGTGTTTCAAGCGATTCTCATGCCTCAGCCTCTGGAGTAGCTGGGATTACAGGCACCCATCACCACATCTGGCTAATTTTTGTATTTTTAGTAGAGATGGGGTTTCGCCACGGTGGCCAGGCTGCTTTCGAACTCTGACCTCAGGTGATCCACCCGTCTCAGCCTCCCAAAGTGCTAGGATTACAGGTGTGAGCCACCAGGGCCCAGCCATGATTTTGTTCTGTAGCGGGAGTTAAAATTCGTCCACGTCCTCCAGGCCCCTTCCAATGCATGAGCCCCCAGTATAGCGTCTCTACTGAGTCGTTGTGCAATGGAGACAAGTGGCCTAAATGTTTGGGAGTTTCTCCACCCTTTTAAGTCTTCCAGAACTCTGACTTGGGAGAAGGGATTTCCTGAAGGTCAGAATGAGAGAAGAGAAGGGAACTTCCATTCATTAAGTGCCTGCTGGGAACCAGGCACAGTGCTAAGTTCTTTTTAAAAAGGTATTCTTTTAAGTATTTTAAATAATATTTATCAGTTTTTAAAAATACAATAAAGTGGGCCGGGCGCGGTGGCTCAAGCCTGTAATCCCAGCACTTTGGGAGGCCGAGGCGGGTGGATCACGAGGTCGAGAGATCGAGACCATCCTGGTCAACATGGTGAAACCCCGTCTCCACTAAAAATACAAAACATTAGCTGGGCATGGTGGCACGTGCCTGTAATCCCAGCTACTCAGGAGGCTGAGGCAGGAGAATTGCCTGAACCCAGGAGGCGGAGGTTGCGGTGAGCTGAGATCGCGCCATTGCACTCCAGCCTGGGTAACAAGAGCAAAACTCTGTCTCAAAAAAAAAAAAAAAAAATACAATAAAGTATAAAGAAAGAAATAAAAGTAACAGATAATCCTACCGTCTGATAACCCCTAGAAGGTTAAAAGGGAGGAAGAACCTACAGTGTGGTAGACAGAATAGTAGCCCTCCCCTCACAGAGATGCCCACGTTGTAATCCCCAGAACCTGTGAATACATCACTTTATATGGCAAAGGGACTTTAAGACCTTGGGAGGGGAGATTATCCTGGACAATCCACGTGGTCCCAGTGTAATCACAAGTGTCCCTCAAAGTGGAAGAGGTGGAGGTAGGGGGAATTTGGGAAATCTCTGTAATTTCTGCCCAGTTTTGCTGTGAAAGTAAAACTGCCCTTAAAAAATAAAATGTACTGGGCATATTTGTGCACGCCTATAGTCCCAACTACTCAGGAGGCTGAGACAGAAGGATCACTGGAGCCCAGGATTTCGAGGCTTCAGTGAGATATGATCCAGCTACTCCACTCCAGCCTGGACAATGTAGTGAGATTCCATCTCAAAATAAATAAAGTCTACTTTTAAAAAGAGATGGAAGAGAGAGGCAGAAGAGAAAGTCTGAGTGATGCAATATGAGAAGGCCTCAATTCATCATTGCTAGATTTGAAGCTGGAAGCAGGTCATGAGCCAGGGAATGCAGAGGCCTCTGGATACTGGAAAAGGCAAGTGGGGGATTCTCCTCTAGAGATGTTACCCTGTGAGACCCATTTTGGAACTTCTGACCTTCAGAATTGTAGAATAATAAATAATACTATTTTAATCACCAAGTTTGTGGAAATTTGCTGTTGTAGCAATGGAAAACTAATGTAGCCAGTGATATATCTGTGTCAGTTTCTCACGTGTCATCTTGTTTAATCCAAATGCAGGGTGCATTTTAGCCCTGTTTTATTTTTAAACTTTTTTTATTTAAAAAATTTTACAATTTTTTTAGAGATGTGGTCTCACTGTGTTGCCTAGGCTGGTCTTGAACTCCTGCGCTCAAGCAATCCTCCTACCTCAGCCTCCCAAAGTGCTGAATTATAGGCATGAGCTACTATCCTTTTTTATGAGTATATACTAGGTGGATAGCCTAATTTTACAGGTGAGGAAGCTGAGGCCTAGAGAAACTTGCTAATAAATGGCAGAGCAGGATTTTTACCAAGGTCTGTACCTGGCTGCTGTGCCATGCCAGCCTGCCTGCCGCCTCTGGACCACGCTTGAGTAGCAGGTCCTTCCTGACACCTCTGGGAGAGCTTTCTTCCTGATGGGAGTCAGTATTCCCTTAGGGGCAGGGAGTGAAAGACAGTGTCAAAAACAGGTGTTTTAAAGTATCATCTAAGGGAGAGTTGGGAGTGTTTGAAGAGCAAGGCAGGGGACCGAAGACACCAGTTAAGGAGAATGGAAAATGTGTTTCTAAGATCCAGGACTGTGGCACCATGGAGACCCATGGTGAGGCTCTCATCTTCACGGTTCATGCTGGAGTTCCTACCCATAATCCCACATTGCCAGATGGCTCCCTGCTTAGGGAGAGGGTGCAGATATTCTTGGACCCTCCAAGATTAGGAGGTGAGGGGAATGTCTTCCTGAAATGCCCTGTTTGGTGCCCTGAGGCACTCATGGCATTTCTAACTATAGCTGGTCTTCAGCCAGCCAAGTCCACAGTGGGAGGAAATAATCCAATTCCAGGAGCTACCATCAGCTGTGGGCATGGAGAGCCATTGACTTGGGAGTCTGGGGTTTGCTTCCTGGCACCCCAGTACCTCTGGGGGTGCTCTGCCTTTGAGCTACATGAGGCTCTCCTTGGGCCTCTCCATTCTGGGGGCCATTGCAGCAGGGAAAGGGTACCAAAGAGAGCACGTCAGACTAACTGTGACCCTCTGTCTTTGCAGTCCTGAGAAACATCTTTGTCCTCACCTGCATCATCATCGTCTGTTCCCTGCTCTTCCCTGTCCTGTGGCACCTCTGGATTTATGCAGGAAGTGCCAACTCTAATTTCTTTTATGCCATCACACTGACCTTCAACGTTGGGCAGGTAAGAGGGACAGGATTGTGGGCAGCATGGGGACAGGGATCCATTTTGCAGCCTTAGGCATTCAACCGTGGTCTTGGATTCTGCATACCAGGGGTGTAGACATGAAGGAGGGACAGTTACTGCCCTTAAGTAGCCCTGAGTCGGCGGAGAGGACAGGGAAGTAAGAATAGTGTAAGGCTGAACCTGGCAAATATGTATTAGGCACCACACTGAATTCTTAGCAAGCCTAGGAGAAAGGGCATGTTATCCCTACTTTACAAATGAGGAACAGAAGCTTGCAGAGCTTGTCTCTTGTCGAACGTCATTAGAGGAGCCAAGAACGAAATTGAGGTAAGGCTTGATTTCTGAGGCACCCCTTTCTGTAATGGTACCTGTGGTTGCAGCACCCATAGGGAATACACACAGTGAGGGTGAGAGGGCAACGCAAGAGGAGGAGAGGCTCTGTGGACTCCCAGGACAGCAGGAACAAAGGCAGGCAGATGAGAAGAGGGGGACCGTTGGGGAGTTGAGCATAAATTATGTGGCTGGGAGGGGTGGAGAGGAGGCTGCGGTCACAGGCTGGGGAGTACCAGCAGGGAGCTCAGCTGTCTGAGCTGGGAAGCCTGTCCCTCCTTTCCACATAGCAGGATTCTCAATCAGAATCCTCAGAGGGAGCTTGTTAAAAATGCAGATTCCCTGTCAACAGGCTTTAAGCCCTGCAATTATGTTGCAACTGTCCCAAGTACATGGCTCTGATTGTTTTAAAAAGCCAGGTTCTGGCCAGGTGCCGTGGCTCATGCCTGTAATCCCAGCACTTTGGAGACTGAGGTGGGCCAATCACCTGAGGTCAGGAGTTTGAGACCAGCCTGGCCAGCATGGTGAAACCCTGTCTCTACCAAAAATAGAAAAATTAGCTGGGCATGGTGGCGAGTGCCTCTAATCCCAGCTACTCAGGAGGCTGAGGCAGGAGAATCGCTTGAACCCAGGAGGCAGAGGTTGCAGTCAGCCAGTGGTTGCAGCAAGCCGAGATCGCGCCACTGCACTCCAGCCTCGGTGACAAGAGTGAAACTCTGTCTCAAAAAAAAAAAAAAAGGAAAAAGCCAGGTTCTCTGATCTCAATCCCAGAAATGTTAATTCAATGTGGAATACAGGGTCAGGAATTTGTATTTTTAATAAGCTTTACCAGAGGTTCTGTGGCAGCAGGTCTAGCGAACTCCAGGTGAACTCACCCACCCTTCTTGGAAGTTCCCTCCTCCCTCCATGTGCTACCTTCTCTCAGGTCAGGCTCTGGCCTCCTAGTGGAAGTCTTATGAGAATCACTTGTACCATTTACCATTTCAGTTGTCATTGGCACAGCCAGGTATTTCCTATGCACAATAGCCTGGATGGGAAGCAGTCTGGCTGCAAAGACTAAAGATGCCAGTGAGTAATCCCCAGGGTAATTCTTGCCTCCAAGGTTAGCTGTGGGAAAATAAAGGAGTTAGGGTTTTTTCAGTGAGTGATGGAGACTAGTGTTTTCTGCATGGACATTTCTGGAGGATTAATGTCCAGCCCAGCCAGTTCTCTTTGTTTGTGAGCAGAAGAAAGAGAGATGGAGAGCCCTGGAGCCTGGGTGGGGCCCAGCCAGAGGGCCCGTTCTGCCTCTCACACTGTGGTTAGGGATGGTGGATGAGCAGCCCCTCTTACTTCTGACCCACGCAGGCAGAATTCTGCAGGGCTCAACTGTGTAGCCTAAAGGAATCCAGAAGGTTGCCTTGGCTCTCCTGCCTTCCTGGAATCTCCTTCTTTTTCCTTACCTCCCAATGGTGGTTGGCATGGGAGGGCATTGGGCCTTCCCTGGGCCTCTAGGGGGGTTGGCAAGCTCCACAGAAATAGTCCACAGCCTGTTGTCTTGTCATGAGTCTTAGTCTTAAGTTTGGGTCTGGAAATAGAGTTGGAGTGGTTATGAAGCATCCATGGAACTTGTCAGATAACAGCTTTCGTCTCTGTGGCTGCCTTTCTGAGAGAAGGGACTCCATACACAGCACAGGGAGGTGTCTGCAAGTGGTCAGGTGCCATTGAAGGCACAAGGAACTGAATTATTGGAAAAAGGGATTGGGGTTAGGGATGGAAACCAAAGGTAGGTGGATCAAGTGTGTTTATAGCTGAGAGAAATCAGCTGGACTCTTGGCATGATCTCTTACCTTTTTTTTTCTTAATTCTTTTTAAAATGTATTTTAAATCATCAGGTAATACATGAATTCATTATTGCAGAGGGAAAGAAGTGAAAAAAAAAACAAAAACAAAAACAGAAAAATATGGAATCGGCTCATGCCTGTAATCCCAGCTCGTGGGGAGACCAAAGTAGAAGGATATCTTGAGGCCAGGAATTCAAGAACAGCCTGGGCAATATAGCAAGACCTCATCTCTACCAATAATAATAATAATAATAAAGACTATGGAATGAAAAGAAAAGAAAAGAGCTGCCTGAGCCCCCATCATTTTCTGCCCCTCTGCAGACACGGCCATTGGGATTGGCTGGTGTGTGTCTTTGCAGACTTTTCTCTGTGCACTTATAGACAGCAATAGACACAGATACATAAAGAGAGTTTTTTGTTATTGTTTATTAGGTAAATGGCATTCTCCTTTAAGTAGTATTCTTTGACTCACTGTTTTTCACTTAATGATTTTGTCTTGAGATAATTTTTTTAATGGCTCTGTAATATCTAATGGTTTGGACTAGGTACAGCCCTGCTGATGGGCATTGAGGTTGCCCTTGGTTGTTTTGGCACTTTAGTTTATATATTTATTTTTGGAAATGGAGTCTCACTCTGTTGCCCAGGCTGGAGTACAGTGGCCTGATCTCAGCTCACTGCAACCTCTGCCTCCTGAGTTCAAGCCATTCTCCTGCCTCAGCCTTCTGAGTAACTGGGACTACAGGCTCCCGCCACCACACTGAGCTAATTTCTGTATTTTTAGTAGAGATGGGGTTTTACCACATTGGCCAGGCTGATCTTGAACTCCTGACCTCAAGTGATCTGCCCACCTTGACCTCCCAAAGTGCTGGGATTACAAGTGTGAGGCACTACGCCCAGCCTATTTTGGCACTTTAAATGGAAGAGCCTTGCAGCTGGGTGTGGTGGCTCATGCCTGTGATCCCAGCACTTTGAGAGGCTGAGATGGGAGGATTGCTTCAGGCCAGGAGTTCGAGACCAGTCTGGTCAATAGTGAGAAGACTCCTTTCTATCACTCTCTGTCTCTGTCTCTGTCTGTCTGTCTGTCTGTCTGTCTGTCTGTCTCTCTCTCTCTCTCTCTCCACCCCCACCGTCCCTCCCTCCCTCCATATATATATATATATATGAAGGAAAAAAATAAAAAATAATAATAAATGGAAGAGCCTTGCATATCCCTCCACATATTTTTGTACACACATGCTAGTATCTTTTAGAGTAGATTCCAAGTGGTGGGATTTGCTGGGTCAAGGGCTATATGCATTTTATACCTTTGGCAGATATTGCCAAGTTGCTCTTCAGGCAGGCCGTGCCAACCTACAGGACTCCCACCAGGGGGTCCAAGTACTTCCTGGGGCTGCTGGCTTTGGGCTTTGTGGCTACTACTGCCAGACCACTAACAGGGTGTGTTAGATGGGGCCACTTGTTCACTGAGGCAGTCACTCAAGGCGTATCCTTGTCCCAGAGCACTGACTGAGGTAGGAGAGCCTCTCTTTGTGAAAGTTATACCACCTGTCTTTGGACCTGTTGGGAGCCTTAAAGTACAAAATGAGACATCTCGAATTTTACTAAGAGTTCAGTGTCACCTCCTCATAGAGACCTTTCATGAGGTCCCTTTGCCCCACTGTCTTTTTCTCAGTCCTGCATATTCTGCACAGCCCAAGCTCAGCCCCTGCTTCTGTGTCTTCCACTGAGTTGTATGGCATTTGGGGACATGTTCTCAGTTCCACAGCCTGTTGTGAGCTGGGAACGTGTCTAATATTTACGTGGCCCTCATTTTCTCCTCTTTGGGCAAGACAGAGCAGAGCTCTCCTAGGAAGCAGATGAGTACAGATTTCAAGGAAGTCTCTAGAACCTTGATATCATTGCTGAAATCGAGACCCAAATATAGAAAATATCTTGGCCTATAGATTGTTCTTTAAATCCTGCAATGTTTGAGTTGTTCAGTGTCATACCCTATTACAGAACAAATTATGTGTGGATTATTAGTTATACCAGCAGGTAAACCAGTGACTAAGGCCCCATCCCTCACCCTGGGAGCTATTAAGTATTTTTCTACCTGTGGCATGGTTCATTTGTTAATTATGGTTGTTCCTCAGAGTCAGTAGCAGGAAATGACAACAGTAAACCATCCATGGTGGGGGGTGCGCCTAAGTGTGAGAGAGAGAAGGAGGGATTGAGACCAATGGATTGCTTGAGGCCCTCTCCCACTTCCTCAAGTGACTTAACTTCTCTAGGTTGTAGTTTCCCTATCTCAAAAACCAGGATGATCACCCACAGCTTCCAGGGTGTTGACAGGATTGGATCTAACTTGTGGGTCTTGTTGCTATTACTCATGTGTGTTGATATGGGTTACTCTTGCTGAGTAAGAGTAACATGCTCTTCAAGAGTAACATGCTCTTCAAATACCCAGAGCAGATTCCTGGAGAAACAGACCATGAACCAGAGGAAGCAGAACAATCTCTCTTTTTTTTTTTTTTTAACCCTTTTGTGAGTCAGTGACCAAAAGGGTTAAAAAATAGAGGATTACATATAAACTTAAAGGAGCTCGTTTTTTGTTTTTTTTTTAAGAGTAGGGTAGGCCAGGCGCGGTGGCTCACGCCTGTGATCCCAACACTTTGTGGGGTGGATGGATCATAAGGTTAGGAGATGGAGACCATCCTGGCTAACACAGTGAAACCCTATCTCTACTGAAAATACAAAAAATTGGCTGGGCGTGGTGGCACGCACCTGTAGTCCCAGGAACTTGGGAGGCTGAGGCAGGAGAATTGCTTGAACCCAGGAGGCGGAGGTTTCAGTGAGCTGAGAAATCGCCACTGTACTCCGTCTCAAATAAAGGGTAAAGTGTCGCACTCACCTTAATTCTGTTTAAAAGCAGGGAACATAAGAAAATCTTCTCCTAAAATTATAATTAATAGTGGCTCATGTTTCATGAGAGCTTGCTAGGGGCTGGCCCCGTGTGATCCGTATAATCTTCTGATCATGTGCTCAGATGGCCTTCCAAAGCGTTCTGTGTGCATGAACTCACAGGCTTATGGAGAAAGAGGTTTATTTGTGTGTGGGTATGTGTGTTTTATGATTGACATAATGATGAAAGTATGACTTTTTTTCCCTTTTAGTAAAATGTCTTGGTGATCTTTCCTCGCTCATACTTGAGAGGAACCTCCTTTTTATTTGACTTCAACATGTGTGAACTCACCACAGTTTACATAGCTACTCTACTGACAGTGCTTTGAGTTGTTTTCCTTTTTTTCTTTAATTATAAGGAATTTACTCCTCATAACAGCCCTTTGAAGGAAGTACTATTATTATTTTTGTGATGATGATACAGATGAGGAAACTGAGGCTTGGAAGGGTTAGAGACTTACCCAAACTCACAAAGCTGGGAAGGAGTGTGTTATTCACAGTCTTGTTTGTCACACTCTCTTGGTAGACTGTGGGTTCCATAAGGGTGAGCCCTGGATCTGTCTTGTTCATGGCTGTATCCCCAGCACCAAGAAGACTATTCAATAACTAATTATTGAGGAAAAATTGAATGAGCTGGAATCAGAAACCACATTTTATGACCAGTGATCTAACACAATTCTTTACACCCCAACCTCCCCATTCTGATCCCTGTTTTGGTCAGAGTTGGGCCTGTAGCTGGTCTACCCATTCCCCTTGTATCCCAGTGGCTGGCCTGAGAGCTCCATGCCTTCCCTGTGTCTACATCTAAAACAGACTTCTCGTCTGCCTGCCCTTCCTTTTTTAAATTTTATTTTAGTGGGCTGGTTGCAGTAGCTCATGCCTGTAATCCCAGCACTTTGGAAGGCTGAGGTGGGCAGATTGCTTGAGCTCAGGAGTTTGAGACCACCTTGGGCAACATGGCAAAACCCCATTTCTACAAAAAATACAAAAATTAGCTAGGTGCAGTGGCATGCTACCTGTAGTCCCAACTATTCAGGAGGCTGAGGCAGGAGAATTGCTTGAGCCCGGAAGGCAAAGGTTGCAGTGAGTCGAGATTGCGCCACTGCGCTCCGTCCTGGATGACAGAAGTGAAAATGTCTCAAACAAACTTTTCTTAAATTTCATTTCATTTTTTTTTCTTTTTGAGACAGGGTCTTGCTGTGTTGCCCAGGCTGGAGTGCAGTGGCACAGTAACAGCTCACTGCAGCCTCAACCTTTTAGGCTCAAGAGATTCTCCCACCTTAGCCTCCCAAGTAGCTGGAACTACAGGCATGCCACCACTCCTGGCTACTTTTTAAATTTTTGGTAGAGACAGGGTATTGCTATGTTGCCCAGGCTGGTCTCAAACTCCTGAGCTCAAGCCAAACTCCTGCCTTGGCCTCCCAAAGTGCTCAGATTGCAGGTGTCTGCCACCACATCCAGCCGACCACCCACTCTTCCAAGCACATCTGGAACATCTGGAACCCTACTCCTCCAGCCACTGCCTCTTTGCCATGAGGGGCCAGCCCTGACCCCTCCCTGAACTGCAGACCCTCAGATACTGGACTGGCTTTGCGTTGGCTATTCTGCATTCTGTTTCGAGTGAGGCCTGAAGCCCGAGGCTGACACCAACCTCCTGTGTGCTACACCCTTCCCAGGACTCACTGTTCACTCCAACACAGATGAAACCACACTCCTGTCTCCTGGAGTTGTCTCTCAGTTGGCCTGATGTGTCATTTTGGGGAATGGGACCTATGAGGAAATGCCTGGGACATGTTGGGTGGGTCATTAGCGATTGAGTGGTGTGTAGCCCCCATTCAGGGATGGCTCAAGATCCATTTCCGGTTTCTTCTGAAGGTTGTGTGTGGCCCGGGCTGTGCAAGATCCCAGGTCTTTCTGTGGGAAAGCTCGTTCTCTCAACATATGGTGCCAGGCTGGAGCCCTCGTCCTCGTTCAGCTGGGTGTGCGTGTGTTTGCTTTGCTTTTCCCAACTAGTGGCATTCTGTCAAGGTCTTAGTTCATTCCTTTGTCCCTCCAGGGCCTAGCATCCCAAGCTTGTCCCTCACAGGCCCTTTCCAGCCTCTTCTCCCCCACAACCAGAGTGACAAGAAGAGCCCAGGCTACATACGGCAGGACAAAGGCCAAGAAGGCCAGGGCTCTGGAAGCCCAAACGCTACAATGACTCCAGCCCTGTCTGTCCTGGCTCACTGGTCTCAGGCACATCCAGTGACTCCTGGGAAGATTATTTATTTATTTGCATATACTGATTAGGTACCCATTATTCATTAGGCATTCTGCAATGGGTAAATGAGACACAGTCGTGCTTCCAAGGAGCCCTCAGTCTGCGGAGAGAAAGGAGAGGACACAGGCAGGACAGGGCAGCCTGACGTGCTAGGATCCCAGAGCTGGGCTGTTAAGGAGGCTTCCTAGGGGAGGTGGCCTCTAAGTGGGTTCCTGAGGGATGGGTAGGAGCTAACTGAGTTCTGTGGTTTTAGGTGGCAAGACCTGGCTGGGGGTGAAGGAAGGAGAGACAGAGAGAGAGAAGAGGAAGGAGGGAGCGAGGGAGGAACACTGCTGCTGGGAGCTTGGTGGGACTGGCTGAACCACTTGAGAGGGAATGAGGCCAATTCAGACAGCAGTGGTCAGACCACATGGCCTTCACAGGCCTCTTATGCAGAGATCCAGACTGAGCCTTTGGCTTTCAGCTGAGGACAAATGTGATCAGATCCATGCTCTGAAAACCTGACTGTGCCAGGAAGAGCAGAGGTGAACGGTGTGAGCCTGGCATCAAGGGCATCAGGGAGGAGGCTGCTGAAATCTGGGGGAGGTGGCGGTTGCCTCATTTTTCTCAAACTGGTAGGGTAGTTATGAGGACTGAATGTGGGAAAGCTTTTGTGAATTCAAAAGTGCCACCTAAAAGACAGTTACTTGTAGCCCCATCCTCAGTCTCACCTTGTGACCTCACAGACCCTGAGACTGAGGCGCAGTGATGTCACTTGTTACTTTGCATCTTCAGAGTTGGAGGTGGGAGCTTTCTCCTCTGCTGTTTCCTCCCACATAGCGTCCGCTCTGGCATGTAGGTTGCTGGGTTATGTCAAAGCGCCCTGTCCAGCTCCACAGTCAGCCGCCAGCCTCCTCTGCCTCCCAGCTTCCTGGATCCCAGGCAGGTGGGCAGAGGCTGCTGCACTTTGCCAACTATGATGGCCACATACATTACCCCCAGTGCGGGCTGACTGTCAAATGTCAGTGTTGTCAACATCAGCAGGAGGTCTGGGGAACCAGGACACACCTGGGTGATAGCACCTCCTTCTCTAGGAAGCTGCAGCCCTGGTGGTAGCCAAGGGTGCTCTCTTGAGCCCAGCAGTTTCAAGACACACTGGATTAACGATCTCTACTGGCTTTTCCCCAAAAAGTCAATCTCTCCGTTGAGTGACAGCTGTGAACTGGGGAGAGCAGCCTCCGCAGGGTGTCAAAGTACCTGAGGTGTCAGCACAGGCCCGGCATGGAGTAGGACTCAGTTCATATGGGTACAGACCCTGGGAGGTTGTGGAAGAACTCAGGGTTGGGCCTCTGACAGGTAGGATTGGCCCATAGCCCTTCACTTCCTACCATGCAACGTTTTTCAGGGCCCATGACCCCTGAGCTTCCCTTCTCTATGTGGGGATTGTCAGCCCTACCCTGGGGTGTTGGAAAGGGACAATGTTTTTTTTGTTGTTGTTAAAGGGCCTGGCCAAGGGCTGACACTCAGAAGACGTTCATTTCCCAGTCTCTGCGTCCTGCCCTGCACTGGAGCATGTTCTGATTAGCCCTGTCTGTCCCTGGTCACCCCTTTATCAGCTAGCTGCCCCATGAGCTCTTCATCATGGCCCCAGGGGAGGTAGCCCTGGAGCCCTCATGGCTGCCACGGAGAGAAATGTGGACTGAACCGTCCCTGGGGGCAGCGCTGAGAGGGTGAAGACCAGCAGACGACTCAGAGCTGACCCTGTGCAGGGTCTGGGGCCGTAGAGCTGGAGCAAACGCAGCCCTATTTAGTTGGGAGGCCAGTGGGCAGTGGCTTCACTTCAGGGTCCACTTAACTGAGTGCAGTGGTAGAGAGGACTCCTGGCAGGAGATGAGCCCCTGAGGGATAAGTGGGAACTGTAGTGCTGCCCTACGGGGCATGGAGAGCCAGGGAGCTTCTGAGCATGTGAGCGTGCATGTATATGTGTGCGTCTGTGTGTCTGAGTGCACATGTGTGTCCAGAGAGAATAAGGGGGGCTTCCCAGCAGGAAATGGCTGCAGGATGAGAAGTGGGCAAGTCTGAGAGGGGGATTGGCAAAGCAGTATTTCAGCCACATTGGGTAGTACCCAGAGACCTGAGGGTACAGAGGGACAGGCATGTTCTGGGGTCCCTAACTGGCACAGAGACTAGAGGAGCCAGCATTGTTGGTAACAAGCTACAGCTTATTACTGTCATTTTACAGCTGAGGAACATGCAGCCCAGGAGATGGGAAGAGACTTAACAACATCACACAGCCACTGACTCACCCATGCAAATTCCATACCCCCTTGCCCAACTTGCCCGTGTCCAGACTGAGCAAACGGGCTCTGGGTCTGCAGCTGCTGTGTTGGCTGCATCTTAGGGCCTCTGGGAAATCCCTGCTCCTCATGACCCAGATGGAAAGCCCCAAGGTCAGAAGAGCTTGTCCTGGCTATAGGCTTCCCTCTGAAAAGGCCAGGCCTCTGGGCCAGCCTGGTGTCCTCTCCTTGGAGGCAAGGTGCCCACTCAGGACTGATGACACTCAGGGCTGTGTGCCCAAGCCACTCACAGGGCTCTTCCTGCCACCCCATGTATCCTGTAGATTTCCACACACACAGCACAGTTCACAGTCTTAGCCCTGGACACCCATATACATACCCACCACCAGGAGTCCACCATTCATATCCTCCTGTACTTTTTCCATCACAGCGTCTGTCCCTCAGTCCATCTAATTTTTTTAGTGTATTTCAAATTGAAATGCGGACATCAGTACATTTCCTGCTAAATATTTCAGCATGTTTATCATTAACTAGAGTTCAATATTTATTTATATTTTTCTTATGTAAAATTTCAGGGAAAACTGCAAATCTTATTTGTACATTTGTCAAAGCCGTCTTTCACTCAGCAAAATGTTTTGAGTTTGTTACATATAACAATAGTTCATTGCTGTTAATTTTTTTTTTTTTTTTTTGAGACGGAGTTTCGCTCTTGTTACCCAGGCTGGAGTGCAATGGCGCGATCTCGGCTCACCGCAACCTCCGCCTCTTGGGTTCCGGCAATTCTCCTGCCTCAGCCTCCTGAGTAGCTGGAATTACAGGCACGCACCACCATGCCCAGCTAATTTTTTGTATTTTTAGTAGAGACAGGGTTTCACCATGTTGACCAGGATGGTCTCGATCTCTTGACCTCGTGATCCACATGCCTCGGCCTCCCAAAGTGCTGGGATTACAGGCTTGAGCCACCGCGCCCGGCCATGCTGTTAATTTTTTTCCTGTTTTAAGAGATGGGGTCAGCTGGGCACAGTGGCTTACGCCTGTAATCCCAGCACTTTGGGAGGCCAAGGCGGGCAAATCACAAAGTCAAGAGATCAAGACCATCCTGGCCAACAAGGTGAAACCCCATCTCTATTAAAAATACAAAAAAAAAAAAATATATTAGCTAGGCATGGTGGCGTGTGCCTGTAGTCCCAGCTACTCGGACGGCTGAGGCAGGAGAATCGCTTGAACCCGGGAGACAGGTTGCAGTGAGCCGAGATCACCACTGCACTCCAGCCTGGTGACAGAGTGAGACTCCATCCCAAAAAATAAAATAAGAGATGGGGTTTTGCTATGTTGCCCAGGTTGGTCTCAACCTTCTGGGCTTAAGCAATCCCCTTGCCTCAGCTTCCTGAGTAGCTGGGATTACCAGCACAAGCAACCATTCCCATCTAGTTAATTGCTTTTTAAAAATAAACTTATCATTTTAGAATCACTTTAGATTTACAGAAAAGTTGCAGAGATAGAACAGAGCTCCTGTAAGCCCCCATCCAGTTGCCTAAGTTGTTAACATTTTATGTTACCATGATGTGTTTGTCAAAACTAAGAAACTGATGTGTTACTATTAGTCTGAAACACTAGACTTGATTTGGATTTGCTGTATTTCCACTCACATCCTCTTTCTGTGCCAGGACTCCATCCAAGGGTCCACGTTACATTCGTCACTTCTTCTCAATTTCCTCTGCTTTGCGTCTTAGTCTTTCCTGACTTGTCATGACCTTGACAGTTGAGGAGCACTGGCCAGGCATCTTGTAGACTATCCCCGAGTTTAGGTTTGTCTGATACTTTTCTTAGGATTATCCTGAGGTTGTGGGTTTTTAGAAAGAATACTCCAGGCGAAGTGCCCTTCTCCTCACATCTGATGGGGTACATGCTAGCCATGTGATTTCATGCCAATGTTAACCTCCAACACATGGTTAAGATAGTGATGGCCAGGTTTCTCCACTGTAAAGTTACTCTTTTCCCTTTCCCTGCTCCTCGGCAGGAAGTGAGTGACCAAGTCTAGACCACCCTGGGCTTAGGGGATGTGGAGTGGACAAGAATTAAGCTCCTTCTGTGGAAGGGGAGCATATCTGCCCACAATGTTTGAAATTCTTCTGGAAGGAAGATTTATCTCTTTCCCCCACCCCCATTGATTTATTGATTCATTCCTTTATTGGCTGATTTGTTTTTAATTGAAGTTTTACTTTTTTTTTTTGGAGACAGAGTTTCACTCTTGTTGCCCAGGCTTGAGTGCAGTGGCACAATCTTGGCTCACCACCACCTCCGCCTTCCAGGTTCAAGTGATTCTCCTGCTTCAGCCTCCTGAGTAGCTGGGACTATAGGTGCACGCCACCACACCCAGCTAATTTTTGTATTTTTAGTAGAGATGGGTTTTCACCATGTTGGCTGGGATGGTCTCCGTCTCTTGACCTTGTGATCCGCCTGCCTCAGCCTCCCAAAGTGCTGGGATCACAGGTGTGAACCACCGTGCCCGTCCTAATTTTGTATTTTTAGTAGAGATGGGGTTTCTCCATGTTGGTCAGACTAGTCTTGAACTCCTGCCTGCCTCAGCCTCCCAAAGTTCTGGGATTACAGTCATGAGCCACTGTGCCCGGCCGAAGTTTTGTTTTTTATCAACAGAATACATGTATGTAGCTTACAAAGTAAAGGCTTATAGGGGAAAAGAAGAGCTACCTAAAATCTTACCATTATTTCTTCTGGTACTTCAACAACAATGCTTACTCTTCTATGTGTACCTTTTTCCATTTTATATTAGGTTGGATCATATCAAATTGCCAGCATTCAACCATTTTTTAAATCTGCAAACATGGCAGTTTCGTGTGGTCCAACCTAATAACCTAATATTTTTCTTTCTACTTCTTGTCCAGATGATTGTTGTGTGACATGGAGTTGCCTCATTTTGATTGGTTGTGGATGTGACTTCACCTGTCCCTCATCTGACCTGGTTCAGGGATCAGCCTCTGAGCTCAGCCCCTGCTTCAGGCTCCTCCTGCCCAGATGGCATCTCAGGCGTGGGTGAGAAGGGCCGCAGGGTAGGATGTCAGCCTTTGCTGTGATTGCTGCCCCCCAATGTGCCAGCCTGGAGCTGCCAGCTGGACAGCTGGGGGCAGGACCTCAGGGGCTGCCTGAGCTCTTGTCTGCTTTGCTGACACTGTGGCCAATCTCATGCCCATCAGTGAACTGGGCCCCAGGTGTGGACCAGCTTGCTGGGTCCATGGCCATTGGTCCAGTGCTCCAGGTTGGCCTTAGGCCAACCATTGAACCCCTTGAGCCTCAGTTTCCCCATCTGTTTAAGATGAGGATTGTTAAACCTTCCAGATGGGCTTCTGTGATAACAGAACGGCAGGTACTTGTCCTGAGGCCATCAGAGCTGCTGGTGACAGGACACCTTCCTGAAGTCCTCCAGGTGCCTGTGATCTCTCCTTAGCTGCTGTTGTGTTACCTTTAGGTGAGTGAGAAGCTGCCCAGGACAGGGTGCTGGGGTCTGGAGGTCTAGATCCCAGGCTTAGCTCAACCTCTGTCTTGCCCCAAGACCATAGCCAAGGGTTCTCTGCCTCATTCTCCCCATCTGTGCCAAGAGGTGGTTGGTGTCAATCCTCTGAGAGGCCTCCAGGTGCCTGAAAGCTGTGGTGTTTGCAATGTGAGCCCCATCCCCTCATCCTTCTCTGGGGCTGGGCCCTGTCCACCCTGCTTCAGATACCAGAGGTCTTGAGCAGCTTGGGCTGACTGGGATTGTAGACTCCAGGTCTGGTGTGTAGGGCCCTTAGCAAATCATCCTTGAAGAGACAGTGGAGCTGAGCTCCTAGGCCCCCTTTGATTCTGTGTATGGCCCAAAATGGGACAAACTGAGCTGGGCACAGAGATACCATAGTGACAGAACCACTCAAAGACTCTGCCCTGATGGAGGCCCTGGGCCAGGGGAGGAGGCACAGTCAGGCTGTCAACTGAATGGAAAATTGCACTTTGGATGAGTCTGTGTTACTGAGTAGAGATTAATAGAGCTAAGACCTAATCTGGGGGTGGGGGGGGCAAGTGATCCTCCTGAGACCTGAAGGGTAAGCAGCTGTCAACTAGATGAACGGGGAGAGAACATTCCAGGCAGAAGAAACAGTAAAGATCCTGCAGCGGGATTAGGTGGAGGCGGGAGAGGGTGGGCAGGGACCTGGGCAAGGTCTCAGAGTGCCAGGGAGTTTGAGCTTTGCCCTAAGGGATGGAAAGCCTTTGGAGGATTTGAAGGCTGGAAGTAACATGATCAGATGTGGGTTTTGAAAAGCTCCCTCTGGCTGCCAAGGAGAATGGGGTGGGCGTGAGTTTGAGAGGAGGGAGCCCAGGGACCAAGCTTTGTTGTTTAGATGACAGTGGCTCTGTCTAGAGTAGTGACTGTGGGGATGTATCGAAAGGGTGCATTTGAGTTTAGGAGGTAGAATTGACAGGTCATGGTGGCTTGATGTATGAGAGAAGTGTCAGGCAATTTTGTGGCCTGGGCGCCTGGATGGAAGATGGGAGCATGGATGCCCAGTGGGAGAAGTGGGTTTGACAGGGGAAAGGTAAGGAGTTTGATGTGGACCTAGTTGGGGTGGAAGTGCCTGTCAGAGGGGGCACAGGCCTCTGGTTGCACAGACACCAGGCTGGCATTCGAGGCCAGAGCTTAGGGTGGAGGTGTAGACCATGGGTGGGAGCAGGGGGAGTCTGGGCAGCTTCTGAGAGGTCAAGTACGGGCCCTAAGGTGGGGCCCTGGGCAGGGCCTCTCCAGTGATTGTTGATTCAGGGCCAGGCAGGGGCTCTGTCTCCCATCACCTGCCAGCCACTCAGGGGTCCTGGGTTCAGGGGGTGGTACCCTGCAGCACCTCACATCCTCTCTCTCTCTCCCCAGATCCTGCTCATCTCTGATTACTTCTATGCCTTCCTGCGGCGGGAGTACTACCTCACACACGGCCTCTATTTGACTGCCAAGGACGGCACGGAGGCCATGCTTGTGCTCAAGTAGGCCTGGCTGGCACAGGGCTGCGTGGACCTCAGGGGCGGGAAGCTGGGCCAGGCCCTCCAGCCAGAGTTGCCAGCAGGAAAGTCCTTGGGCAGAAGAGGTTCAAGTCCAGGGTCACAAGTCTCTGGTACCAAAAGGGACCCATGGCTGACTGCAAGGCCTCTGGGGAGGAACTGGGAGCTCTGGAAAAGGCAGGTGAGCAGGGCTTGTTAGGTTGTGGTTACTTAATAAATGTTTTTTGTTACGAAGCCTACCCTGGGCCCACATCTGCATTGCACTCATAGAGGGGGTGGCCCCTAGTAATGTTCTGGAATACTACACACCGGTGTGCCAGAGCCCAGGGATGGTGCGGACAACCCCACCAGCACCCTCCTCACTCCCAAGCAAGCAGCTGGAGGCACAGGGCCAGGCAGGCCTGAGCAATCTTTATTCTGCAGAGGGACAATGACCACAGATCCATACACCATGTGGAGACGGAGGGTGGGGGGCCAGTCTTTCAGGGGTGGGCAGGTCCAGGTGGTGGGCAGAGCCTCGGGTGGGTGAGGGGCAGGCAGGGGCCTAAAAAAAAGATGAACCACACAGCAGAGGTGCTGGGGGATGCTCTCCACCCTCCCCCATCCCAGCCAGCACCCAAAGGGGCAACCCTAACAAAACCACCCAGGGGCAGAGTAGGTGGGTTGGTACCCTCTGACTAGGGGTCCACATCCCTGCCCAGCCCACCCTAAGCAGAGGCAGCTCAGTTCAGGAACCAGGGGTTCTCTGGGCAGGGCCTGACCGGGCTCCCCCCCACTCCCAGGCCGACCCCCCCCCCTACTGCTGGCTCAGAAGCCGAAGGTTTCCTGGGAGGCGTAGACCATGTAGAGGAAGCCGTCCTCGTCTTTCTCCTGCTCGTAGATGTCCGCGATGGGCGTGGACACGCTCACCATGCTGTGCTGGTTCACCAGCAGGAAGAAGGCCTGAGTGGGGTTCAGCTGCAGGCGGCGCCTGAGGTGGGCGGGAGGGTGTGCGGCTGTGAGGGACTTGGCTGCAGGGCAGGCACAGCCCTGACCCCCAGAATGATTCCCAGCCTTTCGCATCCATCCTCACCCCAGCTCTCACCTCTGACTTGACTCCAACTGCAGCCCCGACCTTGACCTTTCCAGCTGCCCCAGAACAGGGGCCCACCGCCCAGTCCCATTACTCCTGAACCCACTCCCACCCGCCTCGGCGGGAACCAGGCTCCCCGCCCGACCCAAGCTGCCTCCTGGCGGCGGCTGCCCACGCACCGGATGATCTTGACCAACTCGCTCATGTTGACATGGTCCGGGACCAGGAACTTGGTCTTGTCCAGGACGGGCAGCTGCTTCTCACCCTTGTAGCGCTCGATGATCACCTGGGAGCGGGGCAGGCGGGCAGGGGTTCGTGTCGGGAGTACGCGAGACGCGGCCAGGGCAGGGCAGGGCTGGGGGCGCGGGACTCACCGGGATCTTGCTGGGGTGCTGGTCGCGGATCTGCTGTACCTCCTTACAGCGGTCGGCTGCGGATGGCGTTCGGACCTTGAGGCCGGGCCGGGCCCGGCCCAGGTCCTCCCTGTGTCTCCGCCCCGCCTGTCCCCAAGGGGCGGCCCCCAGCCCCGCCCCAGCTCCAGCCTCCGCCCCCGGGGCCGTCAGGCCCCATAGCCCCTAGCACCTATCGTGGTGGGGAGGTGGGTGGCCCCCGGCCAGGCTGAAGTCAGCCTCCCAGCCCGAGGGTCCGGCTGGAGCCTGACGTCACAGGGCTGACGTCACCTGCGGTAGTCGGGGTCGGCCGGGCCCCCGGGTACCCCTGCTCCGAGCTCACAGCTTGCCCGCGGGGCCTCACCGAAGCTCCGCCGCTGCTTGAAAGGCCGGTCTGAGGGCATCGCGCGGGCCCGGTTGGGCGCGCAGGCCGGGGCTCTGGGACGTGGGGATGTGGCTGCGGTTTGGGGGCTCCGGGGGCTCCGTGCCTCACGCTCAAGGGCTCCGGGGCTCGCGCTGAGCGCGGCGGCGGCGGCTGCGGGAGGTAACTCGCTCGGTGACGTCAGGTCACAACATTCCTTAAAGGGGAGGCCGGCGCACTGCTCCCATTGGGCCGACGCACAACCTGCCCGCCCGGGCTCATGACGTCACGGCGCAGAGAGCCTGGGTCCCCGGCTGGGGACGCGAGGGGCGGGGCTCCCGGGCGCGTCACGGTCCTGTGACGTCATGACCGGCCCAGGAGCCTCTCCCGGTGCGCGCGAAACTCAGGTGAGGCCTGAAGGGCGGCGGGGCTGCCATGGGCTGAGGGAATGGGCGGGCCAGGCTGCAGCCCCGCGGCACCGCTTCCCGCCCTCACCGAGTCTGTGCCAGGCCTGACGCGATTCTGGGCACCGTGGGAAATACCCGGAGCCAAAGGCCGGCGCCTTCAAGGGGCTTAGGAGAAGAGAAGACGGGAGAAGGTGCAGGAGGCACAGTCAGACACAGGATCAAGCAAGACATTACAAAAGGCGGCCCAGGTTTGAAAAGGAATTATAGAATTGACAAGTAGAGCCATGGAAATTCAGGTCTCAGAGGATGAGGTGTAGGACAGCAGAAGAGAATTCGTGAACCCGAAGGCTAATCGGGAGCAGCTCACCAGAGACAGGTGATGGAGAGTAAAAAGGAAAAAGCCATGGATGGCAATGCCGGGAGATGTCACAGGCCGGAGCAGAGCTCCAGAGGCGAGCACTGAAAGACCTGCAGAGGCAGTTCCCGAAGGAGAGCTGCCAGAAGTGATTCTTAAAATCCAGAGTAGAATGCACACACCGGAGATGAACATCTGGACACGCTAGTGAATTTGCAGAACTCCAAAGACTACGCGATTTTCAAAAGCGACCAAGGATGATGGATTTTAAAAATTACACCAATAACGGACTTCTCAGCAGCAAACATAGAAGCTAGAGTAAAATGTAACTTTACACCCTGAAGGAAAAAATGCTGTCAACGAGTTTTGATCCATGATTTAAGAGTTAAGGAGAAGTAAAGATATGTTGTGACAAAGAGTTTACACAAAAGACCATTGCTGAAATTATTTTTTGGGGGGGAGTGGGACGGAGTCTCGTTCTGTTGCCCAGGCTGGAGTGCAATGGCGCGATCTCAGCTCACTGCAACCTCCACTTCCCGGGTTCGAGCGATTTGTCCTGCCTCAGCCTCCTGAGTAGCTAGGACTACAGGTGCGTGACACCACACCCAGCTAATTTTGTATTTTTAGTAGAGACGGGGTTTCACCATATTGGCCAGGATAGTTTTGATCTCCTGACCTCGTGATCCATCCGCCTCGGCCTCCCAAAGTGCTAGGTTACAGGCGTGAGCCACTGTGCACGGCCGCTGAAATAATTTTTAAAGAATGTACTTCAGTAACAAGGACATGGAACCCAAAAGGAAGAAATTAGATGGAAAAATGGTGAGCAAATTGGTAAACGCGAGTAAATCTAAATAAGCATTTAATATGCAACATGAATAATAATGATTGATTTGTGGGCTACAGAAACGAGATGTATGAGACACAAGAACTTGGAAGACTGAGAGGGCAGAGTTAAGGTGTTCTAGGAAGTTAGATTTGTTTGAGAGGTGGGTAAAGAAACTGAGGATTGTCTGGCTTTGTAAAGTTAGGTGAGTATTTCAGATATTTAAGAGGGATCACCAAAAGAGTAGAAACGGAGGCCGGGCGCGGTGGCTCACACCTGTAATCCTAGCACTTTGGGAGGCCAAGGTGGGTGGATCACCTGAGGTCAGGAGTTCAAGACCAACCTGGCCATCATGGTGAAATCCCATCTTTAAAAAAAAAAAAAAAAAAAAAAAAAGAGTAGAAACGGAACTGTAACTGCCAATGCAGAGAAAAGGGTAGTGATAGGTATTAAAACTAATAACAGCCGGGCGCGGTGGCTCAAGCCTGTAATCCCAGCACTTTGGGAGGCCGAGGCGGGTGGATCACGAGGTCAAAAGATCAAGACCATCCTGGTCAACATGGTGAAACCCCGTCTCTACTAAAAATACAAAAATTAGCTGGGCGTGGTGGCACGTGCCTGTAATCCCAGCTACTCAGGAGGCTGAGGCAGGAGAATTGCCTGAACCCAGGAGGCGGAGGTTGCGGTGAGCCGAGATTGCGCCATTGCACTCCAGCCTGGGTAACAAGAGCGAAACTCCGTCTCAAAAAAAAAAAAAAAAAGCTAAAACCCATCAGTATGCTGCATCCAGACCCATCTCACATTCAAGGATACACAAAGACTCAAAACAAGGGATGGAGAAGGATTTACCAACCAACCAGAGAGCTAAAATAAATAAAAAGCAGAAGTTACAATTAAGCAACAAAGATCAAAAGAAGCAAAAAAGGACATTATATAATGATAAAAGGATCAATGCAACAGCAAGAAGAGCTAAAGATCCTAAATATATACGCACCCAATACAGGAATACGCAGACATACAAGACTTATAAAGAGACTTAGACTCCCAAATAATAATAGTGGGAGACTTCAACATTAATATTAGACAAATCAGTGAAACAGAAAATTAACAACGATATCCAGGACTTGAACTCAGATCTGGAACAAGTAAATGTAATTAACATTTATAGAACTCTCCACTTTAAATATACAAAATATACACTCTTATCAGTACCACATCATATCAACTTAGAAGTTTAAATGAAATCTTGGTTGGCTCCTTGTTATTCTCTTCCCTCATTTTCTTTTATATCTCCATTATTAAGGACAATTATAGGCATACCCATATTTAGATTGCATTCTAGCCCGGGCAATAAAGCAATACCCCCATCCTCTCTCTCTCTTCCTCTTTCTCTTTCTTCCTCTTTATTCTTTTTCAAAAAAAAATAATAATAATAAAAATACATGGTACAAAACCAGAGGCAGAAAATGTGGTTTACCTTCACCTTTCAAAACACAGATTACCAGATGGGCCAAGAAAAAATAAAATGCAGCTCTATGCTGTTTACAAGAAGACTAAGGGCACCAAAAGTAAAAAGATGGAGGCTGGGTGTGGTGGCTCACGCTTGTAATCCCAGCACTTTGGGAGGTCGAGGCAGGCTGATCACTAGGTCAGGAGTTGGAGACCAGCCTGACCAATATGGTGAAACCTCGTCTCTACTAAAAATACAAAAATTAAGACAGGCATGGTGGTTCACACCTATAATCCCAGCTACTCAGGAGGCTGAGGCAGAAGAATCGCTTGAACCCTGGAGGTAGAGGCTGCAGTGAGCCAAGATCGTGCCACTGCATTGCAGCCTGGGCAACAGAGCAAGACTCAGTATCAAAAATTAAATTAAAAATTAAAAAAGGCCGGGCGCGGTGGCTCAAGCCTGTAATCCCAGCACTTTGGGAGGCCGAGGCGGGTGGATCACAAGGTCAAGAGATCAAGACCATCCTGGTCAACATGGTGAAACCCCGTCTCTACTAAAAATACAAAACATTAGCTGGGCATGGTGGTGCGTGCCTGTAATCCCAGCTACTCAGGAGGCTGAGGCAGGAGAATTGCCTGAACCCAGGAGGTGGAGGTTGCAGTGAGCCGAGATTGCGCCATTGCACTCCAGCCTGGGTAACAAGAGTGTAACTCCGTCTCAAAAAGAAAAAAAAAAAAATTAAAAAAAGTTAAGATGGAAAAAGGTATGCTAGAGAAAGACTAACCAAAAGATGTACCTTTAGAAAACTCAGACAAAATAGGCTTTCAGGCAGAAGACACGGGGGATAAAGAGGATCACCAGGAAATGAAAGGAGGAACTCTATGAAGATAGAAAAGGTTTGAACTTCTATGTTCCAGGGTTTCTTTTTTTTTTAAGGCTGAAAATAGTCCAGGCACGGTGACTCATGTCTGTAATCCTAGGACTTTGGGAGACTGAGGTGGGCAGATAACTTGAGGCCAGGAGTTCAAGACCAGCCTGGCCAACATGGCAAAACCCTGTCTCTACTAAAAATACAAAAATTAGCTGGATGTGGTGGTGCACGCCTGTCATCCCAGCTGCTTAGGTGGCTGAGGCAGGAGAATTGCTTGAACCTGCTATGTGGAGGTTGCAATGAGTCGAGATTGTGCCGCTACCCTCCAGCCTGGGTGACATACCTGAAATCCCAGCACTTTGGGAGGCCCAGACTGGAGAATTGCTTGAGCCCAAGAATTCAGGGGTGCAGTGAGCTGTGAATGCACCTCTGTATTCCTACCTGGGTGACTAAATAAGACCGATTTCTTTAAAAAATAAAAAATCAAATTTTTTTTTCCGTCTCAATAAAAGGGGAGAAGGGTGCTGAAAATAGATTAAGAACACAAGGAGAAATTGCCAAGTTCTCCATCTTAGTGTGAGACATAAGACCTCTTTGAGTAACTAATAAACCAAACCACCAAAGGCCTGGACTGGAGAATTGCTTGAGCCCAAGAGTTCAAGGCTGCAGTGAGCTGTGAATGCACCTCTGCATTCCAACCTGGGTGACAAAATAAGACCCATTTCTTAAAAAAAAAAAAAAAAAAAAAAAAAAAAAAAAAAAAAATCTGATTTATAGCCTTATTACATAGATTTATTACTTAGACAATATAGAAAATCAATGAGCAGAGTGTCAAAGAAATTTAAAAAGGAGTAATAGTGTAATCCCAGTATTTTGGGAGGCCCAGGTTGGAGAATCACTTGAGCCCAGAAGGTTGAGACCAGCCTGGACCACATAGTGAGACCCCATCTCTAGGAAAATCAGAAAATTAGGCCAGGCTCAGTGGTTCATGCCTGTAATCCCAGCACTTTGGGAGGCCAAGGCAGGTGGATCACTTGAGGTCAGGAGTTTGAGACCAGCCTGGCCAACATGGTGAAACCCCCTCTCTACTAAAAATACAAGTTAGCTAGGCGTGGTGGTGTGTGCCTGTAATTTCAGCTACTTGGGAGGCCGAGGCACAAGGATTGCTTGAATCCTGGAGGCAGATGTTGGAGTGAGCCACAATCATGCCATTGCACTCCAGCCTACGTGATAAGAGTAAGACTCTGTCTCAAAAAAATAGAAGAAAATTAGCTGGCTTTGGTGGCATGTACCTATAGTCCCAACTGCTTGGGAAGCTGAAGTGGGAGGATCATTTGAGTGACAGAGTGAGGCCTTATCTCAGAAAAACAACAAAAAACACTGGGGGGTGGGGAGGGGAACTAGGCCAGGTGTGGTGGCTCACACCTGTAATCACAGCACTTTGGGAGGCCAAGGCAGGTGGATCAGTTGAGCCCAGGAGTTGTAGACCAGCCTGGGCAACATGGTGAAACTCCGTCTCTACAAGAAATACAAAAAAATTAGCTGGGTATGGTGGCACATGCCTGTAATCCCAGCTACTTGGGAGGCTGAGGCATGAGAATCACTTGAACCAGGGAGGTGGAGGTTGTAGTGAGCTGAGATTGTGTCACTGCACTCCAGCCTGGGTGACAGAGCAAGACCCTGTCTCAAAAACAACAAAAAAACAGGTGGGGCACGGTGGCTGATGCCTGTAATCCCAGCACTTTGGGAGGCCAAGGCAGGCAGAACACAAGGTCAAGAGATCGAGACCATCCCGGTCAACCTGGTGAAACCCCATCTCTACTAAAAATACAAAAAATTAGCTGGGCATGGTGGCGCGTGCCTGTAATCCCAGCTACTCAGGAGGCTGAGGCAGGAGAATTGCCTGAACCCAGGAGGCGGAGGTTGCGGTGAGCCGAGATCACGCCATTGTACTCCATCCTGGGTAACGAGCGAAACTCCGTCTCAAAAAAAAAAAAAAGAAACCCAACCTACAGTAAGCATGTACTTAAAGGTAAAACACCATACTATATGATGAAACATGAAATATTCTTTTTAAAGCCAGGAACAAATATCCTGTAAACACAATTCAATATTGTATGGTGTCCAGAGCACCAAGACAAAAAAAGGAGCAAATCTATCATTCCTAGCTAGGAAATCCAGGAGAATCTACACTCAGTGAAAGACTGGTAACTAATGACGTCTGAGGACACCTGCTAGGTAATAAGTTCAGAGGAATGTGCATCGATGGGCTCTTTCCACTGCTGCTGGGAGTGTAAGTCACCTCAGCGACACTGGACAGCAATTTGGCACAATTGACCCAAATGAAGATGCCCATGTCCTTCCTACAGACCAGGAATTCTACTGTGTGCACACCCAGGAGCCCAGGGAAACATGGGTAAGAATGTTTATTGTAACATTTTCATAATAGCAAACAGTTGGGAACCACCTAAATGTCTTATTCAGTAGCTTGCTGTGTGTTCCTGTAACAGAACCACACGCTATTTCATGAAAGATGGAGAGGAGTCAGTGAGCACTGCCCTTTAAGAGCCGGATGGTAAATATTTTAAGCTTTGCAGGCCATGCGGTCTTCAGCGACCACTTGGTTCTATTATAGTGGCCTTAGCCAACCCGAATGGGTTTGGCTGCATCTGGATAAAACTTTATTTGCTAAAACAGACAGACTTTGCCAAGGGCCTTAGTTTGCCAAGTCTTGATCCAGAGCTGTGTGTCAAACTGGACAAACTTCACACACACAGTGCCACAGAAGTTTCAATGTGACCAGACCAATCGAAAGCAGCCAAAAAACTGAGTCAGCCATGGCCCTGGGATGTGATTACACCTGTCTTTTGTCAGACCCAGCCCTGAGTTGAGGCCAGGGTGGAGGAGGAGCACCCCAAGTCCCAAGCTCTGATCTTTGCCCTGCCTACAGTCAGCAGGGCCTACTGGATCTCCAGTCCCTCCCCTGCCCCATTGCCCCTGAATCCAGTGGCCTGGCTTCTACTTCCTGTGTCTGCTTGAATGAAAAACAGACATCTCAAACTTGACCTGTGTACAGCAAGCCTATTGTCTTCCCCTAAAATGGGCTCCAGCTATAATTGTTTGTCTCCCTTTTTCAGGCCAAAAACCTCAGTCATTTTTGAGACGGAGTTTCGCTCTCCCAAGCAGGAAATGCAGTGGTGCGATCACAGCTTACTGCAACCTCCGCATCCTGGGTTCAAGTGATTTTCCTACCTCAGCCTCCCGAGTAACTGGGATTACAGGTGTGTGCCACCTCACCTGGCTAATTTTTGGATTTTTAGTAGAGACAGGGTTTCACCATGTTGGCCAGGCTGGTCTCAAACTCCTGACCTCAGGTGATCTGCCCACCTGAGGCTCCCAAAGTGCTGGGATTACAGGTGTGAGCCACTCCACCTGGCTTCCTCAGTTTTTTTTTTTTTTTTTTTTTTTTGAGACAGAGTTTCATTCTTGTTACCCAGTCTGGAGTGTGCACTGGCGTGATCTCAGCTCACCGCAACCTCTGCCTCCTGGGTTCAAGCAATTCTCCTGCCTCAGCCTCCCACGCTACCATGCCCAGCTAATTTGTTTGTATTTTTAGTAGAGGCAGGGTTTCACCATGTTGACCGGGATGGTCTCAATCTCTTGACCTCATGATCCACCCGCCTCAGCCTCCCAAAGTGCTGGGATTAGAGGTGTGAGCCACCGCGCCCGGCTCAGAGTCATTCTTAATTCCTTCCTTTCCTTTACCACCCTCTTCCACCACTCCTGCTCTACTCCCAATCCATCCTCAAATCCTGTCAGTTTTACCTTCAAGATTTTCCAGAATCTGACCACAGCTCACCGCCGCTGCCTCTGCCACTAGGTCCACAGCCCCCACTACATCTTGCAGAACTGATGCTATTGTCTCCTTGCCGTTTTTCCTGCCCTGGCTTTGCCTCCTTTATCTGCTCTCAGGACAGTGACCATAGCTCTCTTGTCGCCACATGACCCTCTTAGAAAAAGAGCCAGGTGCTGATGGTGGCCCAGGAGGCTGTGGGATCTGGCTCCCAGCTACTCCTCCGGCCTCCTGACTACTACAGGAATCCCTGGCAGGCTCCTGCCCCAGGGTCATTTCCTGGGACATCCTCCCCTGGGATCTCTGTGTCCCTCACCCTCACCTTGAGTTTTGGTTTAAGTGTCCTCTCAGGGAGGCCTTCCAATATGCTATATAATTTCTCTGGGCATTTTATTATGAAAGTGTTCGAACACTTGAAATAATGGTCCCCCTTATACCCAGTTACATTCTGCCATTAACAGTTGGCTCAGCTGGGCTCAGTGGCTCATGCCTGTAATCTCAGCACTGTGGGAGGCCAAGGCGGGGGCTCGCCTGAGGTCAGGAGCTTGAGGCCAGCCATGCCAACCTGGCAAAACCCCATCTCTACTAAAAATACAAAAATTAGCTGGGCATGATGGCACTCATTGTAATCCCAGCCACTCGGGAGGCTGAGGCAGGAGAATCAGTTGAACCCAGGAGTGGAGATTTCAGTTAGCTGAGATTGTACCACTGCACTCCACCCTGGGCAACAGCGAGATTCCATCTCAAACAAACAAAAACAGCTGGGTCCATCTGCTTTATCACATCTCTGTCCACCTTCCCTTTTTGTTGAATTTCAGAGTAGTTGCAGACGTCTGTTCACATTCTCCTCAGCCTTTCACATTCATGTCAGTATTTGGTTTCTTTTTTTTCTTTTGGGGTAAAATTCACATACAGTGAAATGCATAGGTGTCAAGTGTACTCTTCGGTGAGTCTGAGAAGTACACGCACCAATGTGACCCAAACTCCTTTCAAGATAGAGAACATGGCCGGGCAAGGTGGCTCACACCTGTAATCCCAACACTTTGGGAGGCCAAGGTTAGCAGACCACCTGAGCTCAGGAGTTCCGGACCAGCCTGGCCAACATGGTGAAACCCCGACTCTACTAAAAATAAAAAAATTAGCTGGGTATGGCAGCAGGCTCCTGTAATCCCAGGTACTTGGGAGGCTGAGGCAGGAGAGTGGCTTGAACCCCAGAGGCAGAGGTTGCAGTAAGTCGAATCTCACCCCTGCACTCCAGCCTGGGCAACACAGCAAGATTCCGACTCCAAAAAAAAAAACACAACCTTCCCCTTGGAAGGTTCTTCCCTGGGCCTCCCCAGTCTACCTGCACTCTCCACGGAGGCAGGCACCATTCCCATTTTTCACCATATGCTGGCCTGGTCTAGAAACTTTTTTTTTTTTTAAGACAGGGTTTCACCATGTTGGTCAGGCTGGTCTTGAACTCCCGACCTCAAGTGATTTGCCCGCCTTAGCCTCCAAAGTGCTTAGATTATAGATGTGAACCACCACGCCCAGCTAGAAATTTTTTTTTTTCTTGAGACGGAGTTTCGCTCTTGTTACCCAGGCTGGAGTGCAATGGCGCGATCTCTGCTCACCGCAACCTCCGCCTCCTGGGTTCAGGCAATTCTCCTGCCTCAGCCTCCTGAGTAGCTGGGATTACAGGCACGCACCACCATGCCCAGCTAATTTTTTGTATTTTTAGTAGAGACGGGGTTTCACCATGTTGACCGGGATGGTCTCGATCTCTTTGACCTTGTGATCCACCTGCCTCGGCCTCCCAAAGTGCTGGGATTACAGGCTTGAGCCACCGCGCCCGGCCTAGAAATTCTTTTAGATGAAATCACACAGCATGTATTCTTATGTCTCTGGTTTGATTAAACATAAGGTTTTTGAGGCTTACCCATGTTGTTGCAGATATCAGTAGGCCATTTCTTTTTTTCTTTTTTCTTTTGTGATGGAATCTCACTGTCACCCAGGCTGGAGTACAGTGGCACAATCTTAGCTCACTGTAACCTCCACCTTCAGGTTCAAGGGATTCTTCTGCCTCAGCCTCCCAAGTAGCTGGGATTACAGGAGCATGCCACCGTGCCCAGCTAATTTTTTTTTTTAATTTTTAGTAGAGACAGGGTTTCACTATGTTGGCCAGGCTGGTCTCAAACTCCTGATCTCGTGATCCACCCGCCTTGGCCTCCCAAAGTGCTGGGATTACAAGTGTGCACCACTGTGCTTGAGTAGGCCATTTCTTTAAACTCTCAAGTAGGTTCCCATGGAGGGATGTACAGTTTGTTTTTCTATTGATGGATGCCTGGGCTGTTTCCAGTTTTTGGTGATTGTGAATAAAACTGCTTTGAACATAGCTGTTAACAGTCTTTGTGTGGACATGTTCTTTTGTTTCACTTGGACAAATAGCAGTGGAATCGCTGGCTTTGGGGGCAGGTGTGTTTTTAAGGAGTTACCAGACCTCTCCCCCGGGGCTGTTCCACTTTGCACCCCCTTCAGTGACATACAGGAGTTCCAGGTGTCCTGCCTCCTTGCCAGCATTTGGTGGTGGTCATGTTTTTGCCATGTTGGTGGGTGTGTAGTGGTATCCCATTATGGTTTCACATTTGATGCTTATTATAAAATGTTTTCCCTTCTCACTAAAATGCAAGCCCTTTAAGGATGAAGTTTTTCATATCCTTGGTTCCTGCTATATCCTAAGACGTAGGGTGTAGCACATGCCAGATGCTCAGTAAATACTCTTTGAATAAGTGACACCCCCTCCCCTTCCGCACAGTCATCTCTACGTGTCACTGGCCATCTAGAAGGCGCATCTCCTCTCTAGACCATGTGCAGGAACACAGTCTGTTCCATGCCCTGCTGCCGGGCGCTAAGAGGATCAGCAGAGGTTGGAGAAATTGTTTCTGCTCAGGGGGTGTCTCAGCCATAGTCAAGCACACCCTCTGCTGCTGTGCTCCCACCCCTCATTCCTGCTGTTCTGTGGCTTCTGACTTGGACTCAAGGCCCGAGAAAAAATGGAGAGCTGGCCTTGGCCGGCGTCACGTAGGGGCAGAATAACCCTGGCCTGTGTGGCCACTAATGAGTGTGGGGAGATCATATGCCCTGAGCTCCTTTACATGACAGCAGGTGGGCCAGACAGACCTGGGACAGCTGCTTTCCCATATGAAGAACTGAAGAATTTCATCTTCATCTGCAAAACTGAGACAATGTCAGAACTCCAAGGTGGAGCATCAGTGAGCACCTCTGGAAGCCATGGAGTCCTGGGGGAATCAGGGCCTACAATCAGCAGGACCAGCCTTAGCACAGAGGCGGGTGGGCGGGAGGGACTGACTCTGGACCAGACTGAAGACTGGCTGAACCAGAAGTGCCAAAATCACCTCTCCATAAGACACGCCCACCAGTGCCATGATAACACCTGGATGTTACTACCTCTGTCCATAACAATGCTCAGAACTTACCGCCCATTTTCTAGCTATTTCTGAATAACCTACCCCCTGAATTAGCATGTCATTAAAAGTGGGTTATAGGCTGGCTGCGGGGGATCACAAGGTCAGAAGTTCAAGACCAGCCTGGCCAAGATGGTGAAACCATCTTGTATCTATTAAAAATACAAAAATTAGCTGGGCATGGTGGCAGGCGCTTGTAATCCCAGCTAATGGGGAGGCTGAGGCAGGAGAATTGCTTGAACCTGGGTGGCAGAAGTTGCAGTGAGTAGAGATTATGCCGCTGTACTCCAGCCTGGGCGATAGAGTGAGACTCCATTTCAAAAAATAAAAAAAGTGGGTTATAAATACAGCTACAAATCTGCCCCTGAGCTGCTATTCTCAGCACACTGCCCATGGCGGGGGTGGAGGGTAGTGGGGGTGGCGCAGTCACAAAGCTGTAACCCTTCCACTCCCTCAATAAAGCTGTTTTCTTCTACCACCAGCTGGCTCTTGAATTCCTTCCTGAATGAAGCTGAGAACCTGCCCTGCATCAGCACTGCCGGTACCTCGTTTAAAGCTATGAACTCGCTTATAAAATGAGCCTCACATTGGGAGGCCCTAGGTGGGCTGAAGTCTGAGTTAGGGTCATTATTTCCGAGGAAGGATTGGCTGTTTCCATTTACAGACTCAAAGTGGAGGCCCAACATTGTGGCTCACACCTGTAATCCCAGCACTTTGGAAGGCCAACATGGTTGGATCACCTGAGGTCAAGAGTTCAAGACCAGCCTGGCCAACATGGCAAAACCCCACCCCATCTCTACTAAAAATTCAAAAGTTAGCTGGGTGCTTGACTATAATCCTAGCTACTTGGGAGGCTGAAGTGGGAAAATCACTTGAACCCGGAGGGGCGGAGGTTGCAGTGAGCCGAGATGTACCATTGCACTCCAGCCTTGGTTATAGAGTGAGACTCCCTATCAAAAACAAATAACAAAACTGCAACCAAAAAAGCAAAGTGGGGCCAGGCAGGGTGGCTCACACCTGTAATCCCAGCACTTTGGGAGGCCGAGGTGGGCAGATCACTTGAGGTCAGGAGTTCAAGACCAGCCTGGCCAACATGAAACCCTGTCTCTACTAAAAATACAAAAATTAGCTGGGCATAGTGGTGGGCACCTGTTATCCCAGCTACTCGGGAGGCTGAGGCATGAGAATCACTTGAACCCAGGTGGTAGAGGTTGCAGTGAGCTGAGATTGTGCCACACTATACTCCAGCCTCAAAAAAAAAAAAAAAAAAAAAAAAAGCAAAGTGAAACACTCCAAAGATAGGGACTGAGACCCACTCAGGTTTCCCCAGGCCTCAACCTCACACTGCCCCACGTCACGCCCCACAGATCCTCTGCTCTCACTGGGAAAGTGGAGGCCAAGAACAACCCCACTGCTCACGCAAGGCCTCAGACCCGGCCGTTCCTTTCCTCCAGGCCTTACCCTCGTCCCCATCCTCCTCTTGAGCCAGGGGCGTGCTCAGGCCTCTCAAGCTCTAACCCAACCTCCCTGAGTGAGAGGGCTGAAGCCGCCACCCTTCTCCCTCCTCCTGTGACCTCAAGCCCTCGGAGCAGGCTGGTCACCTGGGGAGGGAGGTTGGCTCCCCGCAGCCTTTGCAGCCTTCAGCTGCTCCTCATCTCTCCTTAGCCACTCATGAGGTCCTGGGTTCTCCCACACCCACCAGTGCCTCCACTATGAGTGCCTTACAATTCCCACCTCCAGCTTGGCTTCCAGGTGTAAGGTCCAGGCTCTGTTTTTGGAACAAAGGCTGCCTCCATTCTCAACACATCCAAAGGAAGTCATCTGTTTCCCCAAGCCTGTGCCACTAGCTCATCGCCCTGCCTTCTCATCCATCACCTGGCCCAGGCCCAGCTGGACTCCCCCTCACCCACCAGTGCAGTCCTCAGTCCTCTCGAGCCCATCTGTCACCTCCCACCCCTCTCCACTGTCACTGCTCCGGGAACCCCTCCCCCTTGTCTGCCCTAGATGGCATCTCACCAGTGTGCCTCCCCTGCAGAAGCAAGGCTGGGCATACTAATCCCTAATCCCCGCCTTTCTGAACAATCAGCCCCTTCCAAAGTTTCATTCTGGCTGGGTGCGGCGGCTCACACCTGCAATCCCAGCACTTAGGGAGGCCGAGACAGGAAAATCCGTTGAGCTCAGAAGCTCAAGATTAGCTTGGGCAACTGTGTTAGTCCATTCTCACACTGCTATAAAGAACTGCCAAGACTGGGTAATTTATAAAGAAAATGTTTAATTGACACACAATTCCGCATGGCTGGGGAGGCCTCAGGAAACTCATAATCCTGGCAGAAGGTGAAAGGGAAGCAGGCACCTTCTTCACTGGGCGTCGGGAGAGAACGAACGGAGGAGGAACTTCCAAACACTTACAAAGCCATCAGCTCTCGTGAGAACTCACTACCAAGAGAATAGCACGGGGGAAACCACCCCCATGATTCAATCACCTCCACCTGGTCTCTCCCTTGACACGTGGGGATTATGGGAATTACAATTTAAGACGAGATTTTGGGTGGGACAGAGCCAAATCCTATCAGTAACATAGCCAGCCCCTATCTCTATTTTAACAACAACAACAACCACAAAAGGATTGGGGAGGAAAATTTTTTTTTTTTTTGAGATGGAGTCTTGCCCCATTGCCAGCCTGGAGTGCAGTGCAGTAGCGTGGTCTCGGCTCACTTCAATCACCGTCTCCCAGGTTCAAGAGATTCACCTGCCTCACCCTCCTGAGTAGCTGGGACTACAGGTGCGAACCACCACACCCAGCTATTTTTGGATTTTTAGTGAGAATGGGTTTTACCATAGTGGCCAAGATGGTCTTGAGCTCTTGACTTTGTGACCTGCCAGCCTCGGCTTCCCAAAGTGCGGGGATTACAGGCGTCAGCCACCTCGCCGTGCCAAGGAAAACATTTTTTTTTTTTTTTTGAGACGGAGTTTCACTCTTGTTACCCAGGCTGGAGTGCAATGGCGCGATCTCGGCTCACCGCAACCTCCGCCTCCTGGGCTCAGGCAATTCTCCTGCCTCAGCCTCCTGCGTAGCTGGGATTACAGGCATGCGCCACCATGCCCAGCTAGTTTTTTGTATTTTTAGTAGAGACGGGGTTTCACCATGTTGACCAGGATGGTCTCCATCTCTCGACCTCATGATTCACCCGCCTCGGCCTCCCAAAGTGCTGGGATTACAGGCTTGAGCCACCGCGCCCGGCCGGAAAACATTTTAATTTTAAAAAAAAGTTCCACTGCCACCCTCTATCCAGTCACTTCACTTCCTTGCCCAGCAGACTCCACAGCCACCATAATTACTTCCAAAAAAGGCCCTAACTCCCTTTCTTCTGCTAACTAACCTGTTAAAGTCCAGCTGTGGGGTGACTGCTGCACCCCCGGCTGAAAGAGACACTACAGAAGGACTGCCTGCCAAACTCCGTCAAACTCCCCACCCACACCCGCCGGGAAGTCTGTGTTCTCTCCCTTCTTCTGCTGCTGCCTTCACTCCAACAGAGACCTTGCCCTGCCGGCTGGCCCTCTCCCTGGCTCCCCTCATGCTGAGTGGAATTGCTGTCTGTTCCTAAGGCCAGTCCTCCCACTGTGCCAGGACGCCAGGCTTCCTCACGCCCCATGGACTTGAGGCCCCTTACTATCTCCCCTCACCAGAAAAACATGTTCTGACAACTCACCCATCTTCAAAGTCCTTTCTCCTCGTGGCTTCTATGGTAGAAATGGCTGACAGCTGACGTCAGCAGCCGCTGTCCCAGTCCCCCTTCGAAGAGAGCCCTGGGTGTCTCTGTGCAGCCATGCACCCGGCTTCCACAGTCAGGAGCGGCAGCTGGCTGAACCTCAGTCAATTAGGCCTAAGTGGAAAGTGCTCTACAGGACTCTTGGGAAATCGCCTTAAAGGGAAAAGCTACATTCCTCACCATCCCCATTCTCCATCAGTTGCCACCCAGATGACTGGGGCTCCAGGAGCTTTTTTTTTTTTGCGAGGCAGTCTCACTCTGTCAACCAGGCTGGAGTGAGTGGCACAGTGCAGCGTTGCCCTGCCGGGCTCAAGTGATCCTCCCATCTCAGCCTCCCGAGTAGCTGGGACTATAGGCACTTGCCACCACAACCAGGTGTTTTTTGTATTTTTAGTAGAGATGGGGTTTCACCATGTTACCCAGGCTAGTCTCGAACCCCTGGGCTCAAGTGAATCTCCTGCCTTGGCCTCCCAGAGTGCTGGGATTGCAGATGTGAGCCACCGCACCCAGCCTCCTTGGCTTTAAATACCAGTAACAGGCTGATAGCTCCATATCCTTTTGTCTAGCAAGAACTGGCAGAATAGGGTATTCAACAGTCTGTTCGACATTCTTACTATACACATGGGTATCTGACAGGCTCAGATTAAGCAGGCCATTTACAAATTGCAAGTGCTCTTTCCCCACCACAGGTCCCCAGTGAGCCTCCTCTGAGTAAACGGCAGCACCTGGTTGCCAAGCAGGCACTGAGAGTCTCCCTTGATGTCTCATTTCCTTACTTTCCAGGCCTCCCCAGCAAGACCTGGTGCTGTCTCTTCAGAATCCCTCCTTCCGGCCCCATGAAACTGCTCTTGCCCAAACCGCCACCAGTTCTCACCTGGCTGCCTGGGCTCCTGACTCGAGGCAGCTCCACATTCTGCCTGGAGCCACTGGGATGCAAACGTGTGTACATTTCTAGAGAGAGTTTCATGTTTGCAGGGTGTTCTTTTTGGTTAACTCTGGCAGATTCACCCTGGACTTCTAGATAATGCTCCTCATTCTTTAGTTACTTCATTAGAAAAGGGCTGGAAAGCCCTGGCTTATCATGCTGGAGCATATTGTTAGTTTATTGCAAACTTTTAACATTTAATTTTTACCCAAACACTTGTAGTATTTAAAAATCAAGTATGCCAGGCATAGTGGCTCACACCTGTAATCCCAGCACTTTGGGAGGCTGAGGCGGGAGGATTGCTTGAGCCCAGGAATTGGAGACCAGCCTGGGCAACCGTGAAACACTGTCTCTACTAAAAATCTACAAAAATTACCCAGGTATGGTGCCGCATGCCTGTAATCCCAGCTACTTGGGAGGCTGAGGCAGGAGAATGACTTGAACCTGGGAGGCAGGTGTTGCAGTGAGCTGAGATCACATCACTTGACTCCAGCCTGGGTGACAGAGTAAGACTCTGTCTCAAAAAAAAAAAAAAAAAAAAAAAAAAAAATATATATATATATATATATATATATATATATATATGTATATATGAAATTCCCTATTTCACCTAGTCTTTTTTTTTTTTTTTTTTTTTTAACATAGCTGCTTACTTACAGATCACCCAGTCTTTTTTAGGGAAAGCAACTAACAACGTATTTCTTGTGAACTAGAGGGTTGAAGTTGAATTATCTTTGTTTCTGCTGAGACTCCGAAGGCATTGTCCTTGAACCAACAGCAGCTTGGATGCAACACCAGGTGGTCCCAAGTGAGTTCATGCTTCTGCTGGGAAGATGGTCTATTAAAGGATGATCTATAAAGGAGCTGGAAGTTCGAGGATAATTTTTAGAGGCCACTGAGAGGCTATGAATCTTACCACCCACAGAGGAAGGCGGTGGGGTTTCTGCTTCACCTCTAGTCAACAGAAGAGAGTGTGTAGAGGGGAGACCCTGAGAGCCAGAAGCCAAAGATAGATAGCACTGGCCAGAGGGCGCAGCCCCCAAAGTGAGGGAGCCGCCAACAGAAGACGGGGGGGTATGCCTGTGAAAGCTCATGAAAACGCACCCCCCAGGCTCGGGAGCCAGAAGCCCGCTCACAGCAGTTTCAGTGAATGATGAACCTCACGCCCCTCAGCAACCTGGGCAAAAGAGGTGACAGCACCAAGTGGCAAATAAAACCAAGGCCAAACACGAGCTGCTCTCCCCGTGAAGAGAGCGAGGTTCCGTGTGGGCCCGCGGTGAGAGGGGTGGCCTCTCTCTCCAAATGGGGCTCAGAGGCGTTGTTCCTGTGGTAGGCAAGGGTCTTCATCTGCCCAGGGCAGGGCTTGCCCCACATCTCACCTAGGGATGGGGCAGAACACACCCTAAAGAGTAAAGTTAGACAGCGGGAGACCACAATCAAGGTGCTTTTGATTGGATTAAGCTTGTTTGCCACAGCAGTAGGACCAGCATTTTGAACACGTTCTGTAATTGTGTTGTCATCTCAACTGAACACATAATTGATCAGTGTAAGTTCACGCACACTGGGTTGTGCTTACTAATTTGATGGATTTGGTGACTTATTGATTTCTACCTGCTGTGACAATGGAACCTGAGACTTCCATTTCTCATTTTTTCTTTTTCTGGAATTTGGTATGGAAAGATGGCTTTTAGGATTCTCAACGAAAAATGTGCCAACATGCACTGTCTCAGAGCCAAAAACATACGGAAGGCGAGAAAACCTAGAATCCTTGGAACATTTTTAATTGCTGGAGAAAAGGCAGTACCAGCTCGCAGAGGAGGATCTGAATTCCAGGGAGCTGTGGCCAGGGCTGAGGTGAGGCATGAATGCCAAAGGGAGATGGCAGCTGCAGCACCTCCCGAGAAGCAACCACCTCCCTGAGATGCAGGCCCTGCTCATGGAGCCCAGGCAAGAGCTGTACCTTAGAGGGCAGAAATCGTACTTGGAGGAAATGAGAACGGGGTGGCCTCTCGGGAGTGGGCTGGGCCAACTGCGAAGAAGCAGCAGCTGCTTTCCTGAAAGGGCTGTGAGGTTACTCAGGGGTCACATTTGTCACTTCAAAGATTTGTGCATTTGCCGGGCGCGGTGGCTCACGCCTGTAATCCCAGCTACTCAGGAGGCTGAGGCAGGAGAACTGCCTGAACCCAGGAGGCGGAGGTTGCGGTGAGCCGAGATCGCGCCATTGCACTCCAGCCTGGGTAACAAGAGCGGAACTCCGTCTCAAATTTTTTTTTTGAGACGGAGTTCCGCTCTTGTTACCCAGGCTGGAGTGCAATGGCGCGATCTCGGCTCACCGCAACCTCCGCCTCCTGGGTTCAGGCAGTTCTCCTGCCTCAGCCTCCTGAGTAGCTGGGATTACAGGCACGTGCCACCATGCCCAGCCAATTTTTTGTATTTTTAGTAGAGACGGGGTTTCACCATGTCGACCAGGATGGTCTCGAACTCTCGACCTCGTGATCCACCCGCCTCAGCCTCCCAAAGTGCTGGGAAAAAAAAAAAAAAAAAAAGATTTGTGCATTTTACTCTATGTAAATCTTACCCATCCTTCAAAAACAGAAAACAAACTAGTTACTGATATACACGTGGAAGTGCTTAGGGGCAGGTACTACCTGCAATATACTTTGAAATGCATAAAAAGATAGGTAGATGGAAGAATGGAAAGTTATGTGATACAGAAATATAGCAAAATGGTTAACTGTAGAATTGAGATGGAAGATACACAATTATTTCAATTATCTATAGGTTTGAAGTTTTTCATTAAAAAATTGGCCAGGCATAGTGGCTCTCGCCTGTAATCCCAGCACTTTGGGAGGCCTAGGCAAGCAGATCATGAGGTCAGGAGTTTGAGACCAGCCTGGCCAATGTGGTGAAACCCTGTCTTTACTAAAAATACAAAAATTAGCCAGGCATGGTGGCGCATGCTGGTAGTCCCAGCTACTCAGGAGGATGAAGCAGGAGAATCCCTTGAACCTGGGAGGCGGAGGTGGCTGCAGTGAGCCAAGATTGCGCCACTGCACTCCAGCCTGGGCGACAGAGACTCCATCTAAAAAAAGAAAAATACTGGGTGCGGGCATGCCTTTGCTGTATTGGCAAATGTCCTTCTGAACTCAGAACCCATGCTTTTCCTTCCAGGCCTACGACAGTTGTCAGTTTCTAACCTCGATAGCATACACGCTACTTCTGAGTACAGAAACAGTGGAGTTGTTTATGTGGAATACCATTATTCAGATTCTTAAAAATCTGAATTTTGGCCAGGCGTGGTGGCTCATGCCTGTAATCCCAGCACTTTGTGAGGCCGAGGCAGGAAGATCACCTGAGGCCAGAAGTTTGAGACCTGCCTGGCCAACATGGTAAAACCCCATCTTTACAAAAAAATACAAAAATTAAGGCTGGGCGAGGTGGCTCACACCCATAATCCCAGCACTTTGGGAGGCCAAGGGCAGGCGGATCACGTGGTAAAGAGATTAAGACCATCCTGGCCAACATGGTGAAACCCTGTCTCTACTGAAAATATAAAAATTAGCCAGGTGTGGTGGTAGGCACCTGTAGTCCCAGCTACTCAGGAGGCTGAGGTTTGAGGCAGGAGAATCACTTGGACCCAGGAGGTGGAGGTTGCAGTAAACTGAGGTTACACCACTACACCCCAGCCTGGACGATAGACTCCGTCTTAAAAAAGAAAAATCTGGCTGGGCGTGGTGGCTCATGCCTGTAATCCAAGCACTTTGGAGGCCAAGGTGGGTGGATCACCTGCGGTCGGGAGTTCAAGACCAGCCTGACCAACATGGTGAAACACTATCTTAAAAAAGAAAAATCTGAATTTTAACCTTTTTTTTTTCCCCTGTAAACCTTCTCTGTGGCCATAAACTTTTCATATTTTTTTTGAGGCAGGTTCTCACTCTGTCACCTAGGTGGAGTGTAGTGGCACACTCATAGCTTGCTGCAGCCTCAACCTCAAGTGATCCTCCCACCTCAGGCTCCCCAGTGGCTGGGGACTACAGGCGCACACCACCACGCCCAGTTAATTTTCATATTTTTGGTGGAGACGAGGTTTTGCCATGTTGCCCAGGCTGGTCTTGAACTCCTGGGCTCAAGCAACCGATCCACCTTGACATCCCAAAGTGCTGGGATAACATTACAGGCAGGAACCACCACACCAGGCCAAATTTTTATGTCTTTTTTTTTTTTTTTTTTTTTTTCTGAGACGGAGTTTCGCTCTTGTTACCCAGGCTGGAGTGCAATGGCGCGATCTCGGCTCACCGCAACCTCCCCCTCCTGGGTTCAGGCAATTCTCCTGCCTCAGCCTCCTGAGTAGCTGGGATTACAGGCACACGCCACCATGCCCAGCTAATTTTTTGTATTTTTTAGTAGAGATGGGGTTTCACCATGTTGACCAGGATGGTCGCGATCTCGACCTCGTGATCCGCCCACCTCAGCCTCCCAAAGTGCTGGGATTACGGGCTTGAGCCACCGCGCCAGGCCTAAATTTTTATGTCTTAAGATGAGTCCAGGGAATTATGCTTGCCTTGCTGCATTACAAACTCCTAATGCACATGGTGGGCTCCTGGTGTACAAAATCTTGGTGCTCAAGGGACTGGGAGGCAGAGTATCTTCATTTTCCTAAGAAACTTTCCCCAGGACCTTGATGGAATGCTTTTAGGATGGGGAACTTTAAGGCAAACAACAGGGAGCAGCAGGGGAACTAAGGGAAGGTGAAAGGGACAGGCCCCCAACCCTATTCCGAACTCTTGCTCTGGAGCCAGAACACCTCCCGCCAGGGACAGACCCACCCCCCATCCTAGAAACCTGACCTCTCCTCCTCTCACCTCCTTCCGCATTATACTTAGAGAAACTCAAGCAAGATGGAGGAGCCTCAGACTCGGATCCCAGCTTCTGAGAACACAAGGAAGACGCTGCTGGCCACAGCCCACCTTCGTTTGAAGCATGGAACCTAGGAGATAATCACCACATGGGGTCTGAAGTCATCCACTCTCAGGGGGCGCTTCGTAGGTCCACAGGGACAGGGTAAAGCAGTGTTTCCCAGACAACGTTACTTGAAGATTCGGGGAAATCTATTTGAAAGGATTATTTTTATATTAAGACAATCACGGATATATTATAGAATGGAAAATTCCTATTATCTTTCATTAAAGTAGATTTTGAAATTTTGCCAAGCCCTTGTAAACTACACCCCTAAACTCCCAAGAGTACACATTTTACTCCTCTGACAGCCTTAAGGAAGCTTCATTGGAAAATTTTGGAAGTATCGCTAGATGGAAGAACTCACAGACAGTGGTGCCTTCTGGGGCAGGGAGAAGGACAATGATGGGGATTTCCAGGCTCATACTACAGTGTAGAGTCTTTTTCCTGTGTAACAGGAAACAGAAGACAAAAAGAAAAACCCTAATAAAATTAAATACATGTGGTTTCTGAGAGAAAAAAACAAGAGTGTGGCTGGCCGAGAGGTGGGTGGGAGCCTGAGTGCAGGTGAATTCGGGGAAGCCCTTAGTGAGAGGACTCCTGCACCCCGAGTCTGCGGGGCAGATGTCTGCCCAGGATGGGCTTATTTGGGTGAACAGGGGCCCTTCAGGATTTCTGGGGCAGGCAGTGTGGGAAGAGTGGGGCTATTTGAGTCCGAAACCTATGTCCTGGCTATGAGGGCACAGGCAAGCCGTCTCAGACCCCAGGTCCTCATGACCCCAGGTCCTCATGTCTACAGAGGGTACCATAAGGTGAGAGCTACTGTATATGACACACGGGGTCATTCCAGGTCCTCAGTAAGCACTGCTCTCTTCCTTTCCCCAGTGCAGCACAGTAGGAAAAAAACCTTTCAACACTGGCAGCAGTGGGAAATGGTAAAAGGGGAACTAGGGCCAGGAGGCCCAGAAACCAGGGCACCAATTCCACACCAGGCTACAGTAAGTATGGCCACAGCACAAGAAGGAGCAGGCCTCTCGGAGGCCATGAACACGATCTCCCACCATTGCTGGAAGAGGCAACCAGGCAGCTGATGTGTGATTACACAGGAAGAGAGACCTTTTCAACCTAGTGTTTAAAGACACAACAGCAGGGTAAGCATTTTGGTTATTTTTACTTAAAGAAAAACAGCCTTCTCCAAGGGCAACAAAGTGAACTGAAGGTCAGAAGGAAGCTGGGTGCGGGCTTCTCGCAAGTTCTTGCTCCAAAACCTGGAAGTGAGGCGGGAGGGCCCTCCCGGAGCTCTGGGGAAGGCCGGCACAGCACAGGGGTTCCTTTGGTTGGGGAGGAAGAGACGCCAGCCCACACATGGTCACTGGATTGGTCTGAGTGGGCTCCAAGGTGACTGTCACATGCTAGTCTGCTAACATGATCGACATTAACATTCTTGGGGGGCATTAAATTAAGGAATGACACAGGGAGTCAGGAGAGTGGCCTATTCGGTTGGATTCTGAATCACAATCAGGAAATAGTCTTTATCTGCAAAAGAGAAAAGTAAAAAAAAAAATCACTAAATGTAAAATGAGAGAACAGACCAGAAAGCAAATAAGCCATTAAATCACTAACCATAAAATGAGGAAGGGGAGAAAGCATCAACGCTCAATATCTCCAAGTGCTGGGAAAACACAAGATAAATGTGCAAGTTTCCTGTGGGTGCTCTTGCAAGAGGGGCCTCCCTATGCCAGGCAGCGGGCACTCTGCAGTGCAACCTCCCTTCTAATCCTCCCCACAACAGTGGCAGCAGGTGGGCAGGATTCTCACCTGTTTTCCAGGTAGGGGGAACTCTGGTTCAAAGAGCTCCATGAATTGCCTAAGGCCATGGTTCTCAAAGGAGGAGGCATCCCAACCACCTGGAGGGCTCCACGCCCAGAACTGTCATTTAGTGGGGCTGGGGCACAGCCCAAGCGTTTGCATCTCTAGCAAGTTCCCAGGTGATGCTGATGTGGTAGGCTGTGGGAGGATCACTGGCTTAAGGTTACCCAGCTGGGTAGTGTCAAAGATGGAATTCCAACCATAACCTCACTGAACTTGAGTAATGTTATTTTCTTTCTTTCTCTTTTTCTCCCCCCCCCCCGAAGAAAGGGTCTCACTCTGTCGTCGCCCAGGCTGAGTGCAGTGGTGTGATCACGGCTCACTGCAGCCTCGACCTCCTGGGCTTAGGTGATCCTCCTGCTTCAGCCTCCTGAGTAGCTGGGACTACAGGCACACGCCACAAAACCCGGGTAATTTTTTTAAAAGTTTTTTGTAGAAGGCCAGGCACTGTGGCTCATGCAGCAGTTAGGGAGGGCAAGATGGGCAGATCACTTGAGGTCAGGAATTCAAGACCAGCCTGGCCAATATGGTGAAACCCTGTCTCTACTAAAAATATAAAAATTAGCCAGGCATGGGGGCAGGTGCCTGTAATCCCAGCTACTTGGGAGGCTGAGGCAAGAGGCCTGCTTGAACCTGGGTGGCAGAGGTTGCAGATCACATCACTGCACTCCAGCCTAGGTGAGGAAGTGAGACTCCATCTCAAAAAAGTTTTTTTGTACAGATGGGGTCTCACTATTTTGTCCAAGCTGGTCTCGAACTCCTGGGCTCCAGTGATCCTCCTCTCCCAGCCTCTTGGGATTAGAGGTGTGAGCCACTACACTAAGCCAGTTAATGTCAATTTTTGTCACAAACTCAATCTGTTAGCTTTCCAGAACCTTCTGAACAAGAAAATGTCAAAAGGGGACAAAGCTGCCTGGATTCCAGCCCCAAGAATCTGGCCCAGAAAAGAGGAATGTCTATCATGGAATCAAGGCAAGTCCAAATCCTCGGAGGTGAGCCTGAGTGTCTCTCATTTTACTGAAAAGGAAACTGGAGAAGTGGGGTGTTTCTATTTTGCCCACTTAATCAAACCACAAACACTGATCAAGGCTTCTTTTGTGTCCCGGTCTGGGCCACCGACTTCTCATACAGCACCCAGTGAATCCTCAAGTCACTCTGAGAACATGGAGGGCTCAGAGAGTCAAAGGGCTTGCTCAAGCCAAGGAAAATCCATGGGTGGAGTATGGATAGGGACCTGGGTTTGACTCCATATTCTGAACTGTCCTGGTCTGCTGCCCCCTGCTGAGCATGAGAGAAATGGCAGGACCTTCGCCAAGCCGCTTAGTGGCTGTTCAGAGTCAAGCCTAAAGCTTTGTTCTTCCAATAAGATGGGCTGTTGCAACTGGGAAGAAACTAAATGACTAACAGTTTCATGCTAACCACTGTGCATAAATAAAAATCACTAATAAAAACAGAAATAATTAACAAGCCACCGATAAAAATAGGCACAATCAGTACTATCAGTGTCTTTTATTCCATATTATCAAGCCCTAAATCCAGTAATACCACTTGAAGTGCTTTGTGGGAGGTAGTGTGTTAAAGGTTGTGTAGGCTGAGTTAGTTACCTCAGCTTTAATATTAGTGAAGTCGCCAGGCAAGGTGGCTCACGCCTGTAATCCTAGCACTTTAAGAATGCTGAGGTGGGCAGATCACGAGGTCAGGAGTTTGAGACCAGCCTGGCCAGCATGATGAAACACTGTCTCTACTAAAGATACAAAAAATTAGCCAGGTGTGGTGGCATGCACCTGTAATCCCAGCTACTCGGCAGGCTGAGATGGCATAATTGCTTGAACCCAGGAGGCCAAGTTTGCAGCAAGCCAAGATCACTCTAGCCTGGGTGATGGGACAAGCCTCCGTCTCAGAAAAAAAAATTAATGGAGTTAATAAGTAAAAACCAGAAGTCTGTTTTGTTTGTTTTTTGAGACAGAGTCTCGCTGTCAACCAGGCTGGAGTGTGTGGCGTGATCATGGCTCACTGCTGCCTCAACTGTCCAGGTTCAAGTAATCCTGCCTTAGCCTCCCAAGTAGCTGGGAATATGGGTGCCACCATGCCAGCTAACAAAATTTGTGTTAAAATGTCTTGGCCGGGCATTGTGGCTCACACCTATAATTCCAGCACTTTGAGAGGCTGACGTGGGAGAATGACTTGAGCTCAGGAGTTTGAGACCAGCCTGGCCAACATAGTGAAACCGTCTCTATGAAACAAACAAAAAAAAAGTGGTCGGGTGCGGTGGCTCACACCTGTAATCCCAGTACTTTGGAAGGCTGAGGTGGGCAGATCACCTGAGGTCAAGAGTTCAAGACCAGCCTGGCCAACATGGAGAAACCCCATCTCTACTAAAAATACAAAATTAGCTGGGCATGGTGGTGCCTGTAATCCCAGGTACTCAGGAGGCTAAAGCAGGAGAATTGCTTGAATCCAGGAGGCGGAGGTTGTGTTGAGTCAAGATTGCACCGTTGCACTCCAGCCTGGACAAGAGTGAAATTCCATCTCAAAAAAAAAAAAAAAAAAAAGCTGGATGTGGCAGCATATTCTGTGGTCCCAGCTATGAGGGAGGCTGAGGGAGAAGAATCGCTTGAGCCTTTGCAGTTGATGCTGAAGTGAGCCATGATCGTGCCACTGCACTGCAGCCTGGGCAACAGAGACTGTCTAAAAAAAAAAAAAAAAAAGTCTGTTCACCTGGGTGGTTCTGGGCCAGGGTGGGGTGAATTTGGCACACATGTGGAAAGCCAGTCTGTCTGGAACACTGCTGCTGTCTGCAGCCTGGGAAGCAGCTCCTCAGCCGGATGGAGTCAGGTCAGGTGGGTGGGAAGGCGTAGATGTCTTCCTCCCGGGCCAGGCTGCTCCAGGCTGTCCATGATGTGTAGGGTGCTAACTACAGTCTCATACAGGCACCTCCAGCAGTAGCCAAGCTTGCTCTATGCCCATGGCCAGCCCTGGGTCCCCTGCTCTGCAGCCGTCCTGAGGCAATTCAGCTCCAGTGCCTCCTAGGCTCTGCATGGTAGCTAATGACCACAGGAGTTCTGGCACCAAACCCAATTGTTTCTTATTGGCCACATAAAAGTGGGTATGTCAAAGTGTGAAATTACTGGCTTTCATCCTAAAATTGTGCCCCACAGACATCCCTGACCTCATTCCCACTGCTGACCCCAACTCTGACCCCCAACAGTGGGGTGTCAGCAATGGAGGGAGGTTTACAGAGTCATTCATTTATTTAATCAACGGATATTTGTTAGATGCTTACTATGTGCTTACAAGCCCCTGCCCTCATGAAACTTACTGTCAAGTGGAGGAGACGGACTTAAAAATGCAGATTAGCGTTTGATGATGAGGAAGGACTGAGCGGCGGCAGTGAAGGTGATCCAAAGAAGCATGCTCTGTGTGTAAGACAAGCTCAGCGTGCCACTGTCCTCCAGCATAGCGCTGAGTGTGTGCGGCAGGAAGACAGTGGGACCTGAGCTCTGCCAAGGCCAGAGACAGGCCGCCTCACCCTCCTCCACGGACAAGGCTGTGGGACCTCGGGGCCTGTGGACCCAGGAGAAACCCCTGCTTGGGAGCTGTCCGTCCTGGACTCAAGCACCAACCCCACTCATGGGCTCTGAACGCCTGTGGGTCCTCAGGACCAAACTGCAGATGCCACTGCTGCCAACTTGAGACCTGAATGGCCACAAGCTTTCGGACGATGCTGTCCTTCTGGAGGAGACATTCTCGGGACCTTTATGCCAAAGGACACTGTCCGTGGAGAATCTGATTTGGAGACCACATAATTTGCCCCCTTCCCCCACATCCTGAACTCCCAGTGGGCCACTGGGGAACACAAGGTCTGCTGTGCACAGGGTGAGTAGAAGGTCACTCCTGGCCTGACTTTTTTTTTTTGAGACGGAGTCTTGCTTTGTTGCCCAGGCTGGAGTGCAGTGGTGCAATCTTGGCTCACTACAACCTCTGCCTCTCAGGTTTAAGCAATTATCCTGCCTCAGCCTCCCAAGTATCTGGGATTACAGGCACGTACCACCACTCCTGGTTAATTTTTGTATTTTCAGTAGAGACAGAGTTTCACCATGTTGGTCAGGCTGGTCTTGAACTGACCTCGTAATCCAATCGCCTCGGCCTCCTAAAGTGTTGGGATTACAGGCATGAGCCACCACACCTAGCCTCCCAGCCTGACTTTTAGGAGAGTGAAACTTTGTCCTCTGTAGCCACACAACGTGACACCCTGGGAAGGATTTCAGTTCAAATCTGATTCCAAGGCTTTTTTGCCCAACCCAGGCTAACACACTCAACCAGGCAGGGTGGCTCAGGAGATCAGTGCAGCACGGTCCCCTACTTCCTACTTGACATCTTACAGATGTGGATTTGGGAGTGGTCTGCAACTTGCCCAAGGTCATGCGTGTAAGAGGCAAGGCTGGGAAAAGATTCTGGGTCTCTTACAGTCTTTTCTCCCTGATGGATCAGGCATTACACAACAGACAGCATAATTTTGGAGTTACCCTTATGCCCTTCTCTGTGATTGACTTGCTCTGTCCCCACCCCTCTAGGGAGTGTCCCAGGGAGACTGTCGGCTGCTGTGACTGTGGGCTCTATAGTTCTTTCTTTCCCATCCTTTCAGGCCTGGGGACAGACCTACACTGGTCTGCTGTGGGGAGTGGCTGACCCCCATCAAATGACTTCAGAACTCTGTGGCCAGCCTCTTCACCATCTGTGTTCCCACATCCATGGCACTGTGTCCCTAGATCTCCCACTGCCTTCCTTCATCTGGGCCCTAATCATAATCCTATCACCTCCTGCCCTAAAAACCTTTACTTGCAAGATCAAGTCCATGCAACTGGATTAGGTGTTTGTGACCCCCTCTAAGCTGGTCCAAAGTCTCACCTCTCACTCCTCCCCACTCACGTCTTGATGCCTTCAATAAGCGGCACTGCAGCGGAAGTGCACCGGCACAGGCATATGTGACGCGCACACACTCAACTATGTGGCTCAGCCAAAAAAAAGCAAGAGTGAGGCCGGGCGCAGTGGCTCACGCCTGTAATCCCAGCACTTTGGGAGGCCAAGGCGGGCAGATCATGAGGTCAAGAGATGGAGACCATCCTGGCCAACATGGTGAAACCCCGTCTCTACTAAAAATACAAAAAATTAGCTGGGCATGGTGGCATGCGCCTGTAGTCCCAGCTACTCGGGAGGCTGAGGCAGGAGAATTGCCTGAACCCGGGAGGCAGAGGTTGCAGTGAGCCGAGATCGCGCCACTGCACTCCAGCCTGGCGCCTGGCGACAAAGCGAGACTCCCGTCTCAAAAAAAAAAAAGCAAGAGTGAGAAAAAAGTAACAGTGCAAAGACGGCCCTGGAGGCTCTGTCTGCCACCCCAGTCCATGAGTGAGAGCAAGGGGGCCGGGCAGGAGACATGGCCCTGTTGTTTGCTCCTGTGCTCCCATCCTTGTGGGCCCCTGCCAGAATGAACATCTCACCGTGAGAATGATCCCAAGGCCAAAACACAGGCACTGGTTGCACCACACAGCCCCGAATGCAAGGCAAGCACTTCATGTGAAAGAAACACAGCATCTGCTCTGGTACAGGGGGAAAAGCTGGCTGCAAGGGCCTAAGACAGGCCTGGCCTTAACATGTGGACAGAGAACATGTTTTCAAGGATAAAATGATACAGTACTTTTACTTTACATTTTGGAGCAGAATCACTGAATATTCTTCCAAATGTGGCTTTCTGCCCTCCACCTTGCTCACACACTGCTTCTTGCGCCCTTGATTCAGCTCCAATGTCCCCTCTTCTGGGAAGCCTTTGCAGACAAGACAGCTCAATAGGCCTGGTCACACCCTCTTCTATGTCCCAAATGCCTTTGAATTTTCCCCCATCAAGGCAGGGAGACATGCGTGATGCTCACATGTCTATCTCCCCCAGGAGTCTGGTGAGGCAACAACCCAATTCCTTCAACTCCTTGGGCCCTGCTTGGATCCTCTGGAGACACCACCATGCCAGGCCTCCTGATGAGCCAGAGAATGTGCCGTGAGGTCTGTTCCTACATGGGAAGGCAGAAGACCCCTTACCTGGTGCAACCATAATCTCATTTTTCTTGGAGCGAATTCGAAGGAAGGTGAGATCGTTCTGGGGGTCGATTTCACGCACGGTGCTCCGTGCCTTCAGGATGAAGCTGTGCATGAGGCTGGCATACTGGGTGGTGGTGGGGTTGTCCATGGTGCTCTTGATGGGAATGCCTGAGAGGAGAGCAGACAGAGACTGAGAGGATGGAGAGCCCCTTCAACCGAGCTCCCACCCACACCTCTAACTGGAGAGAACCGGAATAGCAGTTCCCAGTCAATGCTGCCATCCGCAGAGGGCTTGCTATGTGACAGGCATGGGGCTGTGCACCCAAAGCATGCCAGCACCATGCCCTAGAACTACTCCGTGGGTGGCAACACCATCTCATTCTCCAGGAGGCTTTGAGCAGTGAGGCGAACTGTCGGTAGTCACAGAATGGGGCCAGGATTCACACACAGGCCTACTGGCTCACTCCTGGGTTCCTTTCCCAGGGCTGACTGGTTCCCAGCAGTAAAAGGAGAGACTAGCTCCGATTCAAGCAGAGACACAGATTAAAAAACTAATAAAATGTTTTTTAAAAAACTAATAAGGTTTCTAATAAAAAACTAATAAAGTTTTTTTTTTTTTTTTTAAAGGGAGACTCTCTTCATAATGCTTAGAACCCAAACCAGGAAGTGCTTTTACAAATTTCTTTTTCTTTCTTTCTTTCTTTTTTTTTTTTTTTTGAGACAGAGTCTTGCTCTGTGGCCCAGGCTGGAGTGCAGTGGCATGATCTCAGCTCACTGCAACCTCAGCCTCCCAAGTTCAAGCAATTCTCTTGCTTCAGCCTCCCAAGAAGCAGCGATTACAGGCGCCTGCCACCACGCTTGGCTAATTTTTGTATTTTTAGTAGAGACAGGTTTCACCATGTTTGCCAGTCTGGTCTCAAACACCTGACCTCAGGTGATTCACCACCTCGGCCTCCCAAAGTTCTGGGATTATAGGCATGAGCCACCACGCCTGGCCTTATAAATTTCTAAATACCAAAAAGTAGAAGAAAAAAAGTCAACTTGTGTTGGGATATAACCATCACCGTTCCCACCCAAGGGAGGCTTGGGGTCCAGCTGTAAACACTGTCCACATGACTGTGCCCAAGTTAAAGCATGTTTCTATGTATGTATGACAAACAGAGAAACATGAAACATATGTTGACCCTTTGTAAATAGCACTGTTACCTCTTTCAAAGAGCCCACTGAGTGGGCAGACCACAGAGCTCCCCAGCCCCTGTTGTTGGCTACTTAGTGGGTGGGTTTGTTACCAGTATAATTATCTGGGCAGTGAACATCACTGTGTACCAAGCCTTTTGTTTGGAGGACTATTTCCTTGAGATGAACCATTAAATGGACCTTACTCACTGGATGGTGCCTACTGTCACAGAGGTAAGGACTGTGGCTCAATTGGGTCAGCAGGCACCTGTGAGTTGGCTGTGACATATGAGCAGAAGGCTCCATCCATGAACCCCAAGAGCCTGCCAGCTGACAGGCACTTGAGGAATGTGGTACAAGTGGCTCCTCATATGTAAGTGGCCAGCTTTGGGGCCCAGGACCCTGCTTATCTGGCCCACAGCTGCTTAGCCTAGGTATTGGCCAGAAGCAGTTAGTTATCAGGCTGACCGGCTGGGTGGTAAAGAAACTGGCCTGATCTCCTAGGGCACGAGGAATGCGAGGGTGGGCAGAAGACATGATGGCAAAAGAAGCAGGTGAGTCAGAGGACTTTTTGAGCCACATGAAGTCAGGAGAACAGGTTGTTGTCATCACTTGTCTGCAAGAGACAAGATGACCGGGTCACCACGGCTGTTGCTGGCTCCTGGATGGCCACAATGTGCATGGTTGGACCCTGTGAGGCCTTCTCTACAGGTGAAGCTTCCTGAGGATAGCGGTAATGATTGCGTCCATTATAATCTACCCACGATGGGGCAACAATGGGGTAGGAGCCACCACGACCCCTTCTGCCCACCATCGCATTCCTGGGGCCCCAAGAAAACAAGATTGGGCCAGTTTCTTGCCACCTAGCAGGTCAGCCTCATGACTGCCTTTAGCCGATTCCTAGGCTGGGTAGCTATGGCCAGATTAACAGGGCCCCAAATTGACCTTACACTCAGCTTTGCCCCCCCATAGCTATACGGGCTCGGACAAGTGATAAAACCTCCTGAGCCTCCACTGCCTTATCTGTAAAATAATATCTGTGCTTCAGATATTATTCAGCTGGGAGGGCTGAATATTGCTTAATTCTAATCTGAGAATATTTAGCAAGAGTACACTTAAAATATGTTAATAAACACCACTCACACAATAAATCCTATTTCCATTAATTGAGGGGGTGTGACTGTTGCTTAAACCTCAAAGGGCCTTACTGAAACACAGCCCACCCACCAAAGGCCAGGACCAGAGCCCAGGAGGAGCCCTGGGTTGGCTGTTCTTGCTACCTGGCTGGGAGCCCTCCTCTTAGCTCACCTTTGGGCCCTAATGGTAAGAGGCCTATAGACTCAAGATGTGGCATGGTTTGGGTGATCAGACCGCTTGACCTTCTCTTTTTATATACCACAAAGCCACCTTTTCACAGATCCCTCTGCCCGTAACTTTGTTTCCTTCCCCTATTCACTCATGACTCCCACTTTGGTCCCTGAGTTCTCCATCTTCAGGTGACAACTTCCATCCCTACTGGTGGCACCGTCCCAGCACCACACAGCTTTCCTGTCAGCAGTTCCCAGGTTGACACTGCACCATTACAAAGTGATCATTATTCCATCCCCCACCACAATGTAAGCTCCCTTTCCTGTCAGCAGTTCCCAGGTTGACACTGCACCATTACAAAGTGATCATTATTCCATCCCCCACCACAATGTAAGCTCCCCAAGGGCTTGACCAAGTCTGACTTGCTCACTAGTGCTCCCTGAGAGAGAGTATTAAGCTTTGACTGCAATTGGTGAGTGGTCAAAGGGTCTACTTTCAGTAGATTGTACAGATACTGGCCTGAGTCTAATCACATCCATACAAGCCGGAGCTGTGTGAAACAGACAAGAAACTAAACATACTGGCTCACTCCAAAAACAAAAGAAAACATGGAAGTACAGGGAAAGGGACCAAAATGGGGAAGAAATTCAAACAGGGACAAAGATTAATTCCAAATTCACTGGCTGCCAGAGCTGGAGGAGACCTCAGAGATGGCCTAGTTACTAGGCCACCTGCTCCCAGCCTCTGCCTTAACAAATGAACACTGTGTAGCTTGCAGAAGTAGCTGGTCACCAGGGAGGCACGATTTCTAACCTGGGGCTCCAATCTGTTGGGATTCACCCCCAGGCCCTTCCACACCAGTTCCTTCAAGGAATAAAAAACATCAAAAAAATTCAACAGATACTTTAGTCAAACACCAACTCTGTGCCAAAACCATCCTAAGTACTGCAGACAGGAATGAACACAAGAGACCATTTTTGCCTTCATGGGGCTTACACACATCAGCCTTTTATTTTGCCTGTGTGGGTAGCAGCAGAGGATGGCAGGGGTCTGGAGAAGTATAAATGGAACAAAATTTCCCTCGAGTTTTCAGTAAAGCTGCTTAAACTCACACTTTTATTATGAAACACCATTTGAATCTAGCCAAGGCAGAGATGTCAAAAGGCAGTGGCAGGTGGCTGGAAAGTATCAGGACTCAGGTATATCATGGGTTTCAGGGGCAGGAGCAACCACTCTGGGCTGGGGTGATCAGGGAGGGGGTCCTGAAGGAAGAGGCAGCTGAGCTGAATGGCAGGGCAGAGTGGGTCGGGGGCGAGGGGTGGTGGTGGTAGGAAAACGCTAGGTAAGATCATAGGGATCCCAAATACAATTATCCCCAAATAATCATCCTTAATGGAAGCTTCCAGAGGGCTTAAAGGCACCATGGATCAGTAGGAAGTACGACCAACCTAGATCCTGGGTTCTGACCACACCCATCTACAGCTGGGTGACCTTGGCCAGTTTCCCACACCTCTCTCAGCTTTGGGTTTCTCATCTGAAAAATGGGCAAACCCTTGCCTTGCAGGGTCACTGTGTGAGATGTAAACGAGACACTGATGTGGGTGCTCTGAAAATGGGACGCAAGTTAAAGACACACAGACACACAGACAGACAGACACACACACACACACACACACACACACACACACACACACTTACTGAGACATTCATAGGCATTCCATGCCAGGCACTATTCTATAAACTTCCCCTAGAGGAAGGCAGAATTATCTGTATTTTACAAATGAGAAACCTGAACAGAGAAGGTGACTTATGCCCAAACCACATAGCTGCTAAGTAAGTAGGGCCCGGACTCAAAGCCAGGTGGGCTCATTCTGCATTCCATGTTCTCAGGTATGGTGCGATTGGCCCCATGAGTACACAAAAAAGCAGCATTCACTAGTATCTAAAAGGTAAGCAGCTGGGGCTAGATCTCCCCAGTGAAAAGGCTTGGCTTTAGGGGCAGTTTTAAGGCAAGAATGAGAACCTCTCTTTTGCGAGTCTGGGTGGAAGCGTAGGGGTCACAGCTGGGGCTGCCGGCCCCTGGGGTTGTTTCCTTGGAGTCAAAATGTCCAGTCCCATAAGTTTCTCTCTTAGTGACAAAAGTCTTTCAGGTCTTGAAGCAAGAGGTACCCAAAAGAGATTCCCTGCACCATGACTGCACTCGAGGCAGTTGGGGGCTGAAGAGGGGAAAGGAGTTGCCTCAGGCCACCCAGCTGATCAGGAGCAGCCTAAGCAGGGGGCCTGCTCCTGCCTCCACAGTGTCCCGAGGGCTCCCAGTCTCCTGTGAATGAAATGATCACATGGTTTAATCAGAACTGGGCAGGGCTGGGGAGCATGCTCTGTCTAGCTCTGTGTTTGCCAGGGCTCTGCTGACTTGGAAATCAACATTGTGTTGTTGTTTTTTTGAGACAAGGTCTTGCTCTTGTTGCCCAGGCTGGAGTGCAGTAGCTCGATCTTGGCTAACTGCAACCTCTGCCTTCCCCGGTTCAAGCGATTCTCCTGCCTCAGCCTCTTGAGTGGCTGGGATTACAGGCGCTTGCCACCGTCCAACTAACTTTTGTATTTTTAGTAGAGATGAGGTTTCACCATGTTGGCCAGGCTGGTCTCAAACTCCTGACCTCAAGTGATCTGCCACCTAAGCCTTCTAAAGTGCTGGGATTACAGGTGTGAGTCACCGCATCCAGCTGGAAATCAACATTCTATCCAGACACAACACCTCTACTTTGTTGCCCTTGATGGCCTTCATTCTGCTTGACTTAAGTAGGAATTGCTGAGAACTCTGCTTCTCCAAAACAAGGCCTAGACTGACATCATGAATTAGAGGCTCTCTAAGAGCACTGAAAAAATTAGAGCCCACTGAATACACTGGGCTAGAGAACTGGGGCAGGGGGTAGGGGGAGGGGAGTCCAGCAACTGGGCATGGCCTGACCTCTTGGGATGTCCATGTGTATCCATAAAGGTGGCCACAATAATGTCTACCCTGTGAGGCAGTCGAGAAACACGTAATCAAACCGTGCCCAGCAGAAGGCCAGGCATGTGACAGATACAGGTACTGCTCTATTACCTCTACCCACAGGGCCGCTTGTCAATCCTGGCCTGTGGGAGCAGCCCCTGGGCTGGGCACTGAAGGGCCTACACACTCCATTATTACTTTTTTTTTTTTTTTTTAAGAGACAAGGTCTTGCTCTGTTGCCCAGGCTGGAGTGCAATCAGAGCTCCCTACAGCCTTGAACTCCTGTGCTCAAGCAATCCTCCTGCCTCAGCATCCCGAGTAGCTAGGACTGCAGGTGTACACCACCACGCCTGCCTAATTTTTCATTTTTTTGTGGAGTAGGGGGTCTTACTATGTTGCCCAGGCTAGTCTTAAACCCCTGGGCTCAAATGATCCTCCGGGCTAGGCCTCCCAAAGTGCTGGGAGCAGATATGAGCCACCACACCCAGCCATTATAATAATTATTAATCTACTGATTATGGCATCTAACAGGCTTGCAAAAATTTTGGGTTTTTTCCTTTGGGATTATTTCCTTTGAACATAGTCCTTGGGAATTTCCAAATCAAAGGAGCTGATGGCAACACTCACTGTGGCTGGTTCACTTAATGTTCACTGACCTGACTCTGCAGCCTGTGGTGAATGACACAGGAACAGAGGTGAGTCAGGCATGGCCCTTGTCTTCCTTCACTGGCCACGCTGCTGCTATCAGCAACAGTGTCGCAGTGGACTCCTCTCCTCCCAGCCTCACATACATTGGTTTATGTTATTTTTGTAAAGTCTAGTAGGGTAGGGTTTTTTGTTTTTTTTTTTTAGTAGTAGTAGGGTAGTTTTTAAATTGGCCAAACCCCTTCCCAAATTAAAACCAATGTAGAATCACAAGCTGATGGTTCAGTGTGTGTGCTCTGACTGAAATGGAGGACAGGAACCCCAACCTCTACCTCTACTCCCAGGGAGAGCACAGGACCCCTAGGTTTAAGGAATATGGCCCTGGAAACATGATCAGAGGCAGTCTTTCCAAGGGAAAGCCTTTGGAAGGTGACAGAACTGCTGTGAATCTTAGGCCTGTAGCTCTCTGATCAGAATCTATCCCCTAAAGCAGAATTTTCTAAACTTGTCTGATCATAAGAATCTCCTGGGATGCTTGGTAAACACACAGATTCCCTGGGTCTTGCTTTGGCCCTAATAAATGAGACTTTTTGGTGCAGAAGCCTGGAAAGTTATGTTTAACAGGAGCCCCAGGTGATTTCAAAGCAGGAATACATTTGGGAAACACTGTGGCCTAGCGGCATGAAGCATGTGGATGCCTCCAACCCAACAGGGGAACCCAATCAGGTAAATCAGGGTTTGTATGAACAAATGCCTCACAGCTCAAAATGGATGGTGACTAACTGCCTTATGCCATTCATTCTCCGTTATTATTCAACTTATAAGGTAGATATAAGTTTTATCCCCATTTATAGGCTTAAGCGACTTGGGCAAGGTCACAAAGCTAGTCAGGAGAAGAGGCAAGATTCAAACTTACAACTGCTGGATTCGAGAGTCCCTGTCCTTACTGCTGGAGTGCGACAGCCTGGGGGCCATTCTGGTTCCTTACAGCATGGTGTGGGAGAAAGCACACAAGCGCACTCAGACAGGCTTGGATTTAAGTCTTGACTCTGTGATGGCAGGCAGATCAATTAAATTTCTAGACTGTTTTCTTCACTGCAAAATGCAGACAACAGGGCTGCTTTAAGGAATATGAGAGAGTATGTGGAGCACGAGCCAGAAGCCTGGCACAGACAGGGCAGGTGTATGAAAAACGTTAGCTCCCTTCCTCTCCAGTGCAGTCTGGGAAAATTAGTATCTGTACCCTTCTACCTATATAAATTCTCACCCAGAAAGGGCTGTGGCAGGGAAGCTGCAGGTACAGAGAAGTTAACTAGAGAACTATCCAGCCAGTGAAGCAGAATCAACACAAATGGGTATGTAAAACCCACTTAATGGATTCACTAAAAAGTAGAAACAACAGAACTGGGCTAATGAACATTGTAGTGGCACTTTAAAAATCTGCTTATACAAACCATGAAGCAATATTTTAAAAAGCTCATGTGTAAATGTATGCCAAAGGATAGCAGCTGTGATTATGGTCCTCAGGAACTGTGCTGGATGAGGCTGAGTAAGCACAAAAGACTGGAGTGTGATCTGTCAGGGTGGTGGCACTGAGTGGACTTTCCCTTTGTGAGGACACTGGAGGTGGCTGGTTCAAGTGCAGTAGTGTTTACAACTAATTGCTCACAACCAGTTACTGATTTCTTTGTCCCTTCTCCACTCCCACTGCTTCATCTGACGAGCCTTAAAGAAAAAAAAAGAACACTGAAGGTATTAAAAATTAAAAAGGCTTATTAGATCCGGTTCAGTCGGGCACGGTGGCTCATGCCTGTAATCCCAGCACTTTGGGAGACTGAGGTGGGCGGATCACGAGGTCAAGAGTTCGAGAACAGCCTGACCAACAAGGCGAAACCCCATCTCTACTAAAAATACAAAAGTAGCCGGGTGTGGTGGTGCATGCGTGTAATCCCAGCTACTCGGGAGGCTGAGGCAAGACAATCACTTGAACCCAGGAGGCAGAGGTTGCAGTGAGCTGAGATCGTGCCATCGTACTCCAGCCTGGGCAACAAGAGCGAAACTCCACCTCAAAAAAAAAAAAAAAAAAAAAAGATTCGGTTCATGAAGGGCTTAGTAAACAGCAAGGGCTATGCTGTTATGGTTGCTTCTGGGCCTGCCTGGGTGTGAGTCACGGCAGGAGGAAGGGAGGGCATACCTTCTGTGTTCACCACGATGATTCCCTGCACTCCCTTCTGGCTCTGAAGTCGCTTCAGTGTTTCCTCCACCTCTGCCTACCAGAAAAACAGACCAAGGTTAGGAGGGGCCAAGAGGCAGGATTAACTTCCTCATGCCCCAAGCAGATGAATCACACATTTGTCTTCCAACAACAAACAAGTAATACAGGCACCTGGCACCCCCTCAAAGCTCCCCAGGCTGATCTGATGTGCTCCTCCAGTGCCCAGAGCATCCACTCACACCCCCACTCACACTCCCACGTGGAACAAGGCTGCTCCTGGCGCTCTGCCCACCAGGCACTATTATCCCACCCTCCTCAGCTTTGGGGAGCAGAATATAAACACCATTCCCATGTATATACATGTCCATGAGTCACATAACATATTTGGCATAGCTGGGGGACGGGACTCCGATGATTTAAGAAAACCCAGAGAGTGGTGTCTTAACAGGACAACAAAACTTTGTCATTTGTGGTATGGCCCGAACTGCACATAAGGATAGACTCAGTGACTTCAGCAGGCATCTGAGATCGTATCATACACAGCAGTTATAAGAAGTATGCCTCGGAAAGGGGCTCATTGATCTCAATTACCCAGAACATGCTCAGGTGGGCTACTCCTGCACATGGCATCTGTAGCAGAGGGGCAGTCGGTTCTGCCACGGCAGGCCTGTCCCTCCCACCTGTCTTACCTTTCCCTCCACTCTCTAGCTCTGTGACACATCTCCCTATCTCCTCATCTTTTTACCCCACAAGGCCTCTTCTCTGCTGAAATCCAACAAACTTAGATGTCTTAGACCATCTAAGACGTCATCCTCCACAAAGCCCTGACTGATCCCCCAATCAATGGGATCTGCCTACCTGTGACTCCCCAGTCCCTGGCTGTGCCTCTCTGAGACATGCATTAGGTACTATGCCTATTTCTTAGAGACTCTACAAAGGTCTGCAGAGTTGGGAGTGTGATAAATGGCTGCTTCACTGAAGTAGGCCTCACTCTTCCTGTGGATGGAAACTGGGCCTGAGGTACACCTGATCTCAGGTGGCCCCTCCAGACTGGTCTAGAATCCAGTCAGAAGACCCTCAAAGGCTGAGAGTTGTTAGAAACAGAGGCTTCATTCACCAAAAGAAAACAGTTCGTCACCCCCAGGGACTAACGGGTTGGGAGGGGGAATCTTCAACACTGGGTGGAGACTGCACAATGAATTCTTGTTTTTCTGGAAGGCAAAAGGCTGACAATCCAGTCACTGACACCCACTCCCCTGTGACAGAAGAATACTCTCGAATGCAGGAGGGAAGGGTAAACAAGTTCCTCTTATAAAGTGCCAAATAGCCTGATGCCTCTCAGATCTGGAGCCTGGGTACGATGACAGGGCTCTGTGGACATGAGAGTACAATGTAGTGGGTGGCACGTGTATGAGATCCAATGTCAGTCAACACACTCACTGAGCTCCTACTGTGTGGCAGGGGCTATTCTGAAGGGGAGGAGTGGGGCACAAGAGTGGTTACTGCTATACAGTACTCAGTCTGCCCTGGTCACCCTCCTGGAAATTCATCATGTACCAAAGTACAGTGACATTTGCAATAGTATAATGCAGAAAGAACTAAAAATGTCCAATAATTAGGGAAAAGGCCAAGTAAGTTATGGAATATCCACTAATAGGAATGTAATACACATATTACCAATGGTGATTAGACCATGTTATACCACCACAAAAGCTGTGTATTATAATGTTAAGTGAAAACAGCAAAATGCAAAATGAAGTGCTTTGGTGACTGCAATGACAAGAAAACAAAAGGCTAGAGGAGATTATAAAAAAAAGAGCCATGTTAAGAGCAAGGAATTATAGATAAGGTTTCATTTTTTTTTTTCAAAACAGTCCTTTTCATTCTACTGTATTGTTTCTATTTAAAAACATTTTAACCCCCATCTATGTATCCAGTTGAAGCCTATGATACAGGGCTCTGACACACCCAACATTGTCAGAATAAGAATATGCAAGAACTTGGATGACAATTTAGGACAGCTCAATCAATCTGCAATCAACCCCGAAAGAAAGGGGAAAGAAGGTAAAAACAAAAATGTCAGAATCTAAGTCCAAAATATCCCCCAGAGATTGGAGAGTGGGGCTGAAAAAGATGAAATTTGCTAAGACTGCTACTCATTCAGTAACTACATGGCAACCTTCCTTTTGCCAGACACGTTCTAGGCCTGAGGATGCTGCAGTGAACAAAATATAACAAAAATCCCATGTTGTGAAACTGACATTTGTGGGAGGGGGATGGGGGTTGGACATTAACAAAACAGAAGTAAAACATGAATGTTAGCTACAGCAGGGAAATGGGATCTGGAATGCAGGGCTGATGCGATGTGAAATACATCATCAGAGAAGGCTCACCAAGGCTATAGTGAGTAGACTTTTGAAGGAAATGAGGAAGTTAGCCATGCTGGTTTCCAGGGAGTGTTCCAGATAGCACCAAGAGCAAGCACAAAAGCCCTGGGGTGGGCAAATGCCTAGCACGTTTTCAGGAAAAGCAATGGGGCCAGTATGGCTGAAGGGCAGGGAGCAGGGGAGGGGCGGCAGCTGGGAGCCAGGAACAGACCACAGACGGCCAGGCAGACCAAGTGATGATCTTGGTTTCTACTGAGTATGATTTCTGGAGCCACTGTCAAGTTTTGAGGTAAAGAGTGAAAACACCTGATGTTTCCAAAGGACAGCTCTGGGTGCTGTGTGGAGAACGGACAGCAGGGGGCGAACAGAGCCTGAGGGAGCCTCCCACCCCTGCCCTGCCCAATGCTGCCCCTGGTCTGAAGGAAACAAGTTTCCCTCCTTCACTCATTGCTTGATGTAACCACCTCTCAACTCTTTGGACTCAGCTCCAGAGCCTCCCGCAAGGAGGCTTCTCTGACACCAGCCGTTCTGCTTCCGTGAAGGTCCCCAGCCTTCAGAGCACTGACCACAATGCAGTACAACTGTTTAGGTCCCGTTCATCTCCTCCTCCAGACACAAGGCACCCTGCCAGGAAATCAGACCAGAGTTTATAGCTCCAGTACCTTGCAGAGGATAGGATCAATGAATACTAAAGGAACAAATAAAAAGTATTTCTGCAACTATGTTTCATGAAATCAATCTTTTTAGGTACAGGAGGGGGGACATGGCCTCACACTCCACAGTGTGAAAAAGAGCAAAGATCCAAAATTTAACGAGAACCATACACAAGATCTGGCTGTCTGTGAACATGGGCCAGGTGCGGTGGCTCACGCCTGTAATCCTAGCATTTTGGGAGGCCGAAGCAGGTGGATCACTTTAGGTCAGGAGTTTGAGACCAGCCTGGCCAACATGGTGAAACCCCGTCTCTACTAAAAATACAAAAAATTAGCTAGGTGTGATGGTATGCACCTGTAGTCCCAGCTACTCAGGAGGCTAAAGTAGGAGGATTGCTTGAACCCAGGTGGAGGAGGTTGCAGTGAGCCAAGATCGCCTACTTGAACCTGGCGACAGAGCAAGACTCCATCTCAAAAACAAACAAACAAAAGTAAACCCGGCCAGGAGCAGTGGCTCATGCCTGTAATCCCAGTACTTTGGGAGGCTGAAGCAGGTAGACTGCTTGAGCCCAGGAGTCTGAGACCAGCCTGGGCAACATGGTGAAACCTCATCTCTACAGAAGAGAAAAAAAATTAGCCAGGCATCATGTCGTGTGCCTGTAGTCCTAACTACTTGGGAGGCTGAGGTGGAAGGATTGTTTGAGTCAAGGAAGTCGAGGCTGCAGTGAGCCATGATCACACCACTGCATTCCAGCCTGGCCAACAGGACTCCTCAAAAAAAAAAAAAAAGGAAGAAAGAAAAAGAAATAAAGTAAACATACATCTATCAGGAACGGGAGGACACACAGGTATAATTTCTCTACCCAGCACCTACTATGAGTTATATATTGCTTTCAGACACATGCTCTTTTCTGAAACTCTCATTCACGATTAGTATGATCTCCATGTTAGTGATGAGGAAACAGGTTTGGAAAGGAGAAGGGTTTGCCCAAGAACACATAGCAGGTTGACAGAGGAGCTGAATATACTGGTGACCACAACTGAGGAGGTCCCTGACCTCAGGGAGCTCATATTCTGGTGAAAGAGACTTAAAAAAGTAAACAAGATTTTTGCAGGATAAAGGGACTAGGCAGTGGGGCAAGGGATGCTACTCTGGCTAATGTGGTCAGGAACACCTGAGGAGATATAATTTTTTATTTTTTGAGCTAGGGTTTCACTGTCACCCAGTCATGCAGTGGTGCGATCACGGCTCACTGCAGCCTTGACCTCCTGGGTTCAAGTGATCTTCCCACTGCAGCCTCCCAAACAGGTGAGACTGCCAGGGTGTGCCACCAAACCCAGCTAATTTTTTGCAGAGATGGGGTTTCGCCATGTTGCCCAGGCTGGTTTTGAAGTCCTGGGCTCATAGCTGGGCATGGTGGCTCATGCCTGTAACCCTAGCACTTTGGGAGGCCAAGGCGGGTGGATCACAAGGTCACAAGTTCAAGACCAGCCTGGCCAACATGGTGAAACCCCATCTCTACTAAATATACAAAAATTAGCCTGGCATGGTGGCAGATGCCTGCCATCCCAGCTACTCGGGAGGCTGAGGCAGGAGAATCACTTAAACCCGGGAGGTGGAGGTTGTAGTGATATGAGATCGGGCCACTGCACTCCAACCTGGGCAACATCTCAAAAAGGAAAAAAAAAAAAAATGGACTCCTGGGCTCAAGCGATCTACCTGCTCTGGCCTCCCAAAGTGCTGGGACTACAGGTATGAGCTACCATTCCCGGTCATAAGTATGTAATCTTTAAGCCAAGAACCAAATGATGAGAAAGAACAGGCAATGGGGTGATGGAACAAGGCTCCCCAATTCTCTAGTTCCCAGGTGCACATTCCGGACAGATAGAAAAAGAGCAGCAATAAAGATCCAGGAGTATCCATTGGCTCAGCATAGGAGGGATGACGATTAGAAGGAAATGACTGATGAAGAACTACGACCAATTTGACCACTAACCATAAAACTTCTGTATAAGTATAATGAATCTCATAGGATAGAAAAATACTTGCATCAAATATAATAGGCAAAATAAATCCAAAAACATCACATGAAATGACTAAGGACAATAGCAAGTCTCTAGTAGGTAGTGTGCAAAAATAATACTAGTAGAAAATATGCTTACGAGAAATTACAAACACATCAAACCATGGTCATCATTCCTCACAAATAAAAATGAAAAATTCAGCCAGGCATGGTGCTCACGCCTGTAATCCCAGCACTTTGGGAAACTGAGATGGCTGGATCACTTGAGGTCAGGAGTTTAAGTCCAGCCTGGGCAACATGGTGAAATCTGTCTCTATTAAAAATACAAAAATTAGCCCTCATGGTGGCACATGCCTGTAATCCCAGCTACTCAGGAGGCTGAAGCAGGAGAATCGCTTGAACCCAGGAGGCAGAGGTTGCAGTGAGCTGAGATTACACCATTGCATGCTAGTGTGGGTAACAGAGCGAGACTCTGTTTCAAAAAAAAAAAAAACAGAAAAAGATAAGAAAAATTATAGTAATGCTAAGGTTTCTTTTTATTTTTATTTATTTATTTTTGAGATGGGGTCTTGCTCTGTCACCAGGCTGGAGTGCAGTGGCACAATCTTGGCTCACTGAAACCTCCGCCTCCTGGGTTCAAGCGATTCTTCCGCCTCAGCCTCTCAAGTAGCTGGGACTACAGGCTTGTGCCACTACACCCAGCTAATTTTTTTATTTTTAGTAGAGAGGGGGTTTCACCATGTTGGCCAGGATGGTCTCCATCTCTTGACCTCATGATCTGCCCGCCTCAGCCTCCCAAAGTGCTGGGATTATAGGTGTGAGCCACCACGACCAGCCTAAGGTTTCTTTTTAAATGCTGGTATTGTTATTACAAAACTGGCAGGTACATGGGCAATACAATCTTGAAAAAGCTACAGGACAATATATTGCAAGGACATAAAAGCATTGGTCCCTCTGCCTCAGAAATTATTTTCCTAAGAATTTTATTTTGAGGAAATAATCTAATTAGTTAAAACAAAACCAGACATTCACAGAAGCATCATCACAGCACTATTTCTACTAATTAAGAAATGAAAGCAGCCAGGTGTGGTGGCTCATGCCTGCAATCCCAGCACTTTGGGAGGTCGAGGTGGGTGGATTATCTGAGGTGAGGAGTTCAAGACCAGCCTGGACAACATGGCAAAACCCCATCTCTACTAAAAAATATAAAAATTAGCCAGGTGTGATGATACACGCCTGGAATCCCAGCTACTCAGGAAGCCGAGGCAGGAAAATCACCTGAACCTAGGAGGCAAAGTTGCAGTGAGCTGAGTTTGCACCACTGCACTCCAGCCTGGGCGACAGAGTGAAACTCTCTCTCTAAAAAAAGAAATGGGAGCAACCCAAATGTACACAGGTAAAATGATTTGGCCAGAGAGGACACAACTATTTCACTGAGTATTATGTAGTCACTAAGAAGTTAATAATAAAGATGACATGGCAACAAGGTTAAATGTTTTTAGAAATTAAAACAAAAAAGAAAAATGTCACCCCCAAACCCAGCATGCATATCTTGGAAAATATGCATACGTGAACAAAAGAGGAAGGAGAACACACAAAGATGAAAATAGTTGTGTGGCAGAGTAAAACTGGATGAGGAGAATTATAGGTGATTTTTAAAAATTTAAATTTTACTGATTTATTTTGAGACAGAGTCTTCCTCTGTGGCCCAGGCTGGAGTGCATTCGTGTGGTCTTGGATCACTGCAACCCCCGCCTCCCAGGTTCAAGCGATTCTAGTGCCTCAGCCTCCTGAGCAGCTGGAATTACAAGTGCGCAGCTTCTGGTTACTTTTCATATTTTTAGTAGAGACAGTTTCGCTATGTTGCCCAGGCTGGTGTTGAACTCCAGGCCTCAAGTGATCTGCCCACCTTGGCCTCCCAAAGTGCTAGGATTACAGGTGTGAGCCACTACGTCAGGCCAATTACAGACGATTTTTATATCATTATTCTAAAGGTCAGTTTCCACCTAAAATGTAAAACACACATGCCAAAAGTGCTGCTTCTAGGAATCTATCCTACACAACCACTAACATGAGTGCTAAAAGAACAGTTACTGCAGCAGTGTCTGGAATAAAAAATCTATAGACCACCTAATGTATATATGGAACTAGGATTCTACACAGACCGTTAAAAGAATGAAGCAGATCTGCATATAATAACACAGAAAAATGTCGGATATATTTAAGTAAACAGAACAAGTTGCAGAATAAGATATATACACATATCTTAAAGTCAACTTCTGTTTTCTCTTATTTTTTCTCACCCAGGTTGGAGTGCAGTGGTGCAATCATGGCTCACTGTAGCCTTGACCTCCTGGGTTCAAGCGATCTCTCCACTTCAGCCTTAAACTTAACATGTATAAATATATATATTGCAGTTTCATCTAATAAACATCTAATAAATGTGCTTATGTACCAAACAAATCTGGAAGGAAACACACCCAACTGCCAACAGAAGTTACCATGGGGTGGTAAGATAGGGACCACATAAACTTTCTATATTATATCCTCTGGTACTGCTTCAAATTGTTAAAATATGCAGTGGTTCACGACTATAATCCCAGCACTGTGGGAGGCTGAGGTGGGCAGACCACCTGAGTCATAAGTTCGAGACCAGGCTGGCCAACATGGAGAAACCATGTCTCTACTAAAAATACAAAAATTGGCCGGGCGTGGTGGCTCAAGCCTGTAATTCCAGCACTTTGGGAGGCCGAGGCGGGTGGATCACGAAGTCAAGAGATCGAGACCATCCTGGTCAACATGGTGAAACCCCGTCTCTACTAAAAATACAAAAAAATTAGCTGGGCGTGGTGGTGCGTGCCTGTAATCCCAGCTACTCAGGAGGCTGAGGCAGGAGAATTGCCTGAACCCAGGAGGCGGAGGTTGCGGTGAGCCGAGATCGTGCCATTGCACTCCAGCCTGGGTAACAAGAGCAAAACTCCGTCTCAAAAAAAAAAAAAAAAATACAAAAATTAGCTGGGCATGGTGGCATGCACCTGTAGTCCCAGCTACTCGGGAGGCTGAGGCAAGAGAATCACTTGATCATGAGAAGTGGAGGTTGCAGTGAGCTGAGATCACACAATTGCACTCCAGCCTGGACAACAGGGCAAGACTCTGTCTGTCTCAAAAAAAAAGTTGGCTAGGTGTGGTGGCTCACGCCTGTAATCTCAACACTTTGGAAGCCTGAGGTGGACAGATCACCTGAGGTCAGGAGTTTGAGACCAGCCTGACCAACATGGAGAAGCCCCAGTCTCTACTAAAAAAATATATACAAAATTAGCTGGGCGTAGTGGTGCATGCCTGTAATCCCAGCTACTTGGGAGGCTGAGGCAAGAGAATCCCTTGAACCCGGAAGGCGGAAGTTGCAGTGAGCTGAGATCACGTCACTGCACTCCGGTCTGGGCAACAAAGAGCAAAACTCTGTCTCAAAAAAAAAAAAAAAAAAAAAGTTAAAATATGCATCTATACTTACACAATGAAAGATCCAAAGCTAAAAAAAAAAAAAAAAAGCATCTAAATTTGTATTGCTTTTATGAGTATAACCACAGAATAGCATAGTACAGGTTGTAGTAAGCTACCATTTATGTAAGAAAAAGAGGGGCCATATAAGTGCCTGCATAGATGTATAAGAAACAAACAGCTGGGTATAGCGGTTCATGCCTGAAATCCTAACACTTTGGCCGGCCAACGTGGGTGAATCACTTGAGACCAGAAGTTGAAGACCAACCTGTGTAACATGGCAAAACCACATCTCTACAAAACAAAAATGCAAAAAAAATTTAGCAGGTATGGTGGCATGCATCAGTAGTCCAGGTACTTGGGGTGTTGAGGCAGGAGGATCACTTGAACTTGGGAGGGTCAAGTCTGGCAAAGAAAGAAAGAAAGAAAAACTAATAATGGTTGTTTCTAAAGGAAGAATGACTGAGACTAGGGGTTAGGAGAGTGGGAATTTTATTTTTCTCTTAGATCCTTTCACATCATTAATTTTTTTTACTGTGTGCAAGTATTGCCTGTGAACAATCCTGAAATTTGTTTGGAACCACAAAAGACTCAGAAAAACAAAGCAAGCCTGGACAAAAAGAACAAAGCTTGAGGTATCACACTACCTGATTTCGAAACATACTAGAAAGGTGTAGTAACCAAAAAAAGCATGATATTGGTATAAAAATGCAGACACACAGACTAATGCACTAGAACAAAGAACCCAGAAATAAATCCACATATTTAGAGCCAATGGATTTTCGACAAAGTCATCAAGAACATACATTGGGAAAAGGATATCCTCTTCAATAAACGGTGCTGGGAAAACTGGATTTGTGGGAGAATGGTACTAGGCCCCCATCTCTCATGAGATAGAAAAATCAACTCAACATGGATCAAGGACTTCAATATAAGATTCAAAACTATAAAATGACTAGAACAAAACATAGGGGAAATGCTTCAGGACATTGGGGCAAGGATTTTATGGCTAAGACTTCAAACAACAACAACAACAAAATAGACAAATGGGACCATATTAAACTAAAAGCCTCTCCACAGTGAAGGAGACAATCAACAGAGTGAGGAGACATTCTGAAATGGGAGAATATATTGGCAAACCATTCATCTGACAAGGGACTAAGTATTATCCAGAATATGCAAGAACTCAAACTCAACAGCAGAAAAACAAATAATCCCATTAAGAAGTGGGCAAAGGAGGCTCTGAACAGAGATTTCTCAAAAGAAAACATATAAATGGTTATCAGGTATATGAAAAAAAATGCTCAACATCACTAATTATCAGGGAAATGCAAATCAAAACCACAATGACGTATCACCTCACCCCAGTTAGAGTGGCTATCATCAAAAAGGCAAAAAATAACAAATGCTGGCAAGGATGTGGAGAAAAGGGCACTCTTATACACTGTTGGTGGGAATGTAAATTAGCCATTATGGAAAACAGTATGAAGTTTTCCTAAAAAAAACTATAAACTGCTGGGTGCGTTGGCAATGCCTGTAGTCCCAACCGCTTGGGAGGCTGAAGTGGGAAGACTGCTTGAGCCTAGTTCAAGTCCAGCCTGGACAACACAGCCAGACCTTATCTGTTATTGTTTTTTAAGAGGTAAGGGGCCTGGCAAAGGTGGCTCATGCCTGTGGTCCCAGCACTTTGGGAGGCCGAAGTGGGCGGATCATGAGGTTGGGAGTTTGAGACCAGCCTGACCAACGTGGTGAAACCCCGTCCCTACTAAAAATACAAAGATTAGCTGGGCATGGTGGCGCATGCCTGTAGTCCCAGCTACTTGGGAGGCTGAGGCAGGAGAATTGCTTGAACCCAGGAGGTGGAGGTTGCAGTGAGCCAAGATTGTGCCACTGCACTCTAGTCTGGCGACAGAGCAAGACTCTTTCTCAAAAAAACAAAAACAAAAACAAAACTACAATACAATCCAGCAATACCACTACTGGGTATTTATTCAAAGGAAAGGAAACTAGTACATCAAAGGGATCCCTACATCCTCATGTTCATATTGCAGCATTATTTACAATAGCCAAGATATGGAATTCACGAAGTGTCCATCAATAGATAAATGGATAAAGAAAATGTGGTATTAACACACAATGACATACTATTCAACCACAAAAAAGAATGAAATCCTGTCATCTGCAGCAACACGGACAGAAGTAGAGGTCATTATATTAGCTGCAATAAGTAGGCACAGAAAGAAAAATATCACATCTCTCACCCATATGTAGAAGCTAAAAATGTTGCTCCTGTAAGTAGAGAGTAGAATGATGGTTGCCAGAGTGTGAGAAGTGGGAGGGGACAAAGACAGATTGGTTAATGGGCACACATGTCCAGTTAGATAGAAGCAACATGTTCTAGTGTTTGACAGCACAATGGGGTGACTATAGTTAACACTCATTTATTGTATATTTCAAAATTGTTTGTTAGGCTCGTGGGCCCTGCCTATAATTCCAGCTACTTGGAAGGCTGAGGCAGGAGGATTGCATGAGCCCAGGATTACTCGGCCTGAGCAAGAATAAGATCCTGTCTCAAAAACAAAAAAAAGGAAAATGAAAGACTAGAAGATTAGAAGATTTGAAATGTTCTTAACATACACATACAAAAATCAGTGTTTCAGGGGCGCGGTGGTTCATGCCTGTAATCCCAGCACTTTGGGAGGCCCAGGCCGACGGATCAAAAGGTCAGGAGACCTACCAGACTATCCTGGCTAACACAGTGAAACCCTGTCTCTAATAAAAATACAAAAAAGTAGCCGGGCGTGGTGGCATGCGCCTGTAGTTCCAGCTACTCAGGAGAATAGCTTAATCCCGGGGGGCGGAGTTTACAGTGAGCCAAGACCCACTGCACTCCAGTCTGAGCAGGCAGAGCCAGAGTGAGTCTCAAAAAAAAAAAAAAAAAAAAAGCCAGGCGGTGGCTCACCCCTATAATCCCAGCACTTTGGGAGGCTGGCGGATCATGAGGTCTGAAATTCGAGACCAGCCTGGCCAACATGGTGAAACCTCGCCTCTACTAAAAATACAAAAATTAGCCGGGTATGGTGGCAGGCGTCTGTAATTCCAGCTACTAGGGAGGCTTAGGCAGGAGAACTGCCTGAACCCTGGGAGGCGGAGGTTGCAGTGAGCTGAGACCGCGCCACTGCACTCCAGCCTGGGTGACACAGCAAGACTCCAACTCCGAAAAAGAAAAAGAAAAAGAAATAATGAACGTTTGAGGTGACGAATATTCTATAATAAATATAGCCTGACTTGATCATTACACATTGTATGCCTGTATCAAAATATCACATGTATAAACATCTACAACATAAATGTGTACAACTATTATATATGAATTTTTTTCACAGCTTAAGAAGTGATGTGAAAAATGAAGTTTTATATATATCTGAAGAATTATTACATGTTTGTAATGATGTGAAGATATTCTTTGTGGTGTAATAATGAAAAACAGAACCCACAATTGTACATTCAACAAGGGCTAAATTGTATAAAGCAAAAACAAAGGCTAGAAGTCATATGACTGTTTGTCTCCAGGTAATGACACAGTTTCTTTCTTCAATTTTTCTTAAAAAAAATCTAAATTTATAAATCCGATTTTTGAAAATGTAATACATTCACATGGCTTAAAATTTAAAACTTTTTTCAAATTTTGCACAAGCTGTGATGATTAACAACTACAAAACCTGTAAAGGCTGCAGCCAGCAAGGTAGAAAGAAGGCTTTGGGATCTTCAAGGGCGGACGCCGCCTGTTCCTGATTCAGGCACTCAGTCCCAGCAGCAGGCAAGAACCACGGAGAAAGAGTGGCGGCAATCAAGCTTCTCCACCTCCACCATTTCCTGGGGCAAAGCACTAGGCTACTCGGGGCTCTGGATAACAGATTTGCATAAAAAATGGGGCTAATGGTCGTTATCCACTTTACAGAGCTGGGAGAAGGAAGCGGAGGAAAGACGAGATAACTAAAGCGCCTGGCAGAGCCTGCCATAAACTGAGCTCGCAGGAAACGTTAGCAAGGTTGCCATCGCGCAACAAGGCCCAGGACGCCAGGTTGCAGGGTCGCTGTCCAACCCTCGCCCCCACCGTCTCTTCCCGGCCCAGTCCAAGCTCCTGCTTCCGGTCAAGGGGTAGCAGGAACCGGCGGCCCCGCCTCGGGCCCGCTCTAGAGGCCCGCGCCGCCTGGGTTCCGCCCTCAAGTCGGCTCGGGCCGGGTCCCGGCCACGCCCAGCCCCAACCGATTCTCTGCCCAGAGTTCTGAGACCCCCTCATCCCCAGAGATCTGAAGGCCGGGTGTGGGGTGGTGGGCGGCCGCCAGCCACTAGCCCCCGGCCCACGCTCACCATTTCCGACCGATCCGGTAGCCCCGCGTAGCCAACACTCAGCCCAGTCCCGTGCCTTTCTGCGCCGGCGCACAGCTTTCTGTCAAAACGGACAACGCTAACTGCCTATCAGGAGCCAGGGTGAGGTGGGGGCGGGCGAGCAGACTTCAGCTGCACCAGGACTCTGTAAATTTGCTCGACTGTGGGAAAGCGAAAAGCGAAGGAGACGAGTGCTAAGCGGTGGAAAATTCCCAACTCCAGCCGTGTAGAAAAGATGCTGGTTCTGGCCAGAAGCGGTGGTTCACGCCTGTAAAACCAGCACTTTTGCAGCCCGAGTCAGAAGGATCGCTTGAGCCCAAGAGTTCGAGAACAGCCTCGGCAACATGGCGACACCCCGTCTCTACTAAAAAAAAAAAAAAAAAAAAAAACAACAACAAAAGTAGCCGGGCATGGTAGCGCGCGCCAGTGGTCCCAGCTACTCTGGAGGCTGAGGTGGGAGGATCGTTCGAGGCTCAGTGAGCCAAGATTGCTCCACTGCAATCTTGGCTGGGCAACAGAGCAAGAGACCCTGACTCACAAAAAAAGAACATGCTGGTTCTCGGTATTGGAAGATGCTTTCAGCTCTCAATGGAGTTCTAAGCTGGCTCTGAAGTCCCGGGGTGGAGCGTGGTGGCAGAGTATGAAGCCGAGTGGAGCGGTTGCTGAGACCCCTTTGAGACCAGACTGAGAGAGAGGCCCAGGGCCCAAATGCGCTTCGGGATCGGGCAGGCCAGGGATGGGGCTGGAGTCTCCGGGGGAAGAGGCTGTGCAAACTCGGAGATTAATTGGTTAGGGCTGGCCTGGGAGTCTGCAGAATCCGAGCTCAGCCTCGCCCGCGTTACCTAGGAGAAACCACTTAACATCTTTGTGTTCTATCCCGTTCTCCCCTCTAAAAGGGAGACCCTTCTTCCCAGAGCCCAGTGTTGTCCGGGTTTTCGTTCTTTAGCATTCTATTCTCGCAGGCCGCAAACGTTTCTGGGTCCTCTAAGTAGGAAATAACTTCGGTTAAAACATGCTGCCGTTGAGTGAACCCTGTGGCACATTGCTGTGCTGAACACTCACATGCCTTATCACCAGTAAGCTTCACCGAATACTTTGTAAGTGCTTTTTCTCCCAGGCACTGTAGCATGTTGGATTCAACGATAATCTAACTCCAAAGTTTCATTCCACGGTAGCTGCTCTTCAGTAAGGATTTGGTTCTCCTTCGAAATGTGTCAGCATGTTAAGAGGATTGACTTTTTGTACTAAAATATAAAATTAGCCGGGCATGGAGGTAGGCGCCTGTAATCCCAGCTACTCGGGAGGGTGAAGCAGAATTGCTTGAAATCGGGAGGGGGAAGTTGCAGTGAACCAAGATCGTGCCACTGCACTCCAGCTTGGGCGACAGAGCGAGACTGTTTAAAAAAAAAAAAAAATTGGGGGAATAGATTTGATAGGATTTGGAGGCTAATTAAATAGAATGGCAAAATTGGTCACTCCCAGTGTTGTGGTATGTAAGTAGCAGTACAGCAAAATGGTTAAGTATACATGCTTTGGAGTCAAACCGTCCTAGATTCCAATCTGTACTCTTTCTACTTAATAGTTGTGAACATGATTCAATCATTTGGAGCCTCTATTGTCTTGTAAAACAGAAATCGTTTCCAGTAACAGGAAGACTAAGTGACACTGCACATAGCATATCTACCCGTGTCCTGCACATAGTGATAAATGTTGACAGTTGTTTTGGTATTAAGTGAATGTTGGTGTGGTATTGGTTGCTATGATATGGAAGATAAATAGGTCTGAATTAGAAAAATAACAGGAGGGCTGTTTTTAGTGATCTTGCAAGTATGACTACAAATTCTCAAGGTTCTTCCCTGTGGGGTGCTTTCAGGAAATCCTTTTGTCCATAGCCACTCTTCACTTACAGGACCCTGTTTATAAGGGATCAACAGTGTCCTTCTGGGGTTTGTTTAAGGCCCTCTTTTCCTTGCCAACCAGAAAGGTTCTCCTGGCTCCTCACTCCAGATATCCTGATCACAAAGGAGTCCTACAAACATGGAAGATTGGACAACTGAAATAGGCTGGGAGAGACAGCAACTCCTAGAGTTATACAATGTGAGACACTTGAGAAGTCCAGAGAACAGCCAGTCAGCCACAGCTGAGTCCGTTTGATGCTTTATAGGGTTTTGGATGAGAGCCAATGGTTAATAAGAACAATTACTTATTCCCCATAGGTTTCCACATGCTGAGGGGGACATATCTTTTCCCTTATTCTAAGCACATTGAAACTACAGCATTCTAGCACCTTCCATTGGACAGACTAAACAGCTACTCAGGACCTGGGAGAGGCCTGCAGTTTCTTTCTCCTAGTCCCATGTTAGATCAGCTGTATTAAATTCCTCTTGCCTTAGTCTCTCTCCACTGGTTTTGTTTTAAATGAGAGCATAATCACCTGAGTTTCCTAATAAGAAAAGGGTCTACTGAAGATGGTAAGCAGGCCAGCTGGTTGATAAGAGTCTTGGTAACAGTCTTGATAGCTAGCTAGTTAGTGGTTCTCTACTTAGCACTCCTGCCTGTGGTCCCGTCTTTTAGTTGTCTTAGAAAACCAGTTCACATGGAGGCCTTCATGTTGGTCGATGGCCCCTGGAGATATCTTCATCTTCAACATGGGCACCAAATCCAGTCTCATCTGTGCAGCAATTTCTAGTATTTTTACTCATATTGTGGTAGGCCAGGTCTTAATAACACAGGCCTCCATAACAACTGTTTCAGCACTGACTGAGTGGTTAAGTTAAATATTAAAAGCTAAAAAAAGTCAGGGCCCTTAAACAAAAGCCCACCGAGGGTTTTGCCCAGGCCTTTCCTGGGCCTTGAAGCATGACAAGGTAACAAAGGAGTTCTTAACAGGATCCATTTAGGATTAAACAAGTTTTATTGGGGGTCTGAAGGAACTTATTGAGGGTCTGAAGGCTCCACAAACAAGTTTACTGGGGGGTCTGAAGGGTAATCACTCACCCCAGCACCTGGATCCATTTAGATTAAGTAAATTTACTGAGGCTCCAGAAGAAGGTCTGTGGGACTCAGATCTTAGTTGTAGATTTTAAAAAGCTAATCACTTATGTCTTTAGATGAATGCACACTTACACACAGACATATAGCTTAGAAGGTAAATAAGCTCTGGAAAACTTTGTAGTTTTGAGTTGGTCTGGGGATAATTTCCAGGCCTTCTCCCTGTACCCATTACAGAAATAAACTCCCTCCTTTCCCAGTTCATCTGCACCTCATTACTGGGCTGCAAGAATAAGGAGCCTGACCCTTGGTTTGGTCTGGGAACAATACCACAATACAGACAGACTGTAACTTGCCACGTAAAAAAGCAGAGAGGCAGAAGTCTATGTGACCTAGTCATAAGTCTTCTCTGAAGGCAGGGCTGGGGAAAGAGGAAAGAGACCCCCATCTTACCCAAGACTAACAGAAAAGCATGCAAATCAAGGACCAAAAAAGTTTAATTATAAAGTCTTACATCTTTTAGGAAAACGTGAGGCAACCACTGAAGGAACTTTATGAAAGCATTTGACTTCCTGTAATATTGGTAGCATTACCTGAGTATTAGAAGTAACAGATCAAGAAAACAAAGGTACACTTAATACAGTAATATACAAATATACAAACAATTTTGTAAATAATTGAAAACAAAAAAAAGGAGGAGGGGCTGGAGATACCAACAATACTAAATAGAAGTGCTTAACTCTAAAGGAGTTGAGAAAGATGAAGTTAACATCCAAAACAAGAGGAAAAGCTTAATTCCATGAGTCAACCCTGATAACATTTCAGATTATTAACCAGATAAGTAAAAAGTAGTAGAGCGGGCTTGATTGAAATAGTCCATTTAGGATAAGAACTTTGTGTATAGTTGAACACATTTCACTAAAATTTCTAATCATTGGTATGTCAATCTCTTGATGAAAAATCAGTACCTGAATATGTCTTTTTATTTCTTTAAGAGACAGGGTCTCGCTATGTTGCCCAGGTTGGATTTGAACTTCTGGACTCAAGCGATCCTCCCACCTCAGCCTCCTAAGGACAATACCTGAATTTTAAATAGAGTTATTGTAAGTTTTATGAAATGAGGTTCTTCTGTACTCTGACATAATAAAAGACAAAGCAGGAATTCATTACTATGAGCTGCTTGATCAGTTTTAAACCACTCCATTTGATCAAACAAGTGAGGTCCTTCCCTCCTGACCAGGCTGTGGAATGCTGTCTTCCCCAAACCCCACCCCCTGCAAAAAAGCAGAAGAATAAGGCAATTGCTCATTTTACTTTGTTTTTATTTCAATGTAACATGCAGTAAAAAAAAAAAATAATAATAATTAACAGGATTTATTAGCATTTACAATGCTTACAAAGAAAAAGAATTCTAAAAGCAATTTAGTTCAGATTTAAGAAAAAGGTCTACGTAAATACTTACAATAAATCTATTTCCATATGTTCAATTTGGACCAAAATTTAAGATAGCATTTGGTAGATATTTATGTCTGCTGTCTATTTGCAGTATTTTTATATAACCTCTGATTCTTGGGATATCCAGCCCCCATTTTCCTAACACAGCAGGGAAGACATATACATGTGGCCACTTAAATTAAAGGGAAAAATGGAGTAGGGAGATCCCAGGCTGCAAAAATATATACAAGCATTTACCTTTTCCAGAACTAAACACTTCTTCCATAAAAATATTAAATAGCCAAGCCCTATAGAACTAGGGCCAGGGCTACTTCAAATATAACTATTCTGTATTTTAAAAATATAGGGCAGAAAGCCTTTTGGGTGATATTTATATATTTTCACACAATATTTCTAGGTCCCTAAATGAATCATGAAGCATTATATAGAACAAAAAAAAAATCTATTTTCTCACATTATCTCTTAATTTAATCTCATAAACCTCTAGTAAATATTGTAGATAACTACATTTCAGTATGAGAATTCACCTCAACAGGAAGTCTTTATAGAGGGCTTAATCTTCATTAGTCATATATTACCAAGTTCAGACTTATATAATGAACGGGTAGTTGGCAGACATTCGCTCTGTAAGACAAAGCAATAGCGTTTCCCCCCCCCCCGCTACCAACAAAAAGGCAGAGTCCCTACTTTTAACAACTAGGGCTACTGGAAACCACACAGTATTTCCTGGGATACATGAAATAAAAAAACCACAGGGCTGGGGAGAGCCTAGTCTCCCAATTTACACTGAGTTTCTTTGATGAGGCAACATTTTCACTCATGTAAGTCTCTGCTTTATGATGGCAGTGTCTTGGAGTACAGATAGACAAGTTAAAAAAAAATGTTTTTATGTTGTTCCAGGATGTAAAAAGGAAGAGCATTAGGGCCAAAAAAAAAAAAAATTTTTTTCCATATGGAACAGGGTTCTGCTGCTTGTTCTTGGCTTAATATTACTTGTTCATGCTACGCCTCTGAAATGTGGCAAAGTCCCTGATACATGAGCTATGAGACTGTCCTCACCATACAGCTATGATAGGGACTCAGCTGGCTTAGGCTTCATTCCACTGCTCATAAAGTCCAATTTATAACAGCCACCTTGACAGTGTAAGCTAGGCCAATTTAAAAGAATTAACTCCAGAGAACTTCAAAGTGCATTAATCAGTTAATAATGGGCAATCTAAAAATAGTCATGAGAAAAAAAGAAAACCCTGATAAAAATTTTAAGGGTAATAAGAATATTGCAGATGAGGGATATCAAACCAGTTCAGGACAATGTAAAGAATGGGAATGACTACTCTAACGTATGTCAGAGAAATGATAACTTTGAAGACTTTCAATTCACAGAGAATATATTCCTGTAGTTACTGGATATTATCCTCCTTTCTTTTTAGCCTGTACCACAGCTCTCCCTCTCAAATGAAAATTTGATGTCAAAGCAATTTCACTGACCTCTATTTGGACTAGAAAGCACTCTTGTCTTTCTAGTCTTAAACTCCTTAACAATAATTAAATATAAACTGAAGTTGTTGGATTATGATAAAATTATAAAGCATCAATTATGTAGAGGAACATATAAAAATCACCAGTGATGTCCTTAGATGAATTCAATTAAATTCTAATTCTAGGTTAACTTTTTTCCCATTTATTTATTTTTCCCCCCAAAAGAGACAGGGTCTCCCTATGTTGCCCAGGCCGGTCCTGAACGCCTGTCCTCAAGGGATCCTTCTGCCTCAGCCTCCCAAGGTGCTAGGATTCCACGCCTGGCCCTAGGTTAACTTCTTAAAACAACAATGAAGGAATCACAGTGTTAATACTGTTTGTAAAGTATAGTCTTTGCCAGGCAACTAAAACAATCAAACTTCCAAATGAAGTTATTTGCAGGCTGTGACCAACTTTTTCCTGAATTCAAATTGACGAAACTACTTTGTAGAGAGATGCAATAGTTTTGCATCACTTCCAGGAAAGATGTATGGATTCATGCTCCAGAAAGGAAAGACAATAGTCAAGTCAGACTAAAATGAGAAGGAGAACACAAGCCAGAATTTTGCTCACATCCCCAGAAGCTGGGGTAAGTATGCACTTTTAACAAATGCCTCTTACCAAGAGGCTTAATAGGAAGATCTCGTATATTGCAGTTACCAAAGGACTTCCCTGCTTATCTCCAGAATTTCTAAAAGAAAAAAACCTACTCCCAAGTGAGACTTTTGACATATATACAAAATTGTTAAGGGAACAAACTAGTGGAATAAGACAAGGAAGATTTCATTGCTGTGTTAAAATTTCATATTAAGCAAGGTTTTGACTAGTCATTTGCAGACCTGATTTCTGGAAATGGTGAGTAGAAATCACTGGGAGATAAATTTTAATGATAACATTAATTTACTTACACTCAGATAACTCTCTAAAGAGCCATAGTCCAATTTTACAAGATGTGCAACAGGCAGCGAAGGACAAACATTGCAAACAAGTTCGTGCCCATTCACGGTACAAGTTCTCAGAAGTTACTCTTGTCCAAATCCTTCTGTTTCTTCTATGGCAAACAACAGCTTTTCCTTCAGTTGCTCATAGCTCTTGTATGGTGGCAGGTCCAGGCGATTAAAACTAAAAGTAAGAATTGTTAGTTTGAGAAAAAGAAATATGCAAAGAATCAAATGAGTAGTGTAGTAAAACACCTCTCCTATAGAAGCAGAAAAATAAACTACTGTGCTTCAAAGAATACCATCAGGAAAGTGAAATAACTCAAAAATGGAAAAAAAAATTTATAAATCATATATCTGATAAAGAACTGCTATCTAAAATATATAAAAAACTTACAATTCAACAATATTTAAAAATGGGCAAAGGATACATTTCTCCAAAGAAGATACACAAATGACCAATAAGCACATGAAAAAAATGTTCAACATCCTTAGTCATTAGGTAAATGCAAATAAGATGCCACTTCACACCTACTGGGATGGCTATTATTTAAAACAACAACAAAAAGAAGAAAACAAGAGTTGAGAAAGATGTGAGGATGTGGAGAAATTGGAGCTCCTCTGCACTACTAGTAGGAATATAAAGCAGTGTAGCCCCTATGAAAAGCAGTATGGTGAGATTCTCCCCCCTAAAAAGTTAAAAATAGAATTACTACGCAATCAAGCAATTCCACCTCTAAGTATATGCCCAAAACAATTGAAAGCAGGGACATGCATAGATATACCTATATTCTACCACAGTATACCTATGTTTATAGCAGCATTATTCAAAACAGCCAAAAGGTGGAAATAACCCAAGTGTCCATGGACAGATGAATGTACAAACAAAATGTAGTATATCCAGACTATGAAATATTATTCACCATTAAAAAGGAGGAAATGCTGACACATGCTATAACATGGATGAAAATTAAAGATACTATTCTAAGTGAAATAAGGTCACAAAAGGACAAATGAAGTATGATTCTACACTTAAGAAGTACTACGGATAGTAAAAAATCAGAAACAGTAGAAAGATGATTGGCAGGACCTGAGGAGAGGGAGTCACGGGGAGTCATTGTTTAAAGCAGCAGTCTCCAACCTTTTTGGCAACAGGGAATGGTTTTGTGGAAGACAATTTTTCCAAGGGCAGGAGTGGGGAGGCGGGTGGTTTCGGAATGAAACTGTTCCACCTAAGATCATTAGATTCTCATAAAGAATGCACAGTCTATATTCCTGACAACTGTTAGTTCACAACAGGGTTCTTGCTCCTATGAGAATCTAATGCCTCTACTAACTGGCAAGTGGCAGAGATCAGCAGGTAATGCTCACTCATCCTCTGCTCACCTCCTGCTGTGCAACCCAGTTCCTAACAGGCTGGGGACCAGGACTTGGGTACCCCTGCTTTAGTGGGTACTATTTCAATTTTGCAAGATGAAAAAAGTTTTGGGTCAGGACAGTGGCCTATAATCTCCTGCCTTTGGGAGACCAAGGCAGGAGTACTACTTGAGCTCAGGAGGCCGAGACCAGCCTGAACAACAAAGTGAGACTCTGTCTCTAGAAAAAGTTAAAAATTAGCCAGGTGTGGTAGCACACACCTGTAGTCCCAGCTACTTGGGAGGCTAAGGTGGGAGGATTGCTTGAGCCTGGGAGGTGGAGGCTGCATGAGTGAAGACCAAGCTACTGTACTGCAGCCTGGGTGACAGTGAGGTATGTCTCAAAAAAAAAAAAAAAAAAGCAATTTTTGGACATGAATAGTGGTCATGGCTGCATAATGATGTGAAGGTACTTAATGGCACTGAATGATAAACACTTACAAATGGTAAATTCTATGTTATGTATATTAAACACAATTTTAAAAAGGAATGAAATAGCCAGGCACGGCAGCTCAAACTTGTAATCCCAGCACTTTGGGAGGCCGAGGCGGGTGGATCACAAGGTCAAGAGATCGAGACCATCCTGGTCAACATGGTGAAACCCCGTCTCTACTAAAAATACAAAAAATTAGCTGGGCATGGTGGCATGTGCCTGTAATCCCAGCTACTCAGGAGGCTGAGGCAGGAGAATTGCCTGAACCCAGGAGGCGGAGGTTGCGGTGAGCCGAGATCGTGCCATTGCACTCCAGCCTGGGTAACAAGAGTGAAACTCTGTCTCAAAAAAATAAAATAAAATAAATCAATAAAATAAAAAAGGAATGAAATATTGATATATGTTAGACTATGGATGAACACTGAAAACATGCTAAGTAAAAGAAACACAAATATATAACGGTGGGTGGATCACCAGGTCAGGAGTTCAAGACCAGCTTGGCCAACATGGTGAAACCCTGTCTCTACTAAAATCACAAAAATTAGTCATGCATGGTGGTGCATGCCTGTAGTTCCAGCTACTCAGGAGGCTGAGGCAGGAGACTCGCTTGAACCCAGGAAGCAGAGGTTGCAGTGAGCTGAGACCGTGCCACTGTACTCCAGCCTGGGCAACATAGCAAGACTGTCTCAAAAAAAGGTCATATATTTATTGTGTGATTCATTTTAAATGAAATGTACAGAAAAGAAAAATTCATAGACACAGAAAGTAGATTAGTGGTTACCAAGGACTGCACAGGGGGTAAATGGGGAGTGACTGTTAATGGGTACATGGATTTTGGGGAACGTAAAAAAATGTTCTGGAATTAGATAGTAGTGATGCTCACATAACCTCTTAAATACACTAAAAACCTCTGAACTCTATAATTTGAGGGTGAGTTTTTATATATCAATAAAATTCTTACTAAAACATTACATGAATATATAAAACGTATGTATAAAAACAAAAAGGAATAGACAATAAAACAGTAAAGAGGTCAGATATCCAGCAAGGACCATATATGATCACTAAAATATATCCCACAAAATAAGATTCAAATATTGTTGACATTAGGTTGAATTCCAAAATATTAATACATTTGCTCTAAGGTAAGGATTAGATTTAGTTTTCCACATTTCTAGAAATGTAATTAAATTAGTTTTCAAATGAGAGTATTTGTGGTCATGATGTTATAAAGTAGATCTCCTAACTGTGACTTCTTTTTCTGCCTTTAGGGAAAAGTTAAAAGAATTCTAAATCCCACATTAAAAAAAAAATTTAGATGTGAAAAAAGGAATTGTTTGCAAATAGTTGTAAGAAATCATTTTGGGGTAAACAAAATGCTCTAAAACAGCATTGCTATGATAGCTGTGCTGCTCTCTAAATCTACTAAGTAACACTTTTAATTTCTAGCTGGATTTAAATAGCTACAGATAACTGCACAAAGGCTATTTTCTCTATTCTTTCTGATTATACTTACCAGGTATGACTTCGGGGTAGCCAGTTTTCTTTCCCAACTTTTTCAATGCAGAATTTCTGTGGTCCATTGCTCCCTAAAACATAATGGAATTATAACCAGTTTATTAGCATAGTAGATCTCAAATTGTGTTCCGCAATCCAACAGCATCAGCATCATGAGGAAATTTGTTAGAACCATAAATCCACAGGCCTCACACTTCAGCCTACTAATTCAGAAACTCTGGATTGGGTGTGGTGGCTCACACCTATAATCCCAACACTTTGAGAGGCTAAGATGGGCAGATCACTTGAGGTCAGGAGTTTAAGATCAGCCAGGCCAACATGGTGAATCTTGATCTCTACTAAAAATACAAAAATTAGCCAGGTGTGGTAGGCACATGCCTGTAATCCTAGCTACTGGGGAGACTGAGGCAGGAGAACTGCTTGAATCTGGGCAGCAAGGTTGCAGTGAGTCAAGATCATGCCACTGCACTCCAGCCTGGGTGACAGAGCGAGACCCTATCTAAAAAAAAAACAAAAACAAAAACACACCCCCAAAACCCCAAACCAACCAACCAACAAAAAGAAATTAAACGGGTGGGGCTCAGCAATATGTGCTTTAACAAGCTCCCAGGTGATTCTGGTAAGTGTAAAAGTTTGATGACTCGTTTGTTAATATAAGCCCCAGAGGAGAAAATGCAGTTTTATCTAGCATTCCTTTAGCCAGAATAACACATTATTATGACTAATAAAAGCTTACACAAGAACACACAAAAAAACTTCCTTATTGAAACACAATAAGGAAACTACAATAAAACTTGATTTAAGGCTGGGCTCGGTGGCTCACACCTGTAATCCCAACACTTTGGGAGGCTGAGGCGGGTGGATCACCTGAGGCTGGGAGTTCGAGACCAGCCTAACCAACATGGAGAAACCCTGTCTCTACTAAAAATACAAAATTAGCCAGGCATGGTGGCACATGCCTGTAATCCTAGCTACTCAGGAGGCTGAGGCAGGAGAATCACTTGAACCCAGGAGGCGGAGTTTGCAGTGAGCAGAGATTGCACCATTGCACTCCAGCCTGGGCAACAAGAGCAATAGCTCTGTCTCAAAAAAAAAAAAACGAAAAACAAAAAATCTTGATTTAAATACAGAACTGTGAAATGCAAACATCCTAGTGAATTCAATATTAATACTAAAACTTACAGATGAATGTATAAACAAAAAAAGAGACACAAGTATACACACAAAATTCTTGCCTCTTATTTACCTGCTGCTGGAGATAGCTGTGAATCACATCATAAAAACACTGTTTTTTTTTTTTTTAAAAAAAGATCATTACTGCTCCCTAGGAAGCATTTATTGGTGGACTCAATGATTGGTAGTGCTACTAGATATTTTAATTAGAAGGGGCCAGGAATACTGACTGTTATGTAATGTGTAACACTGCCAGACACAAAGAATTTTCTCATGTCCCACCTGACTAAACCCAGTATACTAAGTATACCAAATATAAATTGTTAGTGCTTTTGTATTTAATCACGCTGAATTGTTTTCACAAGTAGTTATGTAAAAAGTCCAGTAACAGAGGAAACATTATGAAAAAAGACAGTTAAAATTATTCTGTGGTATTAAACACATAAATTAAAATGAACTCACTCTGCATGTTCTTTCTACTCTCTCTATTTTGAGATAGAGTCTCTGTCACTCAAGCTGGGCAGCAGTGGCACAATCTTGGCTTAATGCAACCTCCACCTCCTGGGTTCAAGCAATTCTCATGCCTCAGAGTAGCTGAGATTACAGGTGTGCATTACTACACCCAGATAATTTTTATATTTTTAGTAGAGATGGGGTTTTGCCATGTTGGCCAGGCTGGTCTTGAACCCCTGGCCTCAAGTGATCCACCCACCTCAGCCTCTCAAAGTGCTGGAATTACAAGCATGAGGCAACATACCCAGCCTCTACTCAATATTTTATAGAACCTTTTTTTTTTTTTTTTGAGACGGAGTTTCGCTCTTGTTACCCAGGCTGGAGTGCAATGGCGCGATCTCGGCTCTCCGCAACCTCCGCCTCCTGGGTTCAGGCAATTCTCCTGCCTCAACCTCCTGAGTAGCTGGGATTACAGGCACGTGCCCCAGCTAATTTTTTGTACTTTTAGTCGAGATGGGGTTTCACCATGTTGACCAGGATGGTCTCGATCTTTTGACCTCGTGATCCACCCGCCTCAGCCTCCCAAAGTGCTGGGATTACAGGCTTGAGCCACCTCGCCCAGCCTTAGAACTTTTTTTTTTTTTTTTTTTGAGGCGGACTCTCCCTCTCGTCCAGGCTGGAGTGCAGTGGGACAATCTTGGCTCACCAAAACCTCTGCCTCCCAGGTTCAGGCGATTCTCCTGCTTCAGCCTCCTGAATAGCTTGGATTACAGGTGCCCACTACCACACCTTGCTAATATTTGTATTTTTAGTAGAGATGGGGTTTCACCATGTGGGCCAGGCTGACCTTGAACTCCCAACCTCAAGTGACCCACCCATCTCGGCCTCCCACAGTGCTGGGATTACAGGTGTGAGCTACTGTGCCCGGCCACATTTCTTTTTTAATAACTTTTTCTTTCTTTTTTTTTTTTAAGACACAGGATGTCACTATGTTGCTCATGCTTGAGTGCAATGACTATTCACAGAAGCAGTTATAGTGCATTACAGCCTTGAAATCCTGGGCTCCAGCAATTCTCCTGCCTCAGCCTCCCAAATAACTGGGACTACAGGTGTGTGCCCACCGTATCTAGCAGCATATCTAACTACATAGATAGAAAGGAGTTTCATTTAGTAATACAAATTAATATGTAAAAGATTTTGAATTGCTTTTAACAGATTTAGAATCAAATATTAAAAACACTGACATTGTCCCAAAACCATAGAACTTCTGTGTAGACTCATACCTATGTTCCTATTTTCAGTCACCTTTCAAATGACATGGTCTCTGAGGCCCTTTTTTTCTTTTTCTTTTTTTTTTTTTTTTAACCTATTAGAGCCTTGGCCTACAGTGGAATTTCATGTCAGGAGATATATTCTGATACTACACTTTAAAGATCTACCTCATGTTTCTCCACCTTGACCATCTATGGTTTATTTTTGCAGGTGTATTATTCATATTTTATTTAGGTTACTTCCCTCTTTTTGTTATCACATATACTTAAGTCTAATATTTATCTTTTTCATCAGCTCTTTCATTTTTCAGTACTTCTGTTTTTTTTTTTTTTTGAGATGGAGTCTTGCTCCTGTTGCCCAGGCTGTAGTGCAAAGGCGCGATCTTGGCTCACCGCAACCTCCACCTCCCAGGTTCAAGCAATTCTCCTGTCTCAGGCTCCCAAGTAGCTGGGACTATAGGCATGCACCACCATGCCAAGCTAATTTCCTACTTTTAGTAGAGATGGGGTTTCTCCGTGTTGGTCAGGCAACTCCCAACCTCAGGTGATCTGCCCACCTCAGCTTCCCAAAGTGCTGGGATTACAGGCATAAGCCACTGTGCCCAGCTTTTCTAGTACTTCTTACAGAGAATGGCTTTTGATCTTGTCTTAAACCTTTTCTTATAAGTAGGAACAAGTATCTGACTTCTTAGGTATATCTTCTAATATAGTTGTCCCAAGTAGATAGATATGTATTAAAACAGTATTATTCCATTATAAATTACTTAAAAATTTTTATCCCTTATATTACAGTTAAGGCTATGTATAAATATTTTTTAGAGATTGTCAATAGGTTATTTCATCCACAAATCAGTGTATTAAAGGGGATATTATGAATATTTATTAATAAAAGTGGTATGTTGGATCATCCCCAAGGTTAAGAACCATCACATTAAAGAATTATATAAACCTACACCACCCCTAAAATTTTCTCCTATGCTGGCTGAAAGTTTAAACTAAATGGCCACCTCTGCAGAAACCTTACAGACCAGGAGAGAATGGGATAATATTCAAGTACTGAAAGAAAAAAATTGGCAGCTAAGATTACCCACCAAAACCATCCTTCAGACATACAGGATAAATAAAGTATTTCCCAGACACGCGGAAACAGAAGAAATTAATTGCCTTATGAGAAATGCTCAAGGGAGTCCCACATTTGGAAGATAATCACTCTCATGAAAACACACAAAAAGTATTAATATAAAATTCTGGTAGAGCAGATACACTAACAGAAAAAAGAAACCTAAGCACTATAGAAAACCACAAAACCATAATGATAAACAATGAGAGAAAGAAAGGAACAATGGATATACAATGTAACCAGAAAGTAATTTTTAAAATGACAGGATTAAGTCCTGATCTATCAGTAATAACCTTGAATATAAGCAGATTAAATTCCCTAATAAAAAGATACAGACTGGCTGAATAGATTTTTTAAAAAATGACCCAACTATCATATGCTGCCTATAAGAAACTCACTTTACCTGCAAAGACACATACAGACTGAAAAGGAAGGGATGGAAAACATAGTTCACGGAAATGGAAATCCAAAGTGAGCAGAGGTAGCTATACATGTATCAGGCAAGCAGACTTTAAATCAAAAACTATAAAAAAAGACAAAGGGCGTTCTATAATGATAAAGGGACCAATTCAACAAGAGGATATGAGAGTTATAAATATATACCCACCCAACACCAAAGCACACAGATATAAAAACAAAAGATTATTAGATTAAAAGGGAAAGAGAGACTCCAATTGTAGCTGGGGACCTCAACATCCACTCTCAGCATTGGACAGATCATTTAGACAGAAAATCAATAAAGAAACATTGGATTTAAACTGTACATTAGACAAAATGAACCTAACAGTCATTTACAGAACATTTCATCCAACAGCTTCAGAATATATATTCTTATCATCAGCACATGGAATATTCTCCAGGATAGACCACGTATTAAGACTCAAAACAAGTCTCAACAAATTTTAAAGAACTGAAGTCATGTCAAATATATTTTCTGAACACAATGGAATAATACGTTCAAATACAATGAAATCAGTAAGAGGAACTTTCAAAATTGTATAGATGATACATGGAAATTAAATTTGCTCCAGAATGACCAATGGATCTATAGGGAAATTTAAAAATTCCATGAAACAAATGAAAATGGAAACACAATATATTGAAACTTATAAAATATAGCAAAACCAACATTAAAAGGTAACTTTATAGCAATAAATGCCTACATCAAAAAAGTGGAAAGATTTTAAATAAGTGACTTAATGATATGCTTCAAGAAACCAGAAAAGCAAAAACAAAGCAATCCCAAAATTACTAGAAGGAAATAATAAAGATCAAAACAGAAATAAAAATGAGGCTAAAAATGAAGATCTATGAAATGAAAAGTTGTTTTTTTGAAAGGATAAACAAAATTGACAAACTACTAGCTAAACTAACCAAGAAAAGAGCCAAATAAATAAAATCAGAAAGAAAAAGGAAGACATTATAACTGATACCACAGAAATACAAAGGACCTTTAGAAATTATTATGAACTATACACCAACAACTTAAAAAAACCTATGGAAATTGCCGGGCGCGGTGGCTCATGCCTGTAATCCCAGCACTTTGGGAGGCTGAGATGGGTGGATCACGAGGTCAGGAGTTCAAGACCAGCCTGGCCAAGATGGTGAAACCCCGTCTCTTTAAAAAAAAAAAAAAAAAAAACTATGGAAATTGATAAATTCTTAAATACATACAACGTACCAAGATTGAACCAAGAAAAAACAGAAAAGCTGAAAAGACCAATTATAAGTAACAAGACTAAATTTGTAATAAAAAGTCTCCCATCAAAGAAAACAAAAGTCTAGGAACCAATGGAATTCTACCAAACATTTAAAGAAAAACTAATACCAATTCTTCTCAAGCTCTACCAGAAAACAGAAGAGAGAATTTTTTTTTTTTTTTGAGACGGAGTTTCACTCTTGTTACCCAGGCTGGAGTGCAATGGCGCGATCTCGGCTCACCGCAACCTCCGCCTCCCGGGTTCAAGCAATTCTCCTGCCTCAGCCTCCTGAGTAGCTGGGATTACAGGCACGCACCACCATGCCCAGCTAATTTTTTGTATTTTTAGTAGAGACGGGGTTTCACCATGTTGACCAGGATGGTCTCGATCTCTTGACCTCGTGATCCACCCGCCTCGGCCTCCCAAAGTGCTGGGATTACAGGCTTGAGCCACCGCGCCCGGCCAGAAGAGAGAATTTTTAAAAACTCATTCTACAAGGCCAGCATTATGCTGATGCCAAAACCAGACAAGGATACAAAAAACAAAAACAAAAAGGCGGGGGGAAAAAAAAGAAAACTACAGGCCAATATCCTTGATGAACACAGATGTAAAAATCCTCAATGCAATACAAACAAATCAAATTCAGCAACACATTAAAAAGATGCAAAGGACACAAGGATGGTTCAACACATGCAAATCAACAAACATAACAAAGTACATCAAGAGAATGATGGACAAAACCATATGATCATCTCAACAGATGCAGGAAGAATATTTAATAAAATCTACTATCACTTCATGAGAAAACTCTCAACAAGTTAGGCACAGAAGGAATGTACCTGAATGTAATAAAGTCCGTATATTACAGAACCATAGCCAACATCAAACTGAACAGAGAAAACGAAAAGCTTTTCCTCTATAGATATGGAACAAGACAGTGATGCCCACATTTATTCAACAAACTGCTGGAAGTCCCAGCCAGAGCAATTAAGCAAGAGAAAGAAAATAAAGGCATCAGAATTAGGAAGAAGTTGAACTTTCCCTGTTTACAGATAAATGATCTTATATACAGGAAACCTTAAAAACTACACACACACACACACACACACACACACACACACACATATATTCTTGGAACTGATAAACATTAAATAAAGTTGCAGGATACAAAATCAACACAGAAAAAAATCAGCAGTGTTTCTATAAAACAACAAACTAGAAGAAAAAGAAATCTTACTTACAATAGCTACAAACAACAAAAACCTAGAAATAAATTTAACTAAGGAGGGGAATGATCTATACAGGAAAAACTATAAAACACTGACAGAAATTGAAGAAAACACAAAAAATGTACATCCTATGTTCATGTACTGAAAATTAACACTCCACAAATAACCATACTACTAAAAATTTCTACAGATCCAATGCAATCCGTATATAAATGCCAATGACAGCTGGGCGTAGTGGCTCACGTCTGTAATCCTATCACTTTGGGAGGGCAAAGTGGTTGGATCACCTGAGGTAAGGAGTGAAAGACCAGCCTGGTCACATGGCGAAAAGCCATCTCTACCAAAAATACAAAGTAGCTGGGTGTGGTGGCGTATGCCTGTAATCCCAGCTACCTCGCAGGCTGAGGCACAAGCGGCACTTGAACCCAGGAGGCAGAGGTTACAGTGAACCAAGATAGTGCCACTGCACTCCAGCCTGGGTGACAGAGTGACACTCCATCTCAAAAAACAAAAACAACCAATGACATTCTTCACAGAAATAGAAAAAGCAATCCTAAAATTTATACTGAACTACAAAAGACCCTGAATAGCCAAAGCCATCGTGAACAAAAAGAAGAAAGGGGAGGCATCATACTACTGGACTTCAAGATATGCAACAAAGTTATAGGAACCAATACAGCATGGTACTCGCATAAAAGCAGACACACAAACCAGTGGAAGAGAAGAGAGAATCCAGAAACAAACCTACATACTTACATTCAACTGATTTTCAACAAAGGCATTAAGAACAATCACTGGGGGGAAGGGACGGTCTCTTCAACAAATGGTGTTAGAGTAACAGAAATCTATATGCAAAAAAAATGAAACTAGACCCCTTTCACAATATACAAAAATCAACTCAAAATGGATTAAAGACTTAAATGTCAGATTTGAAAGTATAAAACTACTAGAAGAAAACAGGGAAAATACTTCAGGACACAGGTCTGAGCAATTTTTTTTTTTTTTTTTTTTGAGACGGAGTTTTGCTCTTGTTGCCCAGGCTGGAGTGAAATGACGTGAGCTCAGCTCACTGCAACCTCCGCCTCCCAGGTTCAAGCGATCCTTCTGCCTCAGCCTCCCAAGTAGCTGGGATTACAGGCATGCACCACCATGCCCGGCTAATTTCTGTATTTTTAGTAGAGATGGGCTTTCTCCATGTTGGTCAGGCTGGTCTTGAACTCCCGACCTCAGGTGATCTGCCCCCCCTCAGCTTTCCAAAGTGCTGGGATTACAGGCATGAGCCATCGCGCCCAGCCCTGAGCAAAGGTTTTATAAAGAGGACCTGACAAGCACAGGCAACAAAAACAAAAATAGACAAATGGGGTTATATCAAACGAAAAAGCTGTGGCACTGGAAAGGAAACCATCAACAGGGTGTAGAGACAATTTGCAGAATGGGAGAAAGTATCTCCAAACTGTTTATCCAACAAAGAATATCCAGAATATAAAAGAACTCAACAGCAAAAAAAGAATAAAATGCATTAAAAAATGGGATATGAGCTAAACAGATCTGTCTCAAAATAAGAATGTTAAACACCACTAATCATCAGGGAGATGCAAATCAAAACCACAATGAAGTATCATCTCACCCCAGTTAGAATGACTGTCATAGATTAAAAACTAACAAATGCTGGCAAGGATGTGGAAAAAGAGAAACTGTTATGTACTGTTTGCAGGAATGTAAATTATTATTATTATTAACTTTTTGAGACAGAGTATTGCTGTCACCCAGGCTAGAGTAGAACCTCCACCTCCCAGGTTTAAGCAATTCCTGTGCTTCAGCCTCCCAAGTAGCTGGGATTACAGGTATGTACCACCACTCCCAGCTAATATTTTTTTTTTTTTTTGTATTTTTAGTAGAGACAGGGTTTCACTATGTTGGTCAGGCTGGTCTCAAACTCCTGGCCTTAAGTCTTAATCCACTCATCTCAGCCTCCCAACGACCATCTGATCCAGCAATCCCACTACTAAAGAAGAGGGAATCAGTATGTCCAATAGACATCTGCACTCGCATGTCTACTGCAACACCATTCACAATAGCCAAGACAGGGAATCAACTTAGAGTCCATGATCAGGTAAATGGATAAAGAAAATGAGGTGTATAAACACACTGGAATACTATTCAGCCATTTCAAAGAGCAAAATTCTGTCATTTATGACAACACAGATTAACATGAAGGACATTATAAGTGACATAAGCCAAGCACAAAAAGATAAATACTACATGCCTCTCACTCATATGTGGAAGCTAAAAAAGCCAATCTCATAGAAGTACAAAGTGGAACAGTGGTATCTATAGAAAGGTAGCAGGAAGGAGGGGAGAGCCAAAGGTTGGTTAACAGATAAAGTACAGATAGGCAGGAAGAATAAGTTCTAGTGTTCTACAGCACTACAGAATGACTATAATCAACAACAATTTATTGTGTGTGGGGGTCTTTTTTTTTTTTTTTTTTAAATGAGTTTTGCTCTTGTTGCCCAGGCTGAAGTGCACTATAGAATGACTATAATCAACAACAAGAGTGTGTGTGTGTGTGTGTGTGTGTGTGTGTGTATATATATATATATATATATTTTTTTTTTTTTTTTTTTTTTGAGATGGAGTTTTGCTCTTGTCACCCAGGCTGAAGTGCAGTAGTGTGATTTCAACTGCAACCTCCACCTCCCAGGTTCAAGCAATTTTCTGCCTCAGCCTCCTGAGTAGCTGGGATTACAGGTGCCTGCCACCTTGCCCAGCTAATTTTTTTTTTATTTTTAGTAGAGATGGGGTTTCACCACATTGGCCAGGCTGGTCTTGAACTCCTGACCCCTCAGGTGATCTGCCGGCCTCAGCCTCCCAAAGTAGGATTACAGGTGTGAGCCACTGCGCCTGGCACGCATATATATATACTTTTAAGATAGGGTCTCTTGGCCGGGCGCGGTGGCTCAAGCCTGTAATCCCAGCACTTTGGGAGGCCGAGGCGGGTGGATCACAAGGTCGAGAGATCGAGACCAACCTGGTCAACATGGTGAAACCCCGTCTCTACTCAAAATACAAAAAATTAGCTGGGCATGGTGGCGCGTGCCTGTAATCCCAGCTACTCAGGAGGCTGAGGCAGGAGAATTGCCTGAACCCAGGAGGCGGAGGTTGCGGTGAGCCGAGATCGCGCCATTGCACTCCAGCCTGGGTGACAAGAGCAAAAACTCCGTCTCAAAAAAAAAAAAAAAAAAAAAAAAAAAAAGATAGGGTCTCAATCTGTCAATGAGACTGGAGAGTAGTGGCATGACCTTGATCACTGAAACCTTCACCTCCCAGGCTCAAGTGATCCTCCCACCTCAGCCTCCTGAATAGCAGGAACTATAGGCATGTGCTAACATGCTCAGCTAAATTTTTATTTTTGTAGAGACAGGGTCTCCCTATATTGCCCAGGCTTGTCTTAAACTCCTGGGCTCATGTGACTCTCCTGCCTCAGCCTCCCAAAGTGCTGGGATTACAGGTGTGAACCACGGCGCCTGGCCTGTATGCTTCTAAATAGTTAGAAAAGTGAGTTTTGAATGTTCCCAACACAAAGAATTGATAAATTAGAGGTGACAGATATGCGAATTACCCCGATTTGATCATTACATATTGTATACATGTATCAAAATAAAAACTGTACCCCTAAATATGTACAATTATGTCAATTAAGAAGAATAATTTAAAAAGTAAAGAAGATTTGAAACTAAAACAAACAAAATAAACTAGATATCCTCTAAAATTGTCCAAACTACAATCTCATTGTTTCTGTCTTCTAAAAAACTTTCCTAGAAATCACCCTTCTGAGACCTTTCGGTAGCACTGACGAAAGAAATCCCTTCTAATTGCTTCTCAGACAGTATACGATTTCTTTCTTCTTTTCACTCTCTGATGTCTCCTTTAAGTTGGCCTCCGGGCTAATTCCATCTTTTTTTTTTTTTCTTTGAGATGGAGTCTCACCACTCTGTTGCCCAGGCTGGAGTGCCGTGGCGCGATCTCAGCTCACTGCAACCTCTGCCTCCTGGGTTCAAGCGGTTTTCCTGCCTCAGTCTCCCGAGAAGCTGGAGCTACATGTGTGCATCACCACACCGGCTAATTTTTGTATTTTTAGTAGAGATGGGGTTTCACCATGTTGCCCCAGCTGGTCTCAAACTCCTGAGCTCAAGCTATCCACCCACCTCACCCTCCTAAAGTGCTGGGATTACAGGAATGAGCCAGTGCCTGGCCCAGGCTATTTCCTTCTGTCTTATCCCTACATGCAGATGGTTCTAAGCATCAGCCTTCTACTCCTCTCTCTATTCTATTTCTGCCTAAGACTACACATTCTCACAGTGTCCAATGTCACTCCTCTGATGATTCAACTTACTCTGTTTCCTCTTAACTCTAACTCATACATTGTTGCCTCTGTAGCTGGTTCCCTGTAGACTTGGTTGCCTGGCAGTTACTTTAAATTCAGCAGGTTCTAAGCTACTCAGCATCCTCCCCCAACATCTACAACCATATATACTCTTTTTTATACTTCCTAACTTCTCCATTGCTCCATGTTCCATAACACGACAATTATCTCTGACACTCCTCTCTTATACTTCATTTTCCATCAAGCTCTTTACCTCTTTCTACCTTTGTAACTTTCTCTAGCATCTATCCCCTTCTTTTCTATTTCCATCTCCTGATATCAGGTTCACATCACTGCTGCAATGATTTCTTTGCATCTCTAGGCTTTCACTATCTTTTAATCCACACTATATTTTTCTATCAAATCTTCCTAAAGGCAGCTTGAGCAAGGTTTCCTCTCTTCAAAAAGTTCCACAGCTTCCCATACCCTCATGATAATACCCAAATTCTTTTGAACTGGCTTTTAAAGTCTTTTCTGTTTTCAAAATTACCTCCTTAGTTCTCCTAATTTTGACTCTCTGCTTCACCTGAAGCAGGCTTAGGGATCATAACTTCTCTGTGTATTGTCCTATGGTATTTGGAATAATGTTGGTATTAAGGAAATACCTAAATTCACTTACATAATTTATTGTTTAGTAACAAAGTAAACATTGCCATTGTCACTCATCTCAATATACATTTTAAGCAGCAGATTACTAGTAACAGGCACTTTCCCAGGGGCAAGAAATAAAAAGATCAAGAAGATATGAATCCATATCTCAAAGAGCTCCCAGTCTCCCAGGGAAGACCCAATAGGGAAAGTATAATCCACTACTGTATGCAATGATCTTCTCACATCATTAAATAAAACAACCAATAGTGATTTTTGACTCATAAGAGACACATGTTTGGCAATGACTTAATGAACAGATTTACATACAGAAGACTGCTATCCTAATGAGTTAGCTGTGAGTTCTAGCTTGAGGGTTAAAAATTTCTACAGAGGTAAGGACTAAAAATTATTTAAAAGGTTATACAAATCCATGCTAACGGAGAATAGTTAAGAAAATGGCTATCCTTGTCTTTGTTGTTTCTGATAGGCTGTATACACATTTATGTAAAGCAGCATGATAAACAATTTTCTGTATGGGAAAACTGATCCTACATACATACCCATGAGATCAGCAAATCCTCCTACTGGCAACCGGCAGGTTCCAGTAACAAACTGTAGAAGTCTCATTCTCTTCTCATTATCAATTTCTTTAACAAACTGTTAAGAGTATATTTAAAGAAATATATATGTCATACATTACATTCAGCACACTAAACAAGAAAGAAAAATAATCATTTCAAATCTTTTATATATTGTTTTAGAGGTGGAGTCTTGCTCTGTGGCAGTGGTGCAATCATAGCTCACTGCAGCCTCTAACTCCCGGGCAGCAGGCAATCCCCCTCAACCTCCAGAGTAGCTGTGACTATAGGTGCAAGCCACTGTGTCTAGCTCATTTCAAATCTTAAAGGCATCCCTGGTGTCCACTGCATTAGATATTTAACGTAGCACTATGGATAGAGGGCCATTTCCATGTTTACCAAAGCCCTACCACCTTTCCTCATGTAAGTTGTAGGACAATGTACTTAAAAGGAGATATAAAAAGAAAGATGGCCTGAGTCCAAGAGCTCCTTACTCATGCAGTTTTAAGATTAATTCTTCTAGGGAAGCCCTTCCCCCGTGACCTCCCAACCCCAGATCTGCCCGTTCTATAGGATATTCATGTGACTACATAGGATATAGACCTTGAGTCGGTATAGACTTTGTTGTTTTATGAACAACTTTAATCAAACTCACAGAATTCTGATGCAGAATATATCTCAATAATCTCTTCTCAATGTTCTTTAGGTTTTGGTATAGCCACACATAGCTAGAATTATGTGGTTTTTATGTCATACAATTCTGACTCAAAACGATAGGTTTCTAGAGAATGTATATCTAGTCTGTAGTATAACTATTTTGGCTCGGTCAAAAATTTTTTTGTAAGGAATCATTTTAATCCTATTTTACTATTATTAATTATCCTATAATGCTAACCCTACTTGTTGCAGAAGCTCAGTTTAAGTTTCTCATATAAATTTCTTTACAAGTACAGATTTTTAAAAAGTTTTTTAAATTGTAAAATATACTTAACATAGATTCACCATTTTAACCATTTTGAGTGTAATTCAATGACACTAAGTACATTCACAATGTTGTGCAACCACCACCATTATTTTCAATTTTTTCATCATCCCAAGTAAAAACTATGTATGCATTAAACACAACTTCCCATTTTTGCTCCTTGCAGCTTCTGGTAACCCATATTCTACTTTCTGCCTCTATGAGGTTGCCCATTCTAGCAACCTCATGTAGTAGAATTACACAGTATTTGTCCATTTGTGTCTGGCTTACTTCTCTTATCTTAAAATTCATAATGTTTTGAAGGTTCATTCATGCTGTAGCACAAAGTAAAAATCTCATTCCTTTTTAGGGCTGAATTATATTCTAACAGACAGTCCCTGGCTTACAATTTTTTGACTTTATTATGGGTTTATTGGGTTTATTACTCCATTATAAGTTTTTTTTTTTTTTTTTTTTTTTTTTTTGAGACGGAGTTTAGCTCTTGTTACCCAGGCTGGAGTGCAATGGCGTGATCTCAGCTCACCGCAACCTCCGCCTCCTGGGTTCAGGCAATTCTCCTGCCTCAGCCTCCTGAGTAGCTGGGATTACAGGCACGTGCCACCATGCCCAGCTAATTTTTATATTTTTAGTAGAGACGGGGTTTCACCATGTTGACCAGGATGGTCTCGATCTCTTGACCTCGTGATCCACCTGCCTCGGCCTCCCAAAGTGCTGGGATTACAGGCTTGAGCCACCGCACCCGGCCCCATTATAAGTTGAGGAGCACCTGGACTAACGATGGTTAGATTTATGATTTTTCAACTTTACAATGGGTTAATCAGGGTATTAAATGCATTTTCAACTCAGGATATTTTTGACTTATGTAAAGGATAAAACTCCTTTATAAGTCCAGGAGCAACTCTATATGTATATACCACATGTGTGGGTAAATGGATGAATACTGGGGTACAGGTATCTGTTTGAGTCTCTGCTTTCAATTTTTTAGGGTGTATTCCAAGGACTGGAGTTCCTGGGTCTTATGTTAATTCGATGTTTTACTTTTTGAGGAACCACCAAACTATTTCCACAGTGGTATGGTATTTCACACTATCACCGACAGTGCATCCTTGGCAATGGTTGTTCTCCACTTTAAAAGTAATACTAAGAAGTATGATGTGGTATCTCATTGTTGTTTTGATTTGCATTTCTCTAAATACTAATGATGCTGAACATCATTTACTATGCTTAAGGCAGATATTTTGGAGATACTATTATGATTCTAAACCAGGTCTCTTAAATTTTGCTTTCTGAACATTACATAATAATTAATGAAGTATAAGTGGTAAAAACCATACTATAGACAATCCCATAAAACTCCAAAATCAAAAAGAAAAAAAAAAACAAAATCATTTAAATCAAATGTAGGTAAACTTTGTCATCTAGAATTGTCTTACACTCTACTCTGGACAAAGATGCAAGGTATGTGTGGCTTACTTAGCTATAGTTTTAAAAGGATGCTATTATAATCTGTATCCATTTATTATAATGCACAGGATGGACTGAAGGGTCTATATACACTGGTACATTTTGATCTGTGACTCATTTCCATATGTGGTAAGCAAATTCTAAAAAATTATGCTGTGTCAACTAATAGAAATAAATTTAAAAGCACACCTGCCAAAACCACATGATTTGTTTGCTGGTCCTCGTATAATGACGGTAGATGGCATGTCTTTGCCAGTCATTCAAATCAATCTCTTGCATTCCACATAAAAGGACCTTTAGGGATGAAAAAGACAAATTGTTTTCTTAGGTAATCGTACAAAAACAGCTATACATAGATAAGAAAAGACTAAGATTAAGTAAAACTTTAGAAAACCAATCAGTAGGCTTTGACTTATCATCTATACATCAAGAATTATATCTACATTATTCAGAAAGGCAAGGTTCCATGCACGATGTCATATATATACATATTCAGGGAAGTCAGTCAGTTGTAGAGAAGCCCTAATATTTGTGCTTTGGGGGGTGGGTAATACTATTGTTTTATCTTTGAATAAATTATAATTTTCTTGTAATTTTTGAGACACTGCAGATGTCTCAAAATATTTTGCCAGTATAAAAAACATTACAGTAACTGGAATGATGAGAAAGTGAGTTAAAAGCAGAAAACTGAAGGCATTATTTACTAGCATGGTACAGGAGAATTAAGGAAAACTCATTACCTCTAATTCCTTTGCATCGAAGTATTGCAAATATTGCTGGGGAAGAATTTCATTAAAGCCCTCAAAGAAAGCTTGTGTCTGTTCTTCAACACCTCGAGACAACCTCCATTCAGCTACCATTCTAGCAAACAAATATAAAAAAACCTATCAGGAAGTTTAGATCTTACCTTTAAATTCTGAGTATAAAAATAAATTTTAAAAAATTATCAAGCACTTAAAATATATTCAAAAGTAGAATATAATGAACCCCCTGTACACATATCCAAGCTTCATCACAATGCCCATCTATTTCATCGACTCCCCCGATACTCATGCCCTAGATATCATATAATTTCATTTCTTTTCTTTTTTTTTTTTATTTGAGATGAGGTCTCACCCGAGCTGAAGAACAGTGGCACAATCTTGGCTCAGTACAGTCTCAACTTCCTGGGGTCAAGTAATCCTCCTGCCTCATCCTCCAGAGCAGCTGGGAATATAGGTGTGCAATACCATGCCTGGCTAATTTTTGTTTTTGTTAGTAGAGATGGGGTCTCTCTGTGTTGCCCAGGCTGGTTTTAAAGACCTGGACTTAAGTGATCTTCTTGGTGCAGCCTCCCAAAGTGCTGCGATTACAAGCACGTGACAGCATGACCAAGCGATATAATTTATTTTTCTTTGTTTTGTTTTTGTTTTTTGAGATGGTCTCACTGTGTTGCCTAGGCTGGAGTGCAGTGACGCAATCTGGGCTCACTGCAGCCTCTGCCACCCAGGTCCAAGTGGTTCTTCTGCATCAGCCTCCTGAATAGCTGGCATTACAAGTGTGCACCACCATGCCCGGCTAATTTTTGTATAAGAGATGGGGGTTTCACCATGTTGGCCAGATAGGTCTTGAACTCCTGACCTCAAGTGATCCATGTGCCTTCTACCAAAGTGCTGAGATTACAGGTGTGAGCCACTGTGATCGGCCCATATAATTTCATTTTGAAAAAATACTTCAGTATGTGTCTCTACAGCATGAGAATGTTTTTTTAAAGAACATAATTATAAAAACATGACTGCATCATTATTTTATCAACCTAGAATTCTAAATCTAGTGACAATACCCTTTAGAAAATGAAGGTGAAATAAAGATGTTTTCATATAAAAGCTGAGAAAATGTATTGCCAGGAGATGCAGACTAAGTGAAATGGTAAAGAAAGGGTTTTTTTTAAAGCCAAAGGGAAATGATCTTAGATTTAAAAATATGAATCTGAGTAAATAAGGAGAACCAGAGATAGTAATGTGAGTAAATATAAAATTATTTTTGAAAATAATTAAAAATTAAAGAATAGCAGTAATAAAGTATTATGATATTTATAACAGGTAGAAATAATACACGACAACAACAGCACAAACAGCTGGAGTGAGGAAAATGGAATTATATTATTATGAGCTTCTTATATTGCATAAGTAGTGTTTTGGGTCAATAGGGATGTTAGATGAATATTAATCATAATCATTAGAGTCTCCACTACAGTCAAACAAAGAGGTATAGAAAAGATAAAAAAGAAAAGTAAAAATTGCCTTATTAATTCAAAGAAAGCAAGGAAGAGCAAAGAAAGTTGGGAAAAACAAAGAGCAAGGTAAAAAAAAAAAAAAAGCAAAACAAATAGCAATGGTTAGACAAAAGTCCAACCAATCAGTAATAAAATTAAACATAAATGTACTGAACACTTCAATTATAAAGTAGAGATTATCAGACAGAATAAAAATAGTAAGACCTAAGAAACACTTTTAAATACAATGACAGTAGCTGGGTGTGGTGGCTGACATCTATAATCCCAGCACTTTGGGAGGCTGAGGTGGTGGATCCCTGGAGCACAGGAATTCAATACCAGCCTGAGCAACATGGTGAAACCCTGTCTTGCCATGTGGGTGTGGTAGCATATTCCTATATAGTACCAGCTGCTTGGGGGCTAAGGCCAGAGGATTGTTTGAACTTCCAGAAGTGGAGGCTGCAGTGAGCCGAGATTTTGCTACTACACTCCAGCCCGGGTGACAAAGTAAGATCCTGTCTCAAAGAAATAAAAATAGAAAATAAAAAATAAAAATAAAATAAAATAATTTAATGGTGAAAAACACAACATTCCAAAACGTGTGGCCAGGAACAGTGGCTCACATCTGTAATCCAGGCACTTTGGGATCACCTTTGGGATCAGGTGGGCAGATCACCTGAGGTTAAGAATTCCAGACCGGTCTGGCCAACATGGCAAAACCCCGTTTCTACTAAAAATACAAAAATTAGCCAGACGTGGTGGTGGGTGCCTGTAATCCTAGCTACTCAGGAGGCTGAGACAGGAGAATCACTTGAATCCAGGAGGTAGAGGTTGTAGTGAGCCAAGATCGCGTCACTGCACTCCAGCCTGGGCAACAGAGCAAGACTCCATCTCAAAAAAAAATTGTGATCTGGATGCAGTGGCTCATGCCTGTAATTCCAGCACTTTGGGAGACCAAGGTGGGAAGACTGCTTGAATCCAGGAGTTTCAGACCAGCCTGGGCAATATAGTGAGACTCATCTCCTACAATGAAAAAATAAGTAAGTGAGCCAGGCGTGAAAGCACATGCCTGTGGTTCCAGCTACTTGGGAGGCTGAGGTGGGAGGATAGCTGGATCTCAGGAGGCTGAGGCTACAATAAGCCATGACTGTACCACTACACACTCCAACCTAGGGAACAGAGTGAGACTCTAACTCAAAAAGAAAAAATTGTGAGATACAGCTAAAGAAATACTTATTTAGAAATTTGCAATTTTAAATGCTTATATTAGAAAATAGAAGGTGGGAAGATAGCTTGAGACAAGGAGTTTGAGACCAGCCTGTGCAAATTAGCAAGACCATATCCCTACAAAAATAAAAATAACCAAAAAATTAGCTGGGCACAGTGACTTGTACCTACAGTCCCAGCTACTCAGGAGGATGAGGCAGGGGGATCCGTTGATCCCAGGTGTTTAAGACTGCAGTGAGCTCTGATTGTGCCACTGTACTTCAGCCTTGGCAATAGAGCAAGATCCTGTCAAAAATAAAGAGACCTAGAACTATCATAAGAAAAATCTAAGAAGAGGGAGGGAACAAAGAGGAAAGAAGGGAAAGAGAAAAGTTTCTAAAATCAATGATCTGAAATATTTAAGAATTCCTACAATCAATAATAAAAAGACAACCCAATTTTGGTATGGACAAGATTTGGATACATACATCACAAAAGAAGGCTACAAATGATCAATATGCACAGAAAAACGCACTCAACACTATTGGTGAAGGAAGAAATGGGAATTAAAACCATGAGATACTACTGACAATACTGAACTAGCAAGAACGTGAAGCAACTCTCAAATATCACTAATAGGACTGCAAAATGGCATAAATACGTTGGGAAACTATTTGGCAGTTTCGCATGAAGTTACACACCTTCCCAGTGATTTTACTCCTAGGTATTTACTCAAGAAAAATATGTCCACAAAAAGACTCCAAAAAATTTTCATAGCAGCTTTACTTATAATAGTCCCAGACTGGGAAACAACCAAAACATTTATCACCAAGAGAATGGATAAACAAATTTTGAGATATTCATAACAAGGAACATTTCTTAGCAATAAAAAGGAATAAAATACTGATATAAACGATACAGCTGAATCTCACAAACACCAAATAAAAGAAAAAAATCAGACACTAAATGCCAGCTATAAGAGTACATACTCTTGATTCCACTTTAGGAAGTTTAAAATCAAAAACTGTTATAGAAATAGAACTAAACAGAAATGGTCACCCACCTCTGGGGCTAGGAGAATGGAGGTGTGTATTGCCCCCTTATGGGGTCCAGAATAGAAAAAAAAAAAGTTCCACAATTTGATTTGGGTCATGTTTACATGGACATGGTACTATATGAAATAGTGTTTAAAGAACTGGTATTTAAATGAATGACCTAGCACAATTTCTATCCATAAAATGCTCACATTTGGGCTGATATATATTTGTCAATTCAACTTATACACTTAAGATCAGTGCATTTTACTACAAGTAAATTATACTTCTTAAAAAAATACTAAAAAACCCCCAAACTCTGAAATTTTAAGCAAACCATTATTGAAGTAGATAGTAAAAACCTTTTTAGCTGCCCATTATCCTAAAATGTTATATTGCCAACAACGAAACTATTGAGGAACACGTACTATTAGTACATCTCTTGGTTACCTGGAATCTTCAATCATTACCTCTATGGAATACTAGATACATCATAAGAAAATCTAGACATATTATGACAAAACTGGAAAACTGACAAAAACAAATTAACTGATTACATTTTAAAAGGATACTTCAAAACCAACTTTTAAAAGGATAGAATGTTTACCAACAAATAATGACTATTCACTGTGTTAAATAGTGTACTTTCAATTATGGAGGGAAAATCCAGGTAAGAAACCCAGAAACTAGAACTTAAGAAGTACATATGCTAACTTTAACTCTGATTAGAAAGAATTGCTGTTGAGAAGGTATGAATGAACTATTAGCTCTTGAGACTAGAAGTATGAACCAATAGAAAGAATTAGAATTAGAAAACATCATTTTAGTTATAAATTTTACCCAACCTTATGATACGGATTTGCTCTGTGTCCCCAACCAAATCTCATCTTGTAGTTTCCATAATTCTTGTGTTGTAGGAAAGAGCCAGTCGGAGATAACTGAATCATGGGGGTGGGTTTTTCCCATGTTGTTCTCAGTATAAGTCTTGCAAGATCTCATGGTTTTAAAACCGAAGTTTCCCTGCACAAGCTCTCTCTTTGCCTGCTGCCATTCATGTAAGATACAACTTGCTCCTCTTTGCCTTCTGCCATGATTGTGAGGCCCCCCAGCCATGTGGAACTGTAAATCCATTACAGTTTCTTTCGTAAATTGTCCACTCTCAGGTATGTTTTATCAGCAGCGTGAAAACAGTAAATTGTTACCAGAAGTGGGGTGATGCTAAAGATGCTGAAAATGTGGAAGCAACTTTAAACTGGGTTAACAGGCAGATGTTGGAACAGTTTGAAGGGCTCAGAATAATACGGAAAATGTGGGAAAGTTTGGAACTTCTAGAGTCTTGCCGAATGGCTTTGGCCAAAATGCTGATAGCAATATGGACAATAAAGTCCAGGCTGAGGTGGTCTCAGATGGAAATAAACTTTTTGGGAAACAAAGCAAAGGTGACTCTTGTTACGTTTTAGCAAAGAGACTGAGGCATTTTGCCCCTGCCCTAGAGACTGTGAAACTTTGTACTTAAGAGAGATGATTTATGGTATCTGGCAGAATAAATTTCTAAGTAGTAAAGCATTCAACAGGAGACTTGGGTGCTGTTAAATGCATTCAGTTTTGTAAGGGAAACAGAGCATAAAAGTTTGGAAAAATTTGCAGTCTGACAATGCAATAGAAAAGAAAATGTTATTTTCTGAGGAGAAATTCAAGCTGGCTATAGAAATTTGCATAAGCAATGAGGAGCCAAATGTTAATCCCCAAGACAATGGGGAAAATGTCTCCACGGCATTTTAGAGGTCTTCATGGAAGCCCCTCCCATCACAGGCCCATAGGCCTAGGAGTAAAAAATGGTTTCGTGGGCTGGGCCCAGGGTCCACATGCTGTGTGCAGTCTAGGGACTTGGTGCCCTATGTCCCAGCTGCTGCAGCATGACTAATAGGGGGTACAGCTCAGGCTATTGCTCCAGAGAGTGGAAGACCCAAGCCCTGGCAGCTTCCACATGGTGCTGAGCCTCCAGGTACACAGAAGGCAAGAACTGAGGTTTGGGAACCTCTGCTTAGATTTCAGAAAATGTATGGAAATGCTTGGATGCTCAAGCAAAATTCTGCTGTAGAGGCAGGGCCCTCATGGAGAACCTCTGCTAGGACAAAGTACAACTCATCTTGTAGCTCTAATAATTCCCATGTGTTGTGAGAGAGACCCAGTGGGAAATAACTGAATCATGAGGGTGGGTTTTTCCCATGCTTTTCTCGTGATAGTGAGTAAGTCTCACACAAGATGTCATGATGAGGTGTTTTTTGTTGTTTTTTTTTTTGAGATGGAGTCTCACTCTGTCACCAGGCTGGAGTGCACTAGCGCAATCTCAGCTCACTGCAATCTCTGCCTCCCAGGTTCAAGCAATTCTCCTGCCTCAGCCTCCCAAGTAGCTGGGATTACAGATGTGCACCACCACACCCAGCTAATTTTCATATTTTTAGTAGAGATGGGGTTTCACCATGTTGGCCAGGATAGTCTCGATCTCCAGACCTCGTGATCCCCGTCTCAGCCTCCCAAAGTGCTAGGATTACAGGTGTGAAAACTACCATGCCCAGCCAATGATGATGTTTTAAAAACAGCAGTTTCCCTGCACAAGCTCTCTCTTTGCCTGCTGCCATCCATGTAAGATGTGACTTGCCCGTCTTTGTCTCCCGCCATGATTGTGAGGTCTGCCATGTGGAACTGTATGTCCATTAAACACGTTTCTTTTATAAATTGCCCAGTCTTGGGTATGTGTTTATCAGCAGCATGAAAGTGGACTAATACATCTTACAATATTCCCTGTGAAAATATCTGAATATATATTTGAGATTATTTTAAATGACTTGTTATACAGTATAGTGCTTACAGAACTGATGTTTACAAGAGTGACCCTGCATGACTTTTATCCTTAAAACTCTTTTAAAAACACTTTAAAAGACTCTTTTTAGAAATGAAAAATGACTGCCTACATAGGATAATGATTAGTAGAGAAATATTATTTTTGTAGATATTAGTAAGCAATTATTAATGTGCTGTAGATCAACAAAAAGTGAAATGTGAAAAGGAGCACTCTCACCTGATGTATTCCTCTTTATTTTCTTCTGTTACAAGAATATTGCCACCATTAGGTTTCAGATCATGACTCTTAATTTCACCCAGAATTTCTTTGTCAACGGAGAAGTACATTTCCAGACCACATTCCTCAATATTGTTTTCTCTGCACAAATGAAATTAGCACTATGTTTTATATCCACCAATTCAATCACAATTTATAAGTTTTTAACTAAAGGCCTATGTTCTTAAATAATTAATAATATTAAGCTGAAACATTAAAATAAGAAGAAAATGGAGGATTCTATTCTAAGGTCCACATATTATTGCCAAAGATTTAGGGTATATTTTTGTAAAATTTATCATATTGAATAAAAACACAGGTTTGATATATAGATCATTTAAATGCAATAAACCAATTATGTGCTTACAGTTTAAGTTACCAATACCACATGGAACGCATATAAACTATATTTTAATAAATTACATGGAAAAAGAAACTTACTTAACCCAGATGAGAGAATTGTAAAATTCTGGATCAATAGATTCTAAATCCTTGAGTCCAACTGGTTTGTTCAAGATACGCTTATAGAATGGTAAAGAAAAACCTGTGTCTATGAATTTCCCATGGAACAGAGCCTATGAAAAAAGGAAACAAGACCACTTACAATAATTGTACAATAATCATTTTATTTCAATATGTTAGATGAATTCTTCATTTAGAAATGCTTCCCTGGTGGGGCACAGTGGCTCACACCTGTAATCCCAGCACTTTGGAAGGCTGAGGCAGTGGATCACCTGAGGTCAGGAGTTCAACACCAGCCTGGCCAAAATGGTGAAACTCTTTCTCTACTAAAAATACAAAAATCAGCCAGGCATGTGATGCACACCTATAATCCCAGCTACTCAGGAGGCTAGCCAAGGAGGCAGGGGTTACAGTGAGTGGAGATCGTGCCACTGCACTCCAGCCTGGGCGACAGAGCAAGACTATGACTCAGAAACAAAAAATAAAACAAAACCAAGAAATACTTCCCTTTAATTTGTATGATCTGTTATGGCACCTATGAGAAAATTTAATATTGCTAAATAAGCAAAGTAAACGTAATTCGTGACCTGCACTTACCATGGCAATAAACCTGCCAATAAAACGAAAATATTTCAGGTGATCTGGATTGATGTAAGAAGCAGGGTTTATCTGCAAGCAGTAGTTATCCTTCCCTGCATATTCAAACAGGCAATACATTGGGTTCAACACTTCATGTGACAAAAGAAAGAACCATTCTCTGAAATCAAAAGAAAATTTACAATGAAAAATCTTGTAGGTTACCATGCCAACAAATCAAAGAACAGTGCTATAAAGTTCTCAGGGTTCTATACTCCACAGCTAGTGACGGTTTTCTAATCTCATGTTGATTTTTATTGCTTCTGTTCAAACTCACATCTATTTTACAGGGATGGTAGCATACAGCTTACTACGTTTCAAAGAATCCAAGACATCACTACACCTTTATGTGATGAACCGCTAAATAGTTTTTTCCCAATTTTAACTGCAATACATCTTAATTTCAGAGCTATTATAACATGAAAATATTAGCCAAAGAATCAATGAAATACTATTCATAGGCAAAATTAAAATTCACTATTGACCCATGTGAGTAGAGTGGCTGAAATCAATCTAATATGCCATCTATTTCTAAGTCCCATAATAATCCCCATCAAGTGCCACTACTCCCTACACATTAAATGAAGAATCTTCCAATTTCACAGAGGCGGTAAAGCACTTAATTACAGCCACTCACATAGAAAATGCTCTGAGAGACTCTAAGTGAAATACCGTGAAAATATGAATCAGTATTAACATAAGATTATGGTTACTAAAACTACGTAACATGGGTGATCCAGGGCAATACATGTGGCATAAGCTTGTAATCTGGATCTCTTTTCCCATTAGTTCATGCCTCTTATGATGAGTATATCTCGTGATATACTTTAATATTGTCAGTTGATTTTCTTTTTAAGAACGAATGATTTTTCTCCTCTTCAACTGCCTTTAACTTATACAAAATTACGTTTCTACTCATATTTATTAATCTGTAAATCATTAAATTGAAATAATTTTATTTGAACTCAGAAACACAACATAAATAACAACTACTAAAATAAAATGTCAGCCCCAGTTAGTGAGCACGCAAAGACACAGACTCTGAACTAGGTCATTAATAAACAATATTTCTACATTTCACAATAATCCTAGAAATGTAGATATTACTATTCTTATCTTACAGATGAAAATATTTGCCCATCACACTATTGGAAGCAGAAGAAAGATTCAAATCCAGTCTTGATCCCAAAGTCCTTGTCTTTGCACAATGCCATCTCTTTTTTTTTTCTTTACATTTGCACAATGCCATCTCTATGCAAATTTTTAACCTGGTGTGATATATTATTATGGAATAAGCAAAGCAGTTCTCACTTTAGACTGTCTCCTAGGGACTGATTCCAAGCTCCAATATGAAAAAATCAGAATTAAGACTTTCAACTCCTATTTTCTACAGCCTTCTATATTTTCATGACAAATACACTAATCTCAGTTGCAAACTGAGTAACTATTACCTGTATCAGTAATCTGTGGTGGGGAAAATCACCTGATCTCTATAAGGCCTTGTGTTTTCTGTGGAACAGATATGAGAGGTGGTAGACTGAACAATGGTTACTGGTTAGATGATACAAAGATTGTATCCAGGCTCTATAACTTATTATGTGCCTTAGGTGAGTCTCTAAGCCTCTTTATTATCCTGTAAAATTCTATCTCACAAGGTTACCCTGAAGATTAAATGGGTGATGTGGGTGAAATAAATCACCTGTACATGACACAGAAAGTGCTGAATTAAATGTTTCTTGAAATTCTGTAGCTACAGCATAATAAAGGTATAATTTGATATATTTCATTTTCCTAAAATATAATATTGAGAAAATAATACTTGCAAGCAAAGTGTAATGGTACCTTTGGAGGAAAGGAACTAAGTTCTGAGTATTCATATTATCACTACCTTGCTACACCTCCATAATCTAAACCTTCTTCTCCTGGAAAAATCACCCACAAACGTCTTCGCAGATCTTGGGGACTGAAGCTCATTATCTAAAAAACAATAAAGTAAAATAATTGGTGAAAAAAGCTATTGAAACACTGTCTACCACTTCTAAGTTTGACACCTCCTTCTTTGTAGGTAATTTAAATCTCCCATGACATAGAAAGGTGTTCATGGTCTAGTCAAAACCACACATACAGAAAATACATGATAGTAAAATTTAATAATAGTTTCTTTATTATACACATCTATATTTTTATATACTTTATACACATGTGATTTTATTTATTTATTTATTTTTGAGACAGAGTCTCGTTCTTGTTGCCCAGGCTGAAGTGCAATGGCATGATCTTGGCTCACTGCAACCTCTGCCTCCTGGGTTCAAGCCATTCTCCTCCCTCAGCCTCCCGAGTAGACAGAACTACAGGCATGCACCACCACAGCCAGCTAATTTTGTATTTTTAGTAGAGACAGGTTTCCTCTATGTTGGCCAAGGTTGTCTCGAACTCCTGACCTCAGAAGATCAGCCCACCTCGGCCTCTGAAAGTGCTGAGATGATAGGCATGAGCCACCGCGCCTGGCCGTGATTTTATTTTTAATAATGTTACTACTGACTTACCATGTTGCTTATATCAATTACTTACAACATAGATGGGTATGGTCAGAGGTTAGGTGGAGTTTTTCTGGTTTGGTTATTAGGTTTGGTTTTGATTAACAGCCAAAGGTACAGGTAACAGCTAACTGGCTAACCGAGAAATGAAAACCAGTGGCTATAGAGAGACCCAGTTAACTCTGGAAACTCATTCTCAGTGGCAACCTATAAATACCTAGAAAAACTACTCAAATTTTGTGTCCCACTATAGGTGGTTAATAGGATCACTGTAATTATTATTTTTTTCACTCAGAAAATGATTCAGTTCCAATGCAGGATCATCTTCATATCTGAAGGACAGTACCGTTACTGAGCTACAACGAATATGTCATTTGGTTTCCTGCCATGTAAAACTAATTATTTGACCAAAACTGTATGTGTATAGCACTGCATATATCAATTACTCTTAGGAAAAAAAATACGTAAGAACCTGGAAAGAGAGAAGTTGATATAATGCCTATACTTTATCAAGTGATAAGAATGAATTCTTGAGGTGGGGGGAGAGAATGAATTCTCACATATAAATATCCAGAGAGGATCAGTAAGTAACCTGTTTATGCCAAGCTTCTCTCAGTTCCCCCACAAAACTATCACATTTATAAATTCACATCCCACTCAAGCCAGAAAGTCCCAGATATAACAAAAAATTCTATGCTTATGATATATGTATATGTTTATGCCAAGTTTTCTACAAATAGTATAGGCTAGGTATACAGCAACCCAAATGAGAAATGTTACAAGGTAAAAACTGTATTTAAATAATTCCTTTTAACAAATGCCTAATATGAAGGAAAAAACATTGTTTTCTCCTGTATTTTCCCCCATAACCAGTTGTGCTATGTTAACAGAAGAAACACTATCCAGAGCAATTTTATCCAACAGCAATCCAAAGATAATCTGACGCTAATGCTAATTTTGCAATTAGTTTTGTTACTTTTTAAGCAATTAAACTGTTCTCTTATGTTTTTCTTACCCAGTTATTTGATTGATGTCAAATCTACGGTGACAATTTTAAATAACTATTTTAGCACCATCTAGTCTGTTATTCTATAAAAGACTTTAGGTTTCAAAGTCAAAAGATAAAGCAACAGTTTAACATGTTTTGCAACTTTCCAGTACTGGTACCAGCAAGTTGTTTCAGGAAACTCATCCAACAGAGTGATAAAAGGATAGTTATAAACATAAAAATTAGAAATGGGCAAGGACTAGGGTGGGGAATGGCCTTTGATATTTAGATCAAGGAGATGACTCATAATTCTCTAAATGGCCTCAGTATCGCTCCAGTTCCCACTAAAACGTTTTCTGCACCTACATAGCAGGATGCCAACTGGCTTTTTCCTTTAATGTCAATAATTGAAGTTCTATTAGGAAATGAACAAAACTGATTCTGAAAGCAAGCAGCTAGCTACTATCAACTATCTCAACCTGTTTTCCCTTTGCATTCAGTTCCATACTTCTTAAAGCTGTAGTTGCTGCAATATCACTGATGCCTGAAAATAATCACTTCCTCATCTGGCTATAAAATAAGGACTAACCAGATGTTTTCATTTTAAGAGATTTTTTCAGTTATTTTAATCTTCTATATAACACAATCACTTTAACATTTAGTTGCAGTAGGTTATTAGTGATATCTGCAAGATAAAAGTAAATAGATTAAGTCTTTTTTTTTTTTTTTTTTTTTTTTTTAAATTGATATGATGGAGTTTTGTTCCTCACCCAGGCTGGAATGCAATGACATGATCTCAGGTCACCGTAACTTCCTCCTCCCAGGTTCAGGTGATTCTCCTGAGTAGCTGGGATTATAGGCACCTGCCACCATACCCAGCTAATTTTTAAATCTTTAATAGAGATGAGGTTTCACTATGTTGGCCAGGCTGGTCTCGAACTCCTGACCTCAGGTGATCCACCCGCCTTAGTCTCCCAAAGTGTTAGGATTACAGGCGTGAGCCACCATGCCTGGTGAGTAAATTAAGTTCTGAAGACAAGTGAAAAGATCCACTGACTACTTCTGGAAACTCATATCTTTTTTAGATACTGTCAACAATGACCAGATTTTCTTTCCTGTATAAAAAAACAAATTTAATTGTGCTTACTATAAAAATCCAAGTAATACTGGAGTGCAAAAACAAAAAGTCTTCCCGTCTCCTTTCTACACATCTGTTAATGTTCATATGGGTATTTCCAGATCTTTGGCTGCCAAAAACCTATTATCTTACCTGTATATTTATTTCAAATCAAATACCAGTTTATAAATAGAAACCTGAAACACATAAATACACACACGTCCTCTTAAGCTGTAAGGGGACTGACAATGAGATCACACTTGAAAACTTCAAGGACTTCAACTCAAGAAGTTCCAAACTGTTCAGATTAAACTGGCAGCACCAAAAGCTGGTCCTAGGGTAGCAGCAAGGGGAAAAATTATTGAGTGAATGAAACACTACCTGTTGAAAGGAATCCTCAAACAATGTTTTTCTTGTCACTGTAATCTTTATGTGCTGTGGCATGGCCAGTTGCTGAAACAGAAGAATGACTTAAGTCAACTCTCACCATTAAATCAGCCTATCAAAAAATCAAAAGGGCAAAGTTTTATTTACTTTTATCTATGCTTACAGAAACAATGTGACTATGAATATATAAATTTATATTCAATAACATTTACCAATGGATCTGAGTATTCATGCTAATTAGAGATTAATATATGAAAATGGGGCCAGGTAGGGTGGGTCACGACTCTAATCCCAGCACTTTATGAGAGACCGAGGCTGGCAGATCACAAGGCCAAGAGATTGAGACCATCCTGGCCAACATGATGAAACTCGCCTCTACTAAAATTACAAAAATTAGCCAGGCATTGTGGTGTGTGCCTGTAATCCCAGCTACTCGGGAGGCTGAGGCAGGAGAATCGCTTGAACCCAGGAGGCGGAGGTTGCAGTGAGCTGAGATTGTGCCACTGTACTCCAACCTGGACAATAGAGCAAGACTCCATCTAAAAAAAATTATTTGACACATTATTAAGTAACCAATGTTTATATGGGATCAATATTGTGGTTTTTCTTTTTTCTTTGAGACAGCGTCTCACTCTATCGCCCAGGCTGGAGTGCAGTGGCGAAATCTCAGCTCACTGCAACTTTCGCCTCCCGGGTTCAAGCGATTCTCCTGCCTCAGCCTCCCAAGTAGCTGGGATTATAGGCATGCGCCACCACACCTGGCTAATTTTTGTATTTTTAGTAGAGACGGAGTTTCACCATGTTGGCCAGGATGGTCTTGATATCTTGACCTCGTGATCCACCTGTCTTGGCCTCCCAAAGTGCTGGGATTACAGGCATGAGCCACCATACCCAGCCCAAATAAATCTTTACTTAATTTCAAACAGATAATCCAGATTATTCTTGCTTCCATGGGTCCAGTTAATTACAAGAGTTTCAAGTGTAAAAATATTCATCATAGTATCTTTGACTAGGGCATTCGTTTAATTTAGAACGCATAAAGTCATTAATTCCAGTAAATATCTATACTTCAGAAATAGTTGATCACATCTGAAAAAAAACACTGAATATTACATCTATGTATGGACATGTTCATGTAGTATGAACACGTATATATCTATCAAAGTAATTTATATCAATGCTAGATATAAAAATGTCTGGTATCCAGACATGCTGGCTCACGTCTGTAATAAGCACTTTGGGAAGATGAGGCAGGAGGATCATTTGAGTCCACAAGTTCAAAACCAGCCTGGGCAACACAGGGGGAACCTGTCTCTACTAAAAATTAGCGGGTTGTGGTGAAGTATGTCTGTAGTGTCACCTAATGAGAAGGCTGAGGCAAGAGGATCACTTGAGCCCAGGAGGTCAAGGCTGCAGTGAGCCATGATGGCACCAATCCAGGAGCCTGGGTGACAGAGTGAGACTCTGTCTCAGGAAAAATAACAAATAAATAAAAATAAAGTAGCAGGTTACAATTATATCAGAAAATACTTTAACTTATATTTGAAGATTTCTGCAATCTGAAAGTAATGGGTACTGAGGAAAAAGTGACAGTGTTTGGTCAAATGGTTTCAAGTTTAACTTTCTTCTTAAAAAAAAAAAAAATAGAGAGAGATAAGGCCTCACTAATGTTGCCTAGATTAGTCCTGGACTCCTGAACTCGAGTAATCAGCCCACCTCAGACTCCCAAAGTGCTGGGATTACATGAGGTTTAATTTTCTAAACAACCAAAGTCACAAATGATCTAACTGAGAAATTTATTTATTTGTGCCGGCACAGTGGCTCACGCCTGTAATCCCAGCACTTTGGGAGGTGGATGCAGGCAGATCACCAGATCAGGAGCTCGAGACCAGCCTGGCCAACATGGCAAAACGCCATCTCTACTAAAATACAAAAAAAAAAAAAAAAAAATCTATGTATTTGCTCTAAAAATAGGGGAAAGAGATTCTAATGCTTCCTGTTTTATCTGTTTTTCTGTGAGTCAAGTATTTTCCCAGTCACTGTGTAATATAATCAACAAAACAAAGGAAAGGGAGTACAGAGATATAGTTCCAACACTAACCTGACACCAGAATCGGAAATACTGAACCTTTGCTTTGAAGTCCCGAACATAGGCTATCTGAGGTCCATTGTCTCTGAGGAAGAACAAAGGTTAACAGGACAAATATAGTTGCTTATAAAAGATAACACTGAAGGAAAGTGAAACATCCCACCCCCTCTCAGCACTTACTAGCGAAATACAAAAATACAGCATATTCCTGACACAACCATTCTTTAGTTTTTGGGAGATATTTCCCCATGAATAATTTTAAGTAAGAGAAAAAGCAAAAACAAAAAAACTTTGATCTTGTTGAAGCTACTATCACGGGATTTTCTTTTACATGCTGCCAAATCTAAGAGGGCTAGGTAAAAGGGATTCTGTCTAAGAATGCTGTCTATCCCAACATCCATTCCTTCCTTTATCCTTAAGTAAGACCCTTGTTATTTAACTGAGCAGACTGCTTACTATAAGAAAGACTACATTTCTCTATATGGCCATATGACTTAAGTTTCTAAGTGGAAGTGGCATATGAGACTTTCAAGAAGGATCTTTTTGGCCAGGTGCGGCGGCTCACACCTGTAATCCTAGCACTTTAGGAGGCTGAGGCAGGTGGATCAACTGAGGTCAGGAGTTTGAAACCAGCCTGTCCGCCATGGTGAAAACCTGTCTCTACTAAACATACAAAAATTAGCTGGGTGTGGTGGCAGGTGCCTCTAATCCCAGCTACTTGGGAGGCTAAGGCAGGAAAATTACTTGTATCCGGGAGGTGGATGCCGCAGTGAGATAGTGCCACTGCACTCCAACAAGGGCAACAACATTAGACTCCATCTCAAAAAAAAAAAAAAATCCAGGGATAGTGGCTCATGCCTGTAATCCCAGCACTTTGGGAGGTTGAGACCAGCAGATCACAAGGTCAGGAGTTCAAGACCAGCCTGACCAACATGGTGAAACCCCATCTCTACTAAAAATACAAAAATTAGCTGAGCATGGTAGCATGCACCTGTAATCCCTGCTACTCGGGAGGCTGAGGCAGGAGAATCGCTTGAACCTGGGAGGCTGAGGTTGCAGTGAGCTGATAATGCCTCTGCACTCCAGCCTGGGTGACAGAGACTCCGTCTCAAAAAAACAAAAAACAAAAAACAAAAAAACAACCGATTCTGTACACTGACTTTATATTCTGTGATGCTGTTAAATTCACTTCTTAGTTCTAGTAATTTTTTCTAGATTATGGTTTTTTTGTTTTGTTTTGTTTTGTTTTGTTTTGTTTTGTTTTTGAGATGAAGTCTTGCTCTGTTGCCAGGCTGGAGTGTAGTGGTACGATCTCGGCTCACTGCAACCTCCACCTCCCGGGTTCAAGCAATTCTCCTGCCTCAGCCTCCCAAGTAGCTGGGACTATAGGCGTGTGCCACCACGCCCAGCTAATTTTTGTATTTTTAGTAGAGACGGGGTTTCACCATGTTGGCCAGGATGGTCTCGATCTCTTGACCTCATAATCAGCCTGCCTTGGCCTCCCAAAATGCTGGGATTACAGGCATGAGCCACCATGTCCAGCTGATTATGATTTTTTATATACACAATTATGTTATTTGTGTGAGGGGAAAAAAGACAGTTTTACTTCTTCCTTTCCAATTTATACACCTTGTATTTCTTTTTTGTTTGTTTGTTTTTGTTTTTTGAGACGGAGTTTCACTCTGTCTCCCAGGCTGGAGTGTAGTGGCGCACTCAGGATAACCTCTGCCCCCAAGGTTCAAGTGATTCCCCTGCTTCAGCCTCCCAAGTAGCTGGGATTACAGGTGCCTGCCACCACAACTGGCTAATTTTTATATTTTTAGTAGATAAGGGGTTTCATCATATTGCCCAGGCTAGTCTTGAACTCTTGGTCTCCAGTGATCTAACTGCCTTGGCATCCCAAAGTGTTGGGATTACAGGTGTGAGCCACTGTGCCTGGCCTCTGTTTCTTTTTCTTATCTCACTGCACTGGCTAGGAATACCAACAAAATGTTGAGTGAAGCAGATATCCTTGTCTTATTCTTGATTTTCTAGGGTATTTCATCATTAATTGTGATATTGGCTGTAAGCTTTTGGTAAATTTTTTTTCAGTTAAAAAAGTTTCCAAGGTAGCTGAGAGTTTATCATAAATTTGCATTGTATTTTGTCAAAAGCTTTTCCAGAAATGATCATACAATTTTTTTCCTTTAGTCTTTTTTTTTTTTTTTTTTTTTTTTTTTTTTTGAGATGGAGTCTTGCTCTGTCACCCAGGCAGAAGTGCAGTGGCCTAATTTTAGCTCACTGCAACCTCTGCCTCCTGGGTTGAAGAGATTCTCCTGCTTCAGATTCCTGCGTAGCTGGGACTACAGGAGTGTACCACCACGCCCAGTTAATTATTGCATTTTTAGTGCAGATGGGATTTCACCATGTTGGCCAGGCTGGTCTTGAACTCCTGACTTAAGGTGATGACCTGCCTCGGCCTCCCAAAGTGCTGGGATTACAGGCATGAGCCACTGAACCTAGCCTCCTTTAGTCTATTACTGAGATAAACTCCACTTGATGATAGTATAGTATCATTTTTATATATAGCTGGATTTACCATTATTTTGTTAATGATTTTTACACCTATGTTTGTAGAAATATTAGTGAATAATGTTCTTACACTGTTCCTATCTGATTTTGGTAACAATATTATAGGAGCCTGATAAAATGAGACAGAAATCATTCCCATCTTTTGTATTTTATGAATGAATTTGAATAGAACTGATGTTATTTATTACTTATAAGTTTGATAAACTTTACCAGTGACACACCATCTAGGCCAGAATTTTCTTCATGAGAAATCTTTTTTTTTTTTTTTAGAGACAGGGTCATACTCTGTCACCCAGGCTCAAGTACAGTGGTGCAATCTCAGTTCACTACAGCCTCCAGGGATCAAGCAACTCTCCCACCTCACTCTCCCAAGTAACTGGGACTACAGGCATGCACCACCACATCCAGCTAAAATACTGTATTTTTTATAGAGATGGGGTTTCACCAGGTTGCCCAGGCTGGTCCTGAACTCTTGAGCTCAAGTGATCTGCCCACCTTGGCCTCCCAAAGTGCTGAGATTACTGGCATGAGCCACTGGGCATGCCTTAAGAATTCTTTAATTATTATGCTTTTGATTTATCAGCTATAGGGATATTTAGACTTACTATCTCTTCTTGTGTCCATTTTGGTGACATACCTTTTAAGGAATTTGTCCATTTGATCTAAAATGTTAAGTGTATTGGCAGAAATATACCCTTTATTTTTTTTAATGTCTGTAAAACATATGGTGATATCCCTCTTTTTTTCTTTACACGTTTAATTTTTAAGGGTTGTCATTATTATTATTTACCAAAAATACATCTTCTAGCTTTGAGCACTCCATTGTTTCTTTTCCGCTTCACTGAGTTCTGCTTTTATTTCCTTTCTTGTACTTACTTTAGGTTTAATAACTTTCCTTTTTCTAGCATCTCAAGGTAAAAGCAGAGATCACTGATTTTATCTTTACTATATTCTCATCTACTTCTTTAAAACAAAAAGTTTTCCTCTGAAGACTACTTTAGTTAAATCTCACAAATTGTGATACGTGTTTTTATTATTATTCAATATAAAATCTTGCCTGATTTTTATTATGACTTCTTCTTTGAGCAATGGTAGTAGTAGTGTGGTGTAAGGCCCACTGGACTATTGTCAAGTGATGGGGACAAATACAATTCTATCTTACATAAACCACTATTGTTTTAGGATTTTCTATTATAAGCACCCAAGCTTAATAATAACTAAAATAAATGATAGAATAATATCTATCAATAATTTATTTTCATATCTAAATTAACTATGTAATTTCATTAATACCAAATTGGTCTGATTTCCCAGTTTCTGCTTTAAACATAAAAGTTTTTAATGTGTAGAAATATAAAATTAGAAGGTAATAGGGAACCACCTTTGCTCTAAGAAAGCATAATAAAGACACTATAAAAAAACTACAGACCAATATCCCTTATGAACACTGGTGGAAAAATACTGAAGTTATCAGCAAAAAAAAAAAAAATCTCAGCAGCATATTAAAAGCATATTTTAATCCTTTTGACTAAGGAGGATTTATTCCTAGAATGCGAAAATGGCTCAACCTACGAAAAATCATCATAATATACCACATTAACAGAATGGGGGTAGGGAAAATCATATGATCATCTGACTTGATACCGAAAAAGGATTTTACAAAATTCAATAGACTTTCATGATAAAACAGTCCATAACAGAGATAGGAAACACTAGGAATAGTGAAAAACTACTTCAATATAATATTAAACTACTTCGCATATAAAAATCTAACAGCAAACATTACATTCAATGGTTAGAAGTTGTTTCTTTAAGGTGAGGAACAACACAAAAATGCCTACTTTCGCCACTTGCAGTCAACATAGTATTAGGAGGTCTAGCTAAAGGAAATAAGCAAGAAAAAAATAAAAGATATCCAAATTGGGAAGAAGAAAACATCCATTTTCAGATGCTACCATCTTTTATGAAGAAAACACTAAATATTCCACACCAAAACCCTGCCAGAATAAATGAATTCAGCAAAGCAGCAGCACACCAAGTCAACACACAATAATCAGTTCCTTTTCTATATACTAAGAACAATTTGAAAATTTTTTTTAAAAATTCAATTTACAATAGCATCACAAAGAATTAAAAATAACCAAGAAGGCAAAAGACTTGTACACTGAGAACAACAAAACACTGCTGAAATAAATTAAACACAATGATATCCACATTTGCGGACTGGAAAAAATATTGTTAAGATGACCGCCCTACCCTCAATTTGATCTATATACTCAATAAAATCTCCTAACAAAATCCAAAGACTTTTTTTTTTTTTCGGCAGAAATATAAAAATCCATCCTAAAATTCATACGGAATCTCAAAGGACCCTGAATAGACAAAAGAAGATTGAAAAAAGAACAAAGTTGGATGACACATACTTCCTGATTTGAAAACTTGCTACAAAACTATAGTGTGGTATTGGTAAGTCAGACATACAAACCAATAGAACAAAGAGCCCAGAAATAATCCTTTGCATATATGGTAAAATGATTTTGACAATGGGGCCATGACCATGCAATGGGGAAAGGACAGTGAAAGGACAGTCTTTTCAACAAATAGTGCTTGGAAAAACCAGACATCCACATGCAAAAAGATGAGGTTGGACCCTTATCCAACACCATATACAAAATTTTACCCAAAATGGATAAAAGATAATATAAGAACTAAACCTAAAGAACTCTCAGAAGAAAACTTAGGGCAAAGCTTATGATACTGGATTTGGCAATGACTTCTTGGATATGACACCAAAGGCACGGGTGACAAAGAAAAACCTAACAGGCCAGGAGCGGTGGCTCATAGCTGAAATCAAGACTGAGGTGGGTGGATCACCTGAGGCTGAAGTTCGAAACCAGTCTGACCAACATGGAGAAACCCGGTCTCTACTAAAAATACAAAATTAGCTGGGTGTGGTGGCATATGCCTGTACAATCCCAGCTTCCTTGGAAGGCTGAGGCAGGAGAATTGCTTGAACACAGGAGGTGGAAATTGCAGTGAGCTGAGATCGTGCTATTGCACTCCAGCCTGGGCTACAAGAGTGAAATTCCATCTCAAAAAACAAACAAACAAATAAACAAACAAAGAAAAAATTCACAAATCAGACATCAAAATCTGAAATGTTTTATGCATCAAAGGGCACTATCCATAGTAAAAAGGAAACCACAGAATGGGAGAAAATAATTGCAAATCATGTTTTGATAAGGGATTAACACCCAGAATATGTAGAAAACACCTAAACTCAACTGTTTAAAAAAAAAAAAAAATGGGGAGAGGACTTGAAGAGACATTTCTCCAAAGATACACAAATGGCCAAGAAGCATATGAAAAGATATTCAACATCACAAATCATTAGAGAGATACAAAAAAAAAAAAATAGCATATTAAGGATGGCTATTTAAAAAAGAATGAGGACGAAGGAAAAAAAACATGAGAGCTCATGAGAATGTACAGAAATTGGAATTTTTCTGCGCTACTGGTGGAAACGTAAACTGGCATAGACACTCTGAAAAACAGTATGGTAGTTCTTCAAAAAAATTAAATACAGAATTAATATTTAATCCAGCAATCCTACTTCTGGGTATAGACACAAAAGTCATCAAAGTAGGGACTCAAACAGATTTGGTTTTCTTTTTTGTTTTTGTTTTTTTAAGAGATGAGGTCTCACTCTCACCCAGGCTGGAATGCATTTGGCACCATGCCCAGTTAATTTTTGTATTTTTAGTAGAGATGGAGTTTTGCCATGTTGGCCAGGCTTGTCTTAAACTCCTGACTTCAGGTGATCTGCCCGGCTCAGCCTCCCAAAGTGTTGGGATTACAGGCGTAAGCCACCATACCCAGCCTCAGGCAGATAACTGTATACCAATGTTCACAGCAACATTATTTACAAGCCCCCCCCACCGCAAAAAAATGGAAGCAATGAAAATATTTGTGAATAAACAAAATGTGATATATCCAGACACTGGAATATTATTCGGCCCTAAAAAGGAATGAAATTTTGATAGCTATTACAACATGAATACATCTTCAAGACAAGACCTTAGTGAAATAAGCCCAAAACATGAGAATAAATATTGTAGACTTCAGGAATATGAGTTACCTAGAGTAGTCAAATTCATAGTGAAAGAAAGTAGAATGCTGGTTACCAGGTCTGTTAAAGTTATTGTTTAAAGGGTACAGAGTTTCACTATGGAATGATGAAAATATTCTGGAGATGGATGGTGGTAATGAATATGCAACAACATGAATGTGCTCAATGCCAATGAAATGTGCACATAAAACAAGAAACTTTGTTATATATTTTCCCACACACACAAAAAAGACACAGAGCAAATAAGCAAATCGAAAGGTTACTTCTCAGAAATGGGGTTGGGGAGAAGTAATGGGAGCTTTTATAAAGTCAAAAAATAATGGGAATGAAAGAAGGTGAAAATCAGAAACCAGAGATTAATTGATAAGCAGAACAATACCTATAAATTCTAAACAGTTTCACTTAGTGCCACGTGAACATATGGTAACAAATATGAAAATCTCTAGGATAAGATAACCAAGAGGGAGATGGAAATGCAAAATACTTACTGAACAGAAACCTATTGTCAAACTAACTCAAGAAATACTAACACTTCCACTCCTTGCTAATTCAAATCTTTATATCAAAAATCTGAAGGACTAGTTTTTTACTTTTAATCTACAATGTTTAGAAAACTTACAGGGCAGATTTTCCTGTGCGAGGATCTATATAGGTGGTAGTTCTTCTATTGTGGTCCACAAAATATGGAATTCCATCCACTGTGAATCTCATTTCCCAACCTTCAGGTAAGGGCTTTTCATTTAATTGACTATAAAACCCAGGAAAAAACATAAACAAAAATATTAAAAAGAGTTGCTTGTTTGCCAAGTACAGAAGCTACAAATATCAGTAAACACAGCAGAAATCTTTTAGAAAACCATTCAGTTCAGTAATTTCAGTTGTATAATAGACATCTCTATGTGGACATCCTACAAACAGGTTAAACTCAGAAAGTCCATCAACTACAACTCAAGTCTTCTGCCGTCTACTTGGCTTATATTCCCCATTAGCTAGTGACCCACCTTAAACATCTCGTTAACCAAGCTCTAACCATTGTGCCTTAGAAGTCTTCATGTTCAGCCAGGCATGGTGGCTCACACCTGTAATCCTAGCACTTTGGAAGGCCAAGGCAGGTGGATCACAGGGTCAGGAGTTCGAGACCAGCCTGACCAACACGGTGAAACCTTGTCTCTACTAAAAATATAAAAAATTAGCTGGGCATAGTGGTGTGCGCCTGTAATTCAGGAGGCAGAGTCAGGAGAATTGCCTGAACCCGGGAGGTGGAGGTTACTGTGAGACAAGATCACGCCATTGCACCCCAGCCAGGTGACAGAATGGGATTCTGTCCCAAAAAAGAGAAGTCTTCATGCTCATCTCTATTTCCAATCCCCAACACCACCCTTTCTCTGGCTTTGTTTCTCTTCTGCATTTTTTCAACAGCCACCTAACTAGTGTTCCTCATCTGGTCTCATTCCAAGCCTGCTCTGATACTGACACTGCTAACAGAGTATCTTCCTAAAATAGAAATCTTATTAAATTAGCTTTCTCTGTAAAGTACTATCACTGTTCCACCACTACCAATTATTGAGACCTAAAGTTCTTCATATGGCACTCATTCAGCCTCTATACTCTGGCCTTAAAGTTCCGTTGCAGATTTATCTCTGTACCCAAACCTCTAACTCCCTTCCATAAATCCCATGATTTCAGTGTATGGCCACTCAGCATTTCCTTAAATAAGACATGATCTGTCACACCTCCAAGGGAAGCCTTTCTGTTTGTCCCATATTACCTACTGTTTTTCTACTAAGGCAACTCAAAAAATGATTTTTTTAAGAGACAGAATCTCACTCTGTTGCCCAGGCTGGAGTGCAGTGGCATGATTATAGCTCATTGTAGCCTCAAACTCCTGGGTTCAAGTAATCCTCTCACCTCAGCCTCCCTAGTAACTAAAACTGCAGGTATATATCACTACACCCAGTTAAATTATAAAATTTTATGTAGAGTATGGGGTCTCATTATGTTCCCCAGGCTGGGCTTGAACTCCTGACTGCAAGTGATCCTCCTACCTTGGCCTCCCAAAGCACTGGGATTACAGAGGTTGGGACACCACACATGGCCTAAGATATTATTTGTGAAGTATTCCATGCCACCTCCTTAATACCTATCTTTATACCTTGAAAGCTCTGTGACCTTAGACAAGCTGCTTAATCTCTCTAAACTTCAGTTTCTTTGTCCATAAAATAGAGTAACAATGTCTATGTAATGAGACTGTATGAGGAATAAATGAGACAGGTAAAAAGTTTCATAGTGAGCCCTCACTACAACTACAGATTGATCATTCTCTTTAGCTCTTCCAAGTTATTTCCTACATACTGCCAGCACATCATTTATCATGTATTTCAGTTTGTGTGTTTGGCAACAATTTCCCACCAGCCTGGGCAACGTAGGAACCCTGTCTCTCAAAAAAACCAAAGCAACAACCACAAAACAAAACAGCTGGGTTTGGAGGCCCGTGCATGTAGTCCAAACTACTTGAGAGCCTGAGGCAGGAAGATTACTTGAGCCCAGGAGGTCAAGGCTACAGCGAGCAGAGATCATGTCACTACATTCCAGCCTGGATGACAAAGGAGAGAGAGCCTGTCTCAAAACAAAACAGAAAAAAAACCTGTATTCATCTAACTGAATACAAATGTCAGATAAAATAGAACCAAAAATGTAAAAAAGAGGTTTCTCATTGTTATATTTGCAAGATGATAGGCTCAGTAACCAGTTGTTGTCTTGAAAATAAACTGGATAGAACTAGGTCATCTGTGTTGTTAAAACAGAATTCTAACTTTAGCTATAAAACTTGGAAAACAAAAAAATGGTAGCAAATTATAGAAAGGGGACTTCTTCAATTCTATCCTTAGATTCTAAAGAGGAAGTAAAAATGTTATCTATGAACTTCATTCTTTCTTTATGGAAACTAAATAAATTTAAGTAAGTGATGCAGTAACTCCATTTAAAAAGAAAATGGTCATTTGTTGGTAGAAAGAAAAAGCTATTTTAAGTTTAAACAATACCTTCTTTTATCTATTTTTATTTTTTGGGGCAGAATCTCACTCTGTCGCCCATGCTGGAGTATAGTAGCGTGATCTCAGCTCAGTGCAACCTAAACCATACCTTCAGAACAAAAGTTCTTAAAACTTTTGAGCGGTGGAATGTATGTGCTGAAATTATATCAAAAGAGAGGTCTGGCCTTTGCCCTTAGCTACTGGGTGGTGATGTTTTAGGCCCTTGGAATGAACTGCATATTAGGAATATCTTTGTCGGGAGATTTTGATGACTAGATAGTCAATAATGTGATTTATGATGGAGGCTATGGGACGTGGCACATCAGCTCCGACCTCTGGAGGAACTAGAGACTAAAGGCATTCACCCAAATCTCCAGAAGGACTGTAGACAAAAGGCCAGCCAAGAGGGCAGTATGGGATCAAGTGACCCAAAAAATCCTAGATAGCAGAGACTTCCCTGGTTGGCAATACTCAACCTCAATGTGTACTGTCCCACAACAATTCTGGGTGTTCAGAGCCCTCCCAGACTCTGTCCTACATACCTCTTCCTTCTGCTGGTTTTATTTTGTATCCTTTCTCTAAAATAAATGTGACTGTAAGAGGTTTCAGTGAGTTCTGAGTATTTCTAATAACTGATCAGACCTAAGAGTGGTGGTAGGGGCCCCCAAATTTGTAGGCAGTTGGTCTGGAGTTGTCCTGTGGACAATATTGTGCCTGATGTCTTGAAACGAGGGCAGTTTTGTGGAGGACTGTGCCCTCTCACTGTACAGTCTGCCAAATTCCTTGCAGAATGGAACCCTCTGGCGGTATAATAAATGGATATATTACAGACTGTTATGGGTTGAACTGTGTCCTCCCTTCAAATGCATATTTATATCCTGGACTGCATAACTCAGAATGTGACCTTATTTGAACACAGAGTTACTGTAGATGTATAAAGATGAGGTCACACTAAAGTACTGTGGGCCTCTAATCCTATAGGACTGATATCCTTATAAACAGGAAATTTGGGTACAGATAGACATATAGACAGGAAGAATGCCATGTGAAGACTGGAGTCATGCTGTCACAAGCCAAGGAGCTAAAAGAAGCTAGGAGAAAGACTTGGAACAGATAATTTTCTAGTATCTTCAGAATGAGCATGGCCCTGCTGACATTGTGATCTCAAGTTTCTATCCTCCAGAACTGTGAGACAACGCATTTCTGTGGTTGAAGCAGCCTCCTTTGTGGTACTTTGTTAAGGCAACCCTAGCAAACTAATATGCATACTACTATAAAATGTTACAAAGATAAACTATTATATATACATAATTGTCAAAACATTCCTGTAATCCCAGCTAGTCAGAAGGCTAAGGCAGGAGGATCACTTAAAGCCAAGAATTGAGAACAGCAGTTGAGAATAGCCTGGGCAACAAAGGGGAACTCTTGTGATAATACATGTATCTCTTTATTAATAAATTAATTAGCAAGTCCTTGTAATGATGTGTGTAAACAAGTATTCGGAGATACCTACAACAACCACAGAATATTTTCTAACATCCTGTGACTTCTACTGATGGCAAAGTCCTAGGCATTCTTAATTCTACATGGTAGTAGCCTACATTCATAATGGAAGAAGATATTAAATTTCCAGTAAAGTCTAGTGAAACTGAGCATGTATTTTTTTCCCCTCTAAGCCATATACCCTGGATTCTTAACCAGTGATCCCAGGTTAGAATCACTAATCTGTTCTTACTAATTTAAAATATATAATAAGTATATTCTCACGTGCCAGTGTATTATTTTGTTTTTTCTATTGGTTTTTACAGGCCTCAACCTGTCCTCCAGGTTGGAATGTACTGGCACAATCACGGCTCACTGCAGCCTCAACCTCCTGGGATCAAGTGATCCTCCCACCTCAGTCCTCCAGGTAGCTGGGACTACAGGTTTAACATGCCAACACACCCAATTTGGGGGGATGTTTTTGTAGACACAGGTCTCACTGCATTACTCAGGCTGGTCCTGAACTCCTGGCCTCAAGCTGTCTTCCCTCCTTAGCCTCCCAAAGTGCCAGGATAATGGACATGAGCCACCACGTCCAGCCAAAGGTTTTTTTCCGTGCTTTAAAGAAACTCAAATTTTCCATTAAATGAAAATGATAGTATAATTTTTTCTTTCCAAAGTATGCAGGTGATTAATGTTTTAGGTCTTTGGCAAAAGAATATGAACTTTGATCTTCTTCAGTTGTTAGAAATAAGGTACAATCTTTAAGAGATTAAATATATACAAGTAACTATTCTTACCCTTGACTTCTGGGGTCTTCCCACTGTGTAATTCGAGTGTTGTGGTTGACGAAATACACTCTGCCATTACTGTCTGTTCTCTTCTCTTTGGGAAGGGCGGCGGGGGTTAAGGGGGAAGGAAAGCATTATCATTAGCATAGTCTTGCTCAAGGTAAAATAAAATGATCTGAATTTGTCCATTTCTCATTGCATTATTTTATAGTTTTTAAATCACAGCTTTAAAAGGTTTAATTTATTCTTTGACTACTAAAAGCACATCCTTACTAAAGTTATAGAAATATTACATCTTAGAAGCGAAATAGACATATTTTATTATGTCCTAACCATAAGATCTTTCCACTCAATCCAACCAAGAGCAGCAAGAATAATAAATAAACAGTAATTTAGTTTTTCACACAGGACCTTCATTTTATTCTTAATAGTCCCACAGTGTAGGTGAATTCATCTTTATCCTTAAGATAAGAAAACTCTGGCCGGGCGCGGTGGCTCAAGCCTGTAATCCCAGCACTTTGGGAGGCCGAGGCGGGTGGATCACGAGGTCAAGAGATCGAGACCATCCCGGTCAACATAATGAAACCCCGTCTCTACTAAAAATACAAAAAATTAGCTGGGCATGGTGGCACGTGCCTGTAATCCCAGCTACTCAGGAGGCTGAGGCAGGAGAATTGCCTGAACCCAGGAGGCGGAGGTTGCGGTGAGCCGAGATCGCGCCATTGCACTCCAGCCTGGGTAACAAGAGCAAAACTCTGTCTCAAAAAAAAAAAAAAAAAAAAAAAAAAAGAAAACTCAGATAGGTTAAATAATCTACCTGAAACCTCAGAATTAAGTAGCAGAGATAATAAGATGTAAACTCAGGTCTCCATTCAGAAATTATTTTTCCATACCACATCATTTCATTTATTAAAATATAATAAAGTGCCAGGCATGGTAGCTCAGGCCTGTAATCTCAGCACTTTGGGAGGCCAAAGTGGGCAGATCACTTGAGCTCAGGAGTTTGAAACCAGCCTGGGCAACATGGTAAAACCTCATCTCCACAAAAAATACAAAAACATTAGTGGGCCATGCTGGCACACACTAGTATTCCCAGCTACTTGTGGGGCTAAGGCAGGAGGACCGCCTGAACCTGGGAGGTCAAGGCTGCAGTGAGCTGAGATCACACCACTGTACTCCAGCCTAGGTGACAAAGTTAGACCCTGTCTCAAAAAAAAAAAAAAAAAAAAGTGTGTGTGTGTGTGTACACAAACATATATAATAAATATATAAGAATATATATAAAATAAGGAATATAATGTAATTTTTTTGTATATGCTAGGCATTATTCAACTAGAAAAGACCTTATTTCTTTTCTTATATACTTAACATATCTTGTTCCTTAATATACCCAGTTCCAAAATCCTAAATATCTACAATTCTATACAAGGGATGTGAAGCAGAAATCAGTTTTCTAATTACTGCATCTAAAGCTGCTGCTTGTTCCCCAACTATCTCTTGCTTTAGGATTCTCTTGTTTTCTTGTTCCCTGTCTATAAAATTTTACCTACTTTCCTGAGATTTCCCCATTAAGGTTTAAAACATGTGGATATCATTTTCTTTTAATAAACAAATTAAGGCTCGGTATGGTGGCTCATGCCTATAATTCCAGCACTTTGGGAAGGTCGAGGCAGGCAGATCACCTGAGGTCAAGAGTTCAAGACCAGCCTAGCCAACATGGTGAAATTCCGTTTCTACTAAAAATATAAAAAATTGCCGGGCACGGTGGCTCACGCCTGTAATCCCAGCACTTTGGGAGGCCGAGGCAGGTGGATCACGAGGTCAACAGATCGAAACCATCCTGGTCAACATAGTGAAACCCCATCTCTACTAAAAATACAAAAAATCAGCTGGGCATGGTGGTGCGTGCCTGTAATCCCAGCTACTCAGGAGGCTGAGGCAGGAGAATTGCCTGAACCCAGGAGGCAGAGGTTGCAGTGAGCCGAGATCGTGCCATTGCACTCCAGCCTGGGTAACAAGAGCGAAACTCAGTCTAAAAAAAAAAAAAAATACATATATATATACATATATATATGTATATATATATAAAATCAGTGTGTTGGCAGGTGCCTGTAATCCCTAGCTACTCAGGAGGCTGAAGCAGGAGAATCACTTGAACCCAGGAGGCGGAGGTTGCAGTGAGCCCAGATCACGCCACTGCACTCCAACAGAGCAAAACTCTGTCTCAAAAATAAACAAATTAAATAGACTTGAAATTTTAATCTAAGTTCTGCTATTTTTGAACTACTGACTTCTCTGTCCTATTATCAATTAATTCTTCAAAAGATGGAACTCTTCCTGTATCTTAATTTTTTGTTTGTTCAGCATGTCTCAAAATGAGTAACTGATGTACTTAAGATCACAGAATGATTCAAACTTTTTAAAAGCTTAGTTTCTAAAAATCAGCATTTTCAAACAAAAATTTAAGCTTAATCCACGTTGACACAGCTAATTTTTATTTCCTGTGGCTTGAAAAATTAGTAACTATTGGCCGGGCACTGTAATCCCAGCTCTTTGGGAAGCCAAGGCTGGTGGATTGCCTCAGGTCAGGAGTTTGAGACCAGCCTGGCCAACAGGTCAAAACCCTGTCTCTACTAAAAATACAAAAATGGTGGTAGGCACTTGTAATCCCAGCTACTGGAGAGGCTGAGGCAGAAGAATTGCTTGAACCCAGGAGGCAGAGGTTGGAGCGAGCCAAGATTGTGCCATTGCACTCCAACCTGCTGGGTGACAAGAGCAAAACTCAATCTAAAAACAAAAGAAGAAAGAAAGAAAGAAAGAAAAGAAAAGAAAGGAAGGAAGGAAGGAAAGAAAAGAAAGAAAAGAAAAAAGAAAACAAAAAAGGAAAGAAAAGAAAGAAAATTTGGTAACTTTTAAAAATTATACTTGGTATCATTTGGATGAGTTTTAGGTCAACTTATAGTCTTACCAAGTTCGTATTTGGTAATATTTCCTTTTATTTCCAACACTGATTCCATGATTTTAAGTAGCAGTGATAACAGAAGTTACAATGGATGTAACTAGTGAGTATCACAAACCTGCTTCTGACATTTAAAGCTACTTCCTATGTCAGCTGATCTTAAAATGAAAAGAGAACTCCAAATGTGCATAATATACAGAAAAATAGGACCCTGCATCTTATGACACACAGGTTTTGCTGGTCAAGGCATCTTCAGTGCATAAGCTTATCACCAACTCAAAGGCTGTCTCTAAAGAAAACATAATCACTCACAGTGTCACAGCTTGCACTTGTTAACATGATAGCAAGATAGGTTCATGTCTTGGCAGTAGCATTAAGTCTTTAAAAATTTATTTGCAGAATCCAGAATTTTCTTTTTCTCTCTCTCTTTTTTTTTTTTTTTTTTTTTTTTTGAGATGGAGCCTTGCTCTGTTGCCCAGGCTGGACTGGAGAGCAGTGGCATAATCTTGGCTCAATGTAGCCTCACAACCTCTCAGTTCCAAGCAATTCTCCTGCCTCAGCCTCCCAAGTAGTTGAGACTACAGGTACTCGCCACCACTCCCAGCTAATTTTTGTATTTTTTGTAGAGATGGGGTTTCACCATGTTGGTCAGGCTGGTCACAAAACTCCTGACCTCAAGTGATCCACCTGCCTCAGCCTCCCAAAGTGCTGGGATCACAGGCATGAGCCACCACACCCAGCCAGAATCCTTTCTTGTTTAAAAATATATATCCAAATAATTTTTATAACCTAAAAATAATGCTCTAACTACATAGCTGAGCATATATTCAACTTTTTTCTTTTCTTTTCTTTTCTTTTTTTGGAAATAGTCTTGCTCTGTCACCCAGGCTGGAGTGCACTGAGCAATCACAGCTCACTGCAGCCCTGACCTCTCAGGCTCAAGTGATCCTCCCACTTCAGCCACTCAAGTAGTTGAACTATAGGCATGTACCACACCTAGCTAATTTTTGTACTTTTTGTAAAGATGGGGTTTCACCATGTTGCCCAGCCTGATCTCAAATTCCTGAACACAAGCCCTGGCCTCCCAAAGTGCTGGGATTAGAGGCATGAGCCACTGTAATGGCCATTCATCTTTTATCTGTCAGGAAATTTCAGATTTCAGGGCAAGATTTTCCTTTCAGAAGCTAACATTAGGCAAGAGAAAATTAATAACAAACTTTTTTTCTCATGTATATTCTAAGTATATGCTGCTGAGATCAGCTTTGACACAGTTGTGAACTGAAGGCTCATCCACTTAATGAGAGGAAGTGCTGTGGTTATAGAGCTGATTTTTTTGTTGAAAAATCACATGATAAACAATACTGAAATTACTGAACATCAACTCCAAATGCACATTACAACTCTTCCTGACTTGATGAGTAAAACAGTAAAAAACAGAAACTTCTTGTCATTCTATGCATTCTTTCACAGTAACTATGAACATGAGAAAATATCTTCATACTTGATGGAGGAAGCATCTATACAAAGCCCTATTAAGTAACATTGGTGAACCAAAAGCATTCTTTGTTCTCCAGCCTCTACAGTATGTATATGTGTTAAAAATTCTTCACTGCCTAGCTAGGCATGGGGGCACACAACTGTAATTCCAGCTACTCAGGAGGCCGAGGCAAGAAAATCGCTTGACACCAGGAGTTCAAAGCTGTAGTGTGCAATTACTGTGCCGGAGTATAGCCATTGCACTCCAGCCTGGGTAACACAGGGAGACCCCTAGCTCTAAAAAAACAAGCAAATTCTTCACTGTCAGCTTATGAGATAGTAATGTCTAGTCCTAGCACACAAAAGTCTGAAAGGGTGCAGGCTGTAAGCTGGGATGCTATCATCCTGGGTCAATCCTGAAGGTATCTTGGATGGGTTGCTTAATCTGATACAGTACCACCAGTACTGTCACTAGTTCTACAAGTAAGGCACATACCCCAAAGGCAGCAAGTCATAAAGCAGTGCTCAGTTTGAGTAAGATAATCATAAACTTTTTTAGGAAAGGGCACTACTTCTACATGAGGAATGTGAAACCTAAAAATAAGCAGACTGTAAAACAGCAGAACAAGACCCTAATAACCTGGCTAAGCTGGATCTTTAGACACTGTATTTTAGCAAAATGTTGTTGGCTAAAGTAAAAATGAGAAAGCTCTGGATGATAAAGAAAATGATGAATACAGAAAGCAAGGACCAGCTTGCAGAAGAGGCTTTTCTAATAAAGAAAATGTAGCCCATAACTCAGTTCTTTAAGCAAGAGGCATTTTTTTCTACACCTGCCCTATAGAAGGAGTAAAATGGCTTCTTTCTGACCATAACCATGAAGCAGGTCATAGTTTATCTGCAACTTTTTTTTTTCCTTTTTTGAGACAGGGTCCCACTCTGTTGCCCAGGCTGAAGCACAGTGGCACAAACTTGGCTTACTGTAGCCTTGACTTCCCAGGCTCAGGTGATCCTCCCACCTCAGCCTCCCAAGTAGCTGGGATTACAGAGGTGTTCCACCACACCCAGATTAGTTTTTGTATTTTTTTAAAGAGACAGGTTTTCGTCACGTTGCCCAGGCTGGTCTCCAACTTCTGAGCTCAAGCAGTCCTCCCACTTTGGCCTTCCAAAGTGCTAAGATCACAGGTGTGAGCCCCTATGCCTGGCCTGCAATAAAATTAAGAGGATAAATACATGAACTTCGGATATATCTTTTTAGTGCATGATTTTTTTCTCCTTCTGTAACATAAGACATACAACTCTAAAATAAAGCTGGGAAACTCTAGAAATGAAACCATCCATGTCTGAGAATGCAATCTGACAGGTAAAGTTCAATATGCCTTGCAAGGACAACATCCTCTCTTCTCAAGTACTTCATACTAACCATTCATCGACCACTCTTAGGCTTCAATAGAGACAGAGGGCTTCTTAACTCCAGACTGCCAGGCTTTGGTAAAGACAGAAATTCAAATTTTACTTTCTTTTTTTTGAGACAGGGTCTTGCTTTGTCATGCAGGCTGGAGCGCAATAGCGTGACCTCGGCTCACTGAAGCCTCAAACTCTCAGGCTCAAGTGATCCTCTCATATCAGCCTTCCAAGTAGCTGGGACTATAGGCAAGTACCACCATGCCTGGCTAATTATTATTATTATTATTTTTTAAGTAAAGATAGGGTTTCATCATGTTGCCCAGGCTGGTCTTGAACTCCTGGACTCAAGCAATCCACCTGCCTCAGCCTCCCAAAGTATTAGGATTATAAGTGTAAGTCACTGCACTTGGCCCCCAACTTTCATATGTCCTCCCATTGTTATAAGCTAATAACAATACCAGTTTTAAGTATGGCCTAATAATTTTTTTACCTTTTTGACCCACCGAAGTGTTTTGAGGATACCTTTAAATAAGAGCAATGAGATTTCTCATAGAAAAGCGTATACCCCAGCAGCATTTATTAGCCAGATTCATGTGATCTTGAAACATCAATATTTTTCTCCATTACTCTGTAATGCTAGAGCAATCTACCTTGGAGACCAATTTTTCCCAGTAAGATTATCTAGAAATACCACTTTCTGAATTTATCCCAATATTATGAAATATCTTCGGCTCTTTAAGACAAAACTCTGTTTCCACAATGGGCTTTATCTTGTTTTCCACTTTCTATTAATAAATTCTCTTGCTTCTATGCAAAACTTTCTAGACTGCCATCTTTATTCTAAAACCTTGCTACAATGTGATCAGTATCACCTAACACTGTAAAATAGAACCTAGTAGGGTAGGTCTAACTTAAAGTCTATTAAGGTTTATTTTAATAACTAAGGTATCAAATATACACAATAACAAAACTGGCTCATAAGTTCCATGGTGTAGGGTATGAAGTCGACACCTTCACATGTGCTCTTTCCACTGTTCTGTCAGATAATGACAACTTAACTAAACTCTGAACCTTGTTTTAGGAGAACCAATGTACTCACAATTTTTTTAAAAATCTTTTTATCTTGAATTAATTATTACTCATAGGATGTGGTAAAAACTGCACAAAGAGTCTAGAGGTGACATCTTATATAGCTACAGTACAGTATCAAAACCACGGAAGTGGCATTGGTATATTATTGTTAACCACAAACCTTGTTAAATTGTCACCATTTTAAAAAACTGAATTCATTTCTGTAAATGTATAGTTCTATGCATTATCTCATGTAGACATTTATGCAATCACCTATCACCAAAATTAAGATACAGAATTATTCCATCATCACATAACAACCCCCTTATGTTACCTTTTATATTTGTATCCACCTCCCACCTACCCTGTTTCCTGACAAGTACTAATATGTTCTCCATTTCTAGCTTTGTTATTCTGAGAATGTTATATGAATCGAATCAGACAGGATGTGACCTTTTGAGACTTACTTTCTTTATCAAGCAAAATACTCAAGACCACCCAGATCTACTGTGTGTATCAACAGTCCATTCCTTTCTTATTGCTGGGTGATCGGTATTTTTAAACTGTAGAAGAGTAAAATAATTCTGAGTATCAATCAAAGTTTATAAAGAGTTCACTTAATGTTTGGTGAATTTAATACCTATTTGTGAATTAAACTGACATATCCAAAAATAACTTCCTAGACGTTCACTCAAGCAAGAGCACAGTATCAGACATAAATGTCTGATTTTTAAGATGACAGAACTGGAAGAAGAAAAAAAAAATGAAATGACCGAATTCAATGAAGAAACTCATGTGACTTACCCCATCCAGGTGGCAATGGACCAAGAGGATCAAATTCTTTATTTTGTGATGTAGCAAATAAATCTTGATTCTAAAAGGAACCAAAAAGTGATGAAACTATTAATAACTTTATAAATTATCTGACAGCAAGCTTATAAGTTCTGATTTCCTTTCCCTAGCCATGTATAACATAGAAAGTTTGCATCTTAAAGAAGTGTCACATGATTATGGATAAATGCCAATATACTTTAGTTTTTTAAAAACCTGTGAAACATCATCTAACATTTAAAATTATTTAAAATTAAAATACAACACAAATATGTAATCCTTATCCCCAGAATGACCATTTTTTCATTTGTGCTACAAATTTTACATCAATAATATAAAAATTAGAAAAATATATAAACCCCCTCAAAAGTCATTTATACTACTAGTACCCAGAGTCGTCAGATGACTGAGAAAAATCTTGCATGTGTAACTCAAAAACAGAACATCAAATACAGGACATGTAATATACAAAGAATTATGAGAAGAGAGTTGGAGAAGCAGGAAGATCAAGCTGTCAGATGAGTGAAAGGATAGGATTCCAGCTGGAAAGTGTTAATGAGCCTAGAACTGTATGGACGATTTCTTAAAAGTTTCTAATTATCACATTAGTGAAGAGAAAGATTTGGCTAGATAAAAGCAAAGTAAGAGTCAATCTTTGGAAAAAGAGAACAAAAGTCATACTGACTCGGTGTAGGGACATTAAGTGTGTATATAATCAAGTAGAGATAATTATGTGGTCACCCAGTATGACTTGGTTGAACCCTTTCTTCTTTAGTAAAATAAACAAGAGCCTAACTGCATTAAAAATAATTATACTATGGGGAAGAAAAAAACAAGTAAAATAGTACAATGAATCCCATATACCCAGCACCAGGATTCAACCCATATTAAGACTTAGCCATATTTCTTTATCTCTTTCCTCCTGTTTTTTGTTGAAGTGAAAATCAAACATCATTTCACTCCTACATATTTTAGTATGCCTCTCTAAAATATCTGGACATTTTCTTACATAATCATAATCTCATTATCACATGTAGTAAAGAATCAATGTTAATTTTATCATCTAATACCTAATCTGTAATTAAATGCATGACTGTTAAAATTAGGATCCAAACAAAGTCCTCATGTTACATTAGTCTCAATATAGAGCAGCTCTCCTGCTATCTCTGTTTCTTTACCCCCGAAATCCCGTGTCACTGGCCAATTACAGAAACCTGGTTGATTAATGAGGTTTTAAAGAACATGAGATATATTACACTTCTGATAAAGTAACTCTTGGATTTAGTGCTGTTGAGAACTGCCTTGTTCCTCCTGATAGACACAATTATGAAAAAATGTGAGAATAGGGAAGCCTGCCGGAAACACTACAAAAGTCTGAGTCCAAGCTACAGACAAGGTCTGAAAAGTTGGCACATGACATACTGTACTGACACTTTTAAGACCGAGGTCTACCCCACTGGCTTTCCCTGGACAGATAAACTGGGGACATGCACAATTAAACCATGGGCCAGGAAGAGCCATTACCCAGTGTTTTATCATCAACCATATCCATCCTGAGACTTAAAATGCTGGGTGTATGACAGCTTCTGCATGCTATTAAGAGTCAAAACAACAATGGTACACAAAGGCCACTTCATATATCCAATAAACAAGACTATTTCTCAACAACACCCCATCATTTTTAAAGTAAATGTTATTAAGGATGTTAAATTCATTCACTTTAGCTTACATATTTGTCTATATTAACTAAAATAGGCTTTTTAAATTCTATGTAATTTCAAACCACTCTACAATAAGCACAAAGAGTAAAAATTTTCAGAAAAGTGATCAAATTATGTTGGATTTGGGGGGGGGAGGGAAGCATGATGATGAAGAAGCTGTACTTGAAAAAAAAAAAAATTCCAAAGACTCTGAGTACTAAATCGGTCAGGTTTATAATAGTCAATACATACAGTACATGCTCTAGAAATCTGCTAAATCTGTCTTTTAAAGGAATGTTTTGAAAGACTGTGTAATGCAAAAATGAGATAAAGGGTACATATACAGAGGTGAATATGAAGGAGAGAAGAGATGGGAACTAACATTTCTAAGCATTCAGTATGTGCCAACTATATTGGAACTTTATTTTAAAGAATCCTCAGAAAAACTCTGAGGCGATTTTATATCTACATTTATTTTACAGATAAAGGAAATGAGTCTTGATGAGGTTAAGTAACTTACTCAAAGTCATATAGAGAAAGTAACTGTGGAACCAGGATTCGAACCCAGATGTGTCTGACTCCAAAGCCCATGCTCTTTCCACTGGACACCCATGTGGAAACTAGTTTTAAAGAAGGCAGGCAAGCTAGGCATTCAAACCTAGAAGAAATGTGGCCAGGCATACCACAGGTGATTATAATTTAGATAGGAAGGAAGATGTAAAATAGCATAGGAAAAAAAAAAAATGAAGGGTAAGGTAGACAGGAGACAAAATTAATTTCACCTTTAAAACCACTGGGAAGGAAAATATAGTAACATCTGTTTAGAGACAGTGACAGGAAAAATTGTTATATGAAAGAAAAGCACCTTAGTCATAACCAGGGAAACAAGGGAAGGCTGCTGATAAAGGTGAATTTGTCTACATCAGTGAGTGCTAACTACTATGATGATGAGGCATTAGGAATAGACAGGAATATGGAGAAAAGGGATAAAATTATGTCTAGTGAGGACAGGAATATGAAAGGTGCTGTTTTACTTTGTTAAATTCTAACAGGGATGATACCAATGGCAGTGGAAGGGAAGGTATGGTGATGGAGGGGGCGTTTTCTCCTGAGCTCTTAAAGATTTCGTTTTCTTCTGTTTAGGTTCTACATAACAAATCCATCTTGTTTGGCACAGAGAATCAAATTTCTCAACGGATTATTTTCCTTTCCCTCCACAGAAAAGATCAATGATACTGTATGACTTGAGAGATTATAAAATTCCTAGCACCAAAGACTGCATGGAAAAGGAAGCATTAATATATTTTGGTGTACTTACACTATTACTGCAATATTGCTCTTTAGGAAAATATGTAAAATTTAAACCATTTGTTTCCAGAAGGGAAATGATTTTATACCAAAGATAATATAGGTATGAAGCCAGAATAATATAGTAAGCATATTCCTATAAAGTATCAAATTTCTTCAGTCTCCCAGGGTACCAAATAATTTAACAGGTAAGCCTTACCTCCAAATAGTAAAAAGTAGTTAAATTCTATCATCAGTTCTGGACAACCACTTTAGAGTCAGATGCTCTTAGACCCAAGTCCTCAAATGTTTTGGCAAGTCAAGGCAGTAGTAAATTTAAAAATGATTTAATTATTTTCAAACTGCTTGGGTTTATTTTTACTATTCTTTTGTTCATGAATTTTAAGTTGTCTTAACTTTTTTGCTTATTTTTAACATTAAAAAGAAAAGGAAGTTGGACTTAAGCGAATTACAAAAGGGAAAAAATAGATCACACACAACACAACCCAGACAAGGTCTAAAAATAATACCTACTAACAGCAACAACTGGTTTGCCATGCTACTTGCACCTTCTTTTTAGTGCTTTACATGACATATGCTGGAAAAAGCTAGAAACAAAATACTTTTATTAGTTTATTAAACAATAGGCTGCTCACCCCATAAATGAATCTCTGGTTAAACTGCTGCATTGCTCCTTGAAGCTGACTACGTTGTAGCTGCCATTGTTCATAGTTCCGGACAGATTCCAGTGTTGGTCTCTGCCACGTTGTTGTTCTTGTGAAATGGTCAACATAATAAATACGTCCCATGTTGTCAACCCGCCGTTCCCAGCTACATCAGCAAAAAAACAACAAGCTAATTCAACAAATACTTGTGAAACAGATACAAGATTTTACCTTGAGAAACTACTATTCATTTATCTGGGATCTTTTATGTATTTTTAAATAGTTTGTAAGTGAACTTAAGACAAATGTTTCTAAAAATTTGTTTCTTGAAAGTTCATAAGATGCATTAGTCAGGTTCTTAAAATGCAATATATATTCAGTAAGTCTCAAACAGTCATTAAGTTTTGAGTTTCTTTTCAATGTTCTTTTTACTGCTTCAATCATAATAGGGATACAAATTGTATATATAGCTTTGGACAGGTATCAAAAAGCACTTTTTGGTCAGGTGTGGTGGGTCACGCCTGTGATCCCAGCACTTTGGAAGGCCAAAGTGGGTGGAACACTTGAGGTCAGGAGTTCGAGACGAGCCTAGCCAACATGGTGAAGCTCCATCTCTACTAAAAATACAAAAGTTAGCCAGGCGTGGTGGCGCATTCCTGTAGTCCTAGGTACAGGGGAGGCTGAGGCAGAAGAATAGCTTGAACCTGTGAGGCAGGGGCTGCAGTGAGCCAAGATCATGCCACTGCACCCCAGCCTGGGCAACAGTCAGTCTCCATCTTAAAAAAAAAAAAAAAGAAAAAAGGGAAAAAACAAAACACTTTTTTGCAAGAACACACCTAATTTCCCATCTTTTTGTTTCTTTGAGACAGAGTTTTGCTCTTGTTGCCCAGGCTGGAGTACAGTGGCGTGATCTTGGCTCACTGCAACCTCCACCTTGGCTCAAGCGATTCTCCTGCCTCAGCCTCCCGAGTACTCAGCTGGGACTACAGGCATGTGCCACCATGCCCAACTAATTTTTGTATTTTTAAAAGAGATGGGGTTTCACCATGTTGGACAGGATGGTCTCGATCACTTGACCTGACCTCATGATCTGCCCGCCTAGGTATTCCAAAGTGTTGGAATTATAGACATCAGCCACCATGCCCAGCCTATAATGTTAATGGCTTAACATTATGTATTAATATATCCTTAACTTCCCCAATTAATTTGAAATGATCTTGCTAGTACATACAGTTTTTAAAAATATAGTAGGCCGGGCACGGTGGCTCACGCCTATAATCCTAGCACTTTGGGAAGCCAAGGCAGGTGGATCACGAGGTCAAGAGATCGAGACCATCTTGGTCAACATGGTGAAACCCCATCTCCACTAAAAATACAAAAATTAGCTGGGCGTGGTGGTGCACGCCTGTAGTCCCAGCTACTCGGGAGGCTGAGGCAGGAGAATTGCTTGAACCCAGGAGGTGGAGGTTGCAGTGAGCCAGGATCGTGCCATTGCACTCCGGCCTGGGTAACAACAGTGAAACTCCGTCTCAAAAAAAAAAAAAAAAAAAATATATATATATATATATAGTAAGAATTTCATTGTAATACATAATGATGGGGCTCAGTTCTTATTCATTTAAATAATTACTCTTGAAGAGACTAATACTGAAACTGCAGTATTAGTACACAGATAAACAGTTTAGACAAGAAAAGTTAAACAAGACCTAGGGAATCTTTAGGTCACAAATAAGTGAAAATAGGGCCAGGGATGCTGGCTCACGCTTGTAATCCCAGCACTTTGGGAGGCCAAGATGGGAGGATGGCTTGAGCTCAGGAGTTCAAAACCAGCCTAGGCAACATAAGCAAGACCTTGTTTCTATAAAATAAAAAAAAGAAAGATGAGTGAAAATAAAAATCACTTATCAGGCTTTGAACTAATCAGTTCTCCAGCTCTCTTCTTTCTAGTTTATACTTACCACAAAACAAAGTTGACAGAGAAAGGGTTGAAAGAAAAAAGTAAAACAAAAATGTAGGGAAGACTATACAGATGTAATCCACAATTCTGACTAAATAAAATTACTATTTTTAAATTCAGATACTTACCCAGGAGGCAGAGGTTCTGGTCTATCCCATGTTGTTCTTTTCTCAACGTGATCTACATAGTAAACTCGTCCGTGCTGGTCCACTCTCTGCTCCCAACTTAAACACAAAATTAATAGGCTCATAGGATACTTGCATGAGCTACCTGGCTTTTAAATCCTGTCTTTGCCTTTTTCTCTTAAATGACTGTATTACTAAACTAAGTCAAATAAGGTTGTCAGTTTAGAAAGATGATACAAATACAATTTAGGAATAAAGGGAAGAAATGTAAACATCAGAGAGTGGCACACAATGAATTCAATTTCTTCTATGCAAGTATCTGCTCCAGGAAAAAACATGTTTCTAAAGAGGCTTGAGGTCAGTCTACACAGTAAACCAAAGTCACTCTCAATCAGAGTACAATCAGGATTTGACTGGAAAGGAATGGCCAGGTACATTGGCTCATGCCTGTAATCCCAGCACTTTGGGAGGCTAAGGCAGGCACATCACTTGAGGTCAGGAATTCAAGACAAGCCTGGCAAACATGGTGAAGCCCCATCTCTACTAAAAATACAAAAATTAGCTGGGTGTGGTGGCAAGCACCTGTAGCCCCAGCTACTTAGGAGGCTGAGGCAGGAGAATCACTTTAACCTGGGAGGCAGAGGTTGCAGTGAGCCAAGATTGCACCATTGCACTCTAGCCTGGACAATAGGGCAAAGCTCCCTCTCAAAAAAAAAAAAAAAAAAAAAATTAGTCAGGAATAGGTGGCAGGTGCCTGTAATCCCAGCAAATCTGGATGGTGAGGCAGGAGAATCACTTGAACCCGAGAGGTGGAGGTTGGAGTGAGCCAAGATCCAACCATTGCACTCCAGATTGGGCGACAGAGCAAGACTCCATTTCAAACAAACAAAAAAACTACACTTGTAATATCTTAAAAATAATCTATGAAAATAATCTTAAAATAATCAGTAGAAATTAAAATGGGATTATGAGCAGAAATTGTCTCAGTTTTCTGAATTATCTATCATTTTGCTATAATGATCCCCCTCCCCCGAAGATGGAGTTTTACTCTGTTACAAAGGCTGAAGTGCAATTGCGTGATTTCAGCTCACTGCACCCTCCACCTCCCAGGTTCAAGTAATTCTCCCGAGTAGCTGGGACTACAGGTGCCCACCATCATGCCCAGCTAATTATAGTACTTTCAGTAAAGATGGGAGTTTCACCATGTTGGCCAGGCTGGTCTCAAACTCCTGACCTCAGGTGATCCACCCACCTCGGCCTCTCAAAGTGCTGAGATTACAGGCATGAGCCACCGTGCCCAGCCTATAAATTTTATGATGAAAACAAAATTTGATTTTAAAAAGGGATTTTCCCCTTCAAAGAAAAAGCAATTGGAATTAGGTGATTATTTTATTAATTGGCCTTGGTTAACATTCAGGGTCCTTTGGTGAAAAAATGTATTTTTCCACTTTGCCCTGAAAACAAAAGACAGGATTTCAAATATGGTGTATTTTCCTTGTTCATTTTGACTCTAGATTCCCCCAAATCAGTTATAACATAAAAAGAGTTGGCCAGGTACAGTGGGTCATGCCTTTAATCTCAGCAATTTTAGAGGTTGAGGTGGAGGATCACTTGAGGTCAGGAGTTCAAGACCAGCCTGGCCAACATGGTGAAACCCCATCTCAACTAAAAATACGAACATTAGCCAGGCATGGTAGCGCACACCTATAATCCCAGCTATTAGGGAGGCTGAGGCAGGAGAATGGCTTGAACCCAGGGGTCAGAGGTTGCAGTGAGCTAAGATTTCACTGCTGCACTCTAGCCTGGGCAACAGAGCAAGACTCCATCTTAGTTATTGAAACAATGGAGTTTACTTTTATTTTCCTTGTTAATAAGCATATGAAGCAGCCAAAAGCCTAAAGACAATGTATGTTAAAAGTTACTCACCCAGGTGGCAAGGGAGCTTGAGTTACAGGATTTAATGGCCTAGGTCCTGAGCCTCCAGATATAGTAAGGGGAATTATTAATCCAGATGTTGCTCCTTCAGATGTATTTGTATTTGTATTTGTATTTGTATTTGTATTTGTATTTGTTGGCGGCAGAGAGCCTGTACTAGACCCATCACTTTCAGAAGTGGTAGATGGTGAACCATTGACAGATGCTATAAAAGATTTGAAGAAAATAGGAAAAGAACTTTTATTTTCTAAAATTCAGGATAGAATTTTAACTGTAAAAAATAAAAAGGCAGATGATAAATATAAAACTTAAGATGTGGATACACAGGTGAAAATTTACTTAAAGAAATAATGAGAAATAATCAATGCTCCCTCTTAATAGGCTTGTTTACTTCTTCGGCCCTTTCTACCCCTACGTCCCATTATTAATTACAAGGCATGTACAGATTATCTGAGGAAATAAAAATGTTTAAAATAGAAAAGCATTAATATTCCTTGGTATTTTAAGTTCATTTATTAATTTTCCAGCTCCTTAAAACTGCTTTCCTATGAATCCGTACAGATTACAGACCAATATTTTTGATGTTGGTTATAATGTGGAAGGTCTGACTGATAAGCAATAATCTTCTTACAAATAGTTACTAGTCATGTATTACACCTTTAAGAAATACTTGTAAACAAAACAATGTCTAGAGGAAGTCACCAATATTATAATTAAGACATCTTAAAGGTTCAGAACATACTGTTAACCAAATTATCTATAAAAGGGGAAGAGGAGGCTGGGCGCAGTGGCTTATGCCTATAATTCCAGTACTTTGGGGCTAGGCATGGTGGCTCATGCCTGTAATCTCAGCACTTTGGTAGCCCAAGGTGGGCGGATCACCTGGGGTCAGGAGTTTTAGACCAGCCTGACCAACATGGAGAAACTCTGTTTCTACTAAAAATACAAAATTAGCCAGGTGTGGTGATGGGTGCCTGTAATCCCAGCTACTCAGGAACCTGAGGCAGGAGAATTGCTTGAACCCAGAAGACGGAAGTTGCGTAAGCTGACACAATGCCACTGCATTCCAGCCTGGCTGACAGAGTGAGACTCTGTCTCAAAAATCAAACAAAAAGAGCTTGTTTGTTATGTAATTTTTAATTTAAAATCTGAATCATTTAGCATTGTTGGGTTATTTGTCATTTACTAACTTTTTAAAGAATATACTCAGATTAAGCAAGCAAATCCTTGACTATCTAATACGTTTGTTATAGTTACAAACCATGTAAGAAATGTTATTGCAATGTTATCTGTATTGCCTATATTTTATATTATACACATATTACTTTCATTCTCAATAGAGCACTGCCTCAGTAACATCACTCTGAACTGAAACTTAGGAAGAAGGCACTTTTGGTTACATAGAGAAAGATCATTCTTTGCCAAAATCTTAAATGCAAAAATACACACAGAAAGCTCACCTAAAAGAATTTCCTGAAACTTACCTGAGGATTAATTGCCAACCAGAACATTATTTATTAGAGTGCTGACAGCTGGAATACAAACCTGGTCTACGTGGGGTGGGTGGTGGTGGTCGTGAAGGTCTTGGAGGTCTAGAAGGTTTAAAACCGCCATTTGAGAGGGATGGAGAATTATTCCCACTGGCTCTCCTATTTTCACTACATCCTGCATCTTCAGGGTCATCTGATCCATTTGTGCTCACTCTGGATAAGAAGACGGGAAAAGGAAGGGAGAGAGAAAAATAATAAATACCCTTTGAATTTAAGAAAAAAATAGCAAGAAAATGAAAACTTCTAAGATTTTAGGAGCTTAAAAAAAGCTTTTTGGGCCGGGCGCGGTGGCTCAAGCCTGTAATCCCAGCACTTTGGGAGGCCAAGGCGGGTGGATCACAAGGTCAAGAGATCGAGACCATCCTGGTCAACATGGTGAAACCCCGTCTCTACTAAAAATACAAAAAAATTAGCTGGGCATGGTGGCGCGTGCCTGTAATCCCAGCTACTCAGGAGGCTGAGGCAGGAGAATTGCCTGAACCCAGGAGGCGGAGGTTGCGGTGAGCCGAGATCACGCCATTGCACTCCAGCCTGGGTAACAAGAGCGAAACTCCGTCTCAAAAAAAAAAAAGCTTTTTAAATTTTGGTCAGCCTTATTATTATTAAATACATAAAGAGCCTTCCGGTAGAATCCTACATAACCCCCAAAGTTCATCTAGAGATAGAGTGAAGGGTTGTCCAAGGGCATAGAAACACTTGCGGCCATTGAGAACTATTAGATATGCTGGTTCATATTTCAAATAAGCCTTCAGGAAGCCCTATATAAACAGGAATAAAGTCAAGTTCTCAAAATCCTTTTAAAGGGCACTACTTTATCACAAGCACAGATAACTTTACCATTGTTGTTTCTTGGTTTCCACTGGCTATTAATATTCAAGTTTGAGGCAGGGCTGACTTTCCCACACTAGAGAACAAAGTGCATATATTTCCCAGGGACTAGGCCCTGATATCCCCACTCAAAGCAATAACATCAACTGGAGGGACAGAAAGGAAGGAAGAACACTAACAGGAAATATCAGACTGAAAGCTACTGCTACTGTTGGCTAAATATAGTTGATTCTTTTTCCTCCCAGAGGGGTTCTAGTCATGGATTAGAAACAAGGACATAAGTAGCCAGTCTGCAGATGTCTTAGCCAAGGTTACTGTATGTACTACCTCCAAATCACTACACAGTACTAATCCATACTACCAGGAATTTCAGAATAAGCCTGAACAAAATAAAATCTAATAGATTCAGCTAACAGAGGCTGAGTGCTGTAGCTCACGCTTGCAAGTGCAGCACTTTGGGAGAATGAGGTGGGAAGATCACTTAAGCACAGGAGTGAGAGAAAAATAATAAATGCCCTTTGAATTTAAGAAAAAACAGCGAGAAGATGAAAGCTTCTAAGATTTTAGGAGCTTAAAAAACGCTTTTTAATTTTTGGTCAGCCTTATTAAAATACATAAAGAGCCTTTGGGTAGAATCTTACATAACCCCTAAAGTTCATCTAGAGATTGACTGAAGGGCTGTCCAAGGGCAATGATTTATTTTTAATAAAAACTATATAGCATAATATTTTGATATACAAAGTGAAAAAACTTAACTACAGTCAAACTAATTAACATCTCTCTCTCCTCACATAGCCATCTTTTTTTTGAGACAGAGTCTCACTCCATCGCCCAGGCTGGAGTGCAGTGGTATGATCTCAGCTCACTGCAACCTCTGCCTCCCAGGTTCTAGCAGTTCTCATGCCTCAGCCTCCTGAGTAGGCAGTACTACAAGTCCCCACCACCGTGGCCGGCTAATTCTTTTGTGTATTTTGTAGAGATGGGTTTTCACCATGTTGCCAAGGCTAGTCTTGAACTCCTGACCTCAAGCAATCCACCGTTCTCGGCCTCCCAAAGTGCTGTGATTATAGGCATGAGCCACTGTGCCCATCCTCATATTTTAAAAGACATTTTCAAACTATGTACCACAGAAATCCTTTAGGGCCCTTCTATTCAAAGTGTGGTCTTTAAACCAAAAGGACAAGCACTATCGAGGAGCCTGTCAGAAGTGCACAACCTTCACAAGTATTCTAGACCTACTATATCAGAGCTAGCATTTTAACAAGATCCCCAGATTATACATGTGGACAGTAAGGTATGACAAGCACTATTTTGAGGGTTCCCTAAATGCTTATTTTTAACAGATGGAACACCTCAGTAATTGACAGTCAGTACCTGATTAGTGTTGACTACCTGCAGAATATGGTCTAAAAAAAGTCAGTTTTGACACTGCTTCCCTTCCTCTAAGTGAGGCTTCCAAAACCATTTTAAGACTGCATATTGCCTCTCCATGCTATTTTAAGAGGTTCCTAATTAGTTTGAAAGAAGAGTTCTCCATGCTTTTTAAGTAACAGATGACAAATAGAATAAACCAAAAATAGGAAAGTAAGGTTTCTAGCTCTGACTCTGCTACTGATGAGTTATGTGACCAAAGAATGTACCCTAAAATGTATTATCTTGACTACAAGATTCCTAAAAGTCGTTAAGCTAGAAAATTCATACTAAATTGCATATCTAGTGCTAGACAAGTTTTAGGGAAATGTGAGGGAGGGGGAACATTCAGAGCATGAGATAAACCTACTATGATAAAGATACAGCAGATTCCAAAAAGGCTATGATTAGTTGCTGGGAATTAAAATTTGAGTGATTTTAACATCTATGCTGTGCATCATTCTAACATTTTGATCTCAATTTTTCAATGTAGTTATCTGACAACCTATGTAGTACAACTCCTTAAATTTCCTTGATACATTTGTTCCTCTTCCTAGATCTTGAACTCCAAAATCACTCTAACTACAACTTCCTATTCATTCTACCTGCCTCCTATAATACCTTTTATTCAGTCTCATCATAACTTTTAACTCTCCCCACAATCTTTACAGTTCATCAGCTTACTTCATGCCTCACTTGGGCTTCATCACAGGCTACTTTCCCTAGGAGTTTCAATTCCTTCACCCTTCCCCCAGCTGCTTCCCCTCCCGGAAATTCTTTCACCATAAGTAATCCCTCATCTACTTTTTTCACTGCTGTTCTCTGGGACCGACAAATAATGCTGGAGAATGTTTGAGGTGAGAAGTCAGGTGTATTTTAGTGGAGTAAATAAACTAAGTAAAGTAGCATATTAAAAGGCAGACTGCTCTACAAAAGATCCTGATAAATTTTCCACTGGGGGCCAGGCATGGTGGCTCACGCCTATAATCCCAGCATTTTGGGAGGCCAAGGCGGGCAGATCACCTGAGGTCGGGAGTTCCAGACCAGCCTGACCAACATGGAGAAACTCAATCTCTACTAAAAATACAAAATCAGCCGGGTGTGGTGGCACACGCCTGTCATCCCAACTACTCAAGAAGTTGAGGCAGGAGAATCGCTTGAACCTGGGAGGTAGAGGTTGCAGTGAGCCAAGATGATGCCATTGCACTACAGCCTGGACAACAAGAGCAAAACTCCATCTCCCAAAAAAAAAAAAAAAAAAAAAAAAAAAAGCCACTGGGTCCAGTAACGAAAGAAACATCTGAGGTTTTCACTTCCAATTATTTAAGACAAAAACTATTTTCTCCCCTCTTATTAAAAAGAAACCAGCTGGGCACAGTGGCTCACGCCTGCAATCACAGCACTTTAGGACACCGAGGTGGGTGGATCACTTGAGGTCAGGAGTTTTAGACCAGCCTGGCCAATATGGTGAAACCTCATCTCTACTAAAAATACAAAAATTAGTCAGGCATGGTGGCAGGCACCTGTAGTCCCAGCTACTCATGAGGCTGAGTTAGGAGAATTGCTTGAACCTGGGAGGCGGAGGTTGCAGTGAGCCAAAATCACACCACTGTACTCCAGCCTGGGAGACAGTCAGACTCCATCTCAAAAAAATAAAAATAAAAAAAGAGTATCTCTTACCAGTCCTTTGCATATGACTGCAATCACACACTGTATAATGGTTTCATATTCTGGGTGGGTTTTTGTTTGTTTAGTTAATACATATTGGGTATATCTTCTAAATTACTGAAAATCATTTTGAATGACGGCAGAAAATCATATATAGACATATCACAATTTGATCATCATCTTTTCATTGGTCTTTTGGGGGATTTTTTTTTTTCTTTTTTGAGACTTTGTTTCACTCTGTTGCCCAGGCTGGAGTACACAGGCACAATCACTGCTCACTGCAACCCTGACCTCCGCAGGCTCAGGTGATCCTCCTATCCCACAGGCACACCCCACCACACCCGGCTAAATTTTTTATTTTTTGCAGATACAGGGTTTATCCATACTGCCCAGGATGGCCTTGAGCTCCTAGGCTTAAGTGATCCGCCCACCTCAGCCTCCCAAAATGTTATGATTACAGACACGAGCCACCTGCCTGGATTTCTTATTTCTTTCGGACAGATTACAGAATAGAAGAGCCAAGTCAAATATTTTGAAGGCCAAAATACGGGTTGCTAAATTTTTTTTTGTAATAGTGTTTTTTGTTTGTTTGTTTCTAAGACAGATTCTTGCTCTGTCACCCAGCCTGGAATGCAGTGGCAATGATCTCAGTTCACTGCAACCTCTACCTCCCAGGTTCCAGCGGTTCTCCTGCCTCAGCCTTCCGCATAGCTGGAACTACAGGTTCAGGTCACCATTCCGGACTAATTTTTGTATTTTCAGTAGAGATGGGCTTTGCCATGTCACCCAAGCTGGTCTTGCACTCCTGGATTCAAGCAATCCTCCTGCCTTGGTCTCCCAAAGGTCTAGGATTACAGGATGAGCCACTGTGCCCGGGCCTAAAAAATAGTTTTAAAGGTAATAACTAATCTGTTCTCCCATCTGCTGGACACTTTCAAATATGTACCACAAAATAAAAATGTCCGTTTCACCAAAAAATTTTATAATCTTTGCTAATTTGGTAAGCAAAAATGTTAATGGTTTTTTAAACTGAAGATGAACAATATTTAATATAATTACAGGTCATTTGAGTTTCTTCTTTCATGAACCATATATATATATGAATATAAATATATGAAATACATTTATCTATTATAAAGGAATAGTTTTGCCTTTTTTTTTTTTTTTTTTTTTTTTTTTTTGAGACAACGAGTCTTGCTTTGTTGCCCAGGCTGGAGTACAGTGGTGTGATCTCAGCTCACTGAAACCTCTGCCTCCCAGGTTCAAGTGATTCTCCTGTCTCAGCCTCCCGAGTAACTGGGATTACGTGCCACCATGCCTGGCTAATTTTTTGTATATTTGGTAAAGGTGGGGTTTCACCATGTTGGCCAGGATGGTCTCGATCTCCTGACTTCATGACCCGCCCGCCTCAGCCTCCCAAAGTGCTAGGATTACAGGCGTAAGCCACTGTGCCCAGCCCTTAGTTTTGTCTTTTAAGAGATCTTTACAATCTGAGAATACTGAGCATGTCATATTGGTTAAATATTTCCTTTGCTTTTGATAATACATTTTTTAATTTGTAAGAGTTTTATATTTCTATATAAATTTATTCGGCAATGAATTAACTTATTTTCTTCTAAAGGTTTTAGTTTAATTTTTAAAAAATCAATTTAAAAGTCTGAATCTACTCTCATCTGGGGATAAGCTAAGACACTAACCTGCTTTTTCTTTTTCCAAACAGCCAGTTTTCCATAGCTTATTAATCTAAGACCTCATTCTCTTTTGCAGCATTTGATGGTATTAAATGTCCCATCTTTTTAAAAAAATTTTTCTGTTAATTTGTGACAGTGCTTTTGTAATCTTGTACTCCCACTTCCAATCATCCCTTTTTTAGTTGTCCTCTTCCTACCATCCACTAATATATGTCTCTATGGTTGTGTTCTTGTTCTCCTTTTCTTTCTAAACAGATTTTTCCCTAGGATCTCAAATTCCATGATTTCTAAGGTTAGCTCAGAGAATGATTCCCAAATCAACCTCTACTCTTTATCTCACTCTCGTCCTCTAGTATCTAATTATCAACTAAATGCAGGAGATCTAGAATAACTCTCCCACCTGAAGGCCCTCCTTTCCTTTTTTTTCTTTTCTTTTTTTTTTTTTTCTTTTAAGATAGAGTCTTGCTCTGTCACCCAGGCTGGAGTAGAATGGCGCAATCATAGTTCCCTTCAACTTGTGTAACAGCACAATCACAATTCACTTCAACTCTGGACTCAAGGGATTCTCTGGCCTTAGCCTCCCAGCTGGGACTATAGGAGCATGCCACCTTACCTGGCTAATTTTTTATTTTTTGTAGAAATGGTGTCTTGCTGTGTCGCTCAAGCTGTTCTCAAACTCCTGGGCTCAAGCAATCTTCCTTCTTGGGTCTCCCAAAAAGCACTGCGATTATAGGCATTAGCCACCGTGCCCTGCCAGGTCCTCCCTTCCTTCTAAACATTCCCTTCCTATGGTCTCCCCTCCCTCTTAGGTTTTGGTTCTATGAATGATACTGCCATCTTTCCCAGGCAATTTTACTTTTCTTCTCCCTGTGCCTCTTGACACTCAATATCTAAGGTCTGTTGATCCCACTTTCACCTTCTCCCTCTACTCTTCTACCACCACTGCCCCAGTTCTAGACTTTGTTACCTCTCAATAGATTACTGTAACAAATTTCCACATAGGACTTTCAACCTTCACTAACCACCATGTAATCTAAACTATATACCACTGACAAAATATTTTTTCCTAAAGAGCTGTGATCATACAATCTCCTGTTCAAATATTTTAAAAGACATTCCTTTCCATAAAAATTTTTTTTAAAAATCTGTTAAGTTTTTACTTGCAAACCTCCATCTGATCCCAACCTACCTAATAATAAAAATAACGTTTAGTCATGGCTAAGCACTTACTTGTACATCATCCCAACTTCAGGTGGCAGTAAAGCATGATAATAATGAGCTCAGGCTCTGAAGGTAAGGCAGTTCCAAGTTCAACTGTGCCACTTACGCTATTAACTCAAGCAAGTTCCTTTCCCTTTCTAAGCCTGTTTTCTTATCACCTATAAAAATGAGACAATACTACCTAACTCATATAAATGTTTACGGACTAACTAAAAGAACAAGAAACACGTTCAGCATAGTGTCTATCAGATAAAATAAATATAAATAGACTGATTCTACTCTCAACTCACAATCTGTCATTTCTCCCTTTCAACCTGAGATAAGGAAACTGCTTCAGGCCCGGAGTTTGAGACCAGCCTATGAAATAGAGCAAAAGCCTGTCTTTACAACAATAAATTTAAAAATATATAAAAAATAAGACACATGTAACAATAAAATCTTGAACGTCAGGCAGCAATCATCTTGGTATTTCATTTAAAAAATGCAAACAAAAGACAACATTGAGAAATATAAACTATCCAGACATGTTGTGGTGATATAGCGTGATACAGACCATGTTTGAATTAAGATAAAAAGGTAAAATCACCTAAGGCTATTAGTAAACTTCCTAAATGATAACTATGGGGATGGAGGGAAAGATGTGAAGCCTGTCCATTAGATATATACTGCCCTGGCTTTTAGTTTTATAGTCATGAAATCTGCAAACAAAACCAAAGGAGAAAAGGCAGTCACAGCTATGACTACTACACACTATTGTGTAGTAACATTTAAACAGCATTTGACAGTTTACAAAATGCTTTTCAAACCCATCATTTCAGAGGTCTGTGTGCTCTGGAATAAAAGCTGATCCACAGGAACTTATGCTTAACATAAAAGACATACTCAAAGATTCATCAGGCAGTCTCAGAAACCTAGAAGACATTCCCAAATTATTTATGACAGTGATTCACTTAGGAAGATAAAAAGCATTGACTAAATAGCATTAAGTAGGGAATCTAGCAATGGCTTTATAAAATATTTAAAGATGTCCAGAGTACAAATGGTTTGATGAAAATATTGTAAGAAAGAGACTTGCAGAGGCCAGGCCCAGTGGCTCACACCTGTAATCCCAGCACTTTGGGAGGCCAAGGTGGGCAGATCATCTGAGTTCAGGAGTTTGAGACCAGCCTGATGAACATGGAGAAAACCTGTCTCTAATAAAACTACAAAACTTAGCTGGGCATGGGGGCACATGCCTGTAAACCCAGCTACTCAGGAGGCTGAGGCAGAAGAATCGCTTAAACCCAGGGGGTGGAGGTTGCAGCGAGCTGAGATCATGCCATTGCACTCCAGCCTGGGCAAGAAGAGGGAAACTCCATCTCAAAAAAACAAAAACAAAAGAGACTTGCAGAAAGTAAACAAGCAACAACAGACTGGCATAAAAGAACCTTTGAATCACCATATAAAATTCTTTCACATACCCCACCCCCTACTTTTTTTTGAGATGGAGTCTCACTCTGTCGCCCAGGCTGGAGTGCAGTGGCACGTTCTTGGCTCCCTGCAGTCTCCGCCTCCAGGGTTCAAGTGATTCTTCTGCCTCAGCCTGCCCAGGGGCTGGGACTACAAGTGTGTAACACCATCCCTGGCTAATTTTTATATTTTTAATAGAGACAGGGTTTCACTATATTGGCCAGGCTGCTCTTGAACTCCTGACCTCATGATCCAACTGTCTCGGCCTCCCAAAGTGCTGGAATTACAGGCGTGAGCCACTGCGCCCGGCCCACATGCCCCCTTATTAATGCAAAAATAGAGGTTTATTGTGCAAAAGAAGAGGTAAATGCCCAAAGCAAACTGAAATACTAAAACATTTTATGGAGGAAGTTTCAGGAATTCAAGAAATTTTCTATTAAGTATACCAATACTAAAAAGAGGCATAAGAGGCATAATATTAGACTTCAGTCTACAGATATTTATGTAATTTTTTAAAACCTGTCCTATTGCTTTTTTTTTTTTGAGACAAGGTCTAACTGTCACCACTGTGAGTACAGTGGCATGATCTCAGCTCACTGAACTCCCCAACTCAAGTGATACTCCCACTTTGGGCCCCCTACCCAATCCCACAGCTGGGACTACAGGCACGTGCCACCAGGCCCAACTATTGTTTTTTATTTAAAAATTTTTTTTTTATTTTCTGTAGAGATGAGGTCTCACTAAACTGCCAAGGCTGGTTTCAAACTCCTAGGCTCAAGTGATCCTCCTGCCTTAGCCTCCCAAAGTGCTGGGATTACAAGTGCGAGCTACCACACCCAGCCTGATTGCTTTTTAATCACAGTGAAGAATAAAAAATTTCTAGATAAGATGTTACTGCCATTTAACATTCTACCTCTTGTGAGATTAGTATAGATGATTCTTTGTCATAAGTATGACTCTTTGAAGGTAGGTATCTATTAGGTAAGACACAACTGCTTTATAAACTTCGATTTTCCTAAAGATCTTGATGAGTTATCTTCAATTTTTCATTATAAAAACTTCCACCAGGCATGGTGGCTCACACCTGTAATCTCAGCACTTTGGGAGGCCGAGGCGGGTGGATCATGAGGTCAAGAGTTCAAGAGCAGCCTGGCCAACATGGTAAAACCCCATGTCTACTCTAAAAACAGAAAAATTAGCTGGGCGAAATGGCGGGCACCTATAATACCAGCTACTCAAGAGGTTAAGGCAAGAGAATTGCTTGACCTGGAAGGCAGAGGGTCCAGTAAGCTGAGACCACACCACTGCACTCCAGCCTGGGAGACAGAGCAAGACTGTCTCTCAAAAAAAAAAAACAAAAAACAAAACAAAACAAAAAAACAAAAAACCTTCCATATATTGGCCAGGTGTGATGGTTCATGCCTATAATTCCAGCACTCTGGGAGGCCGAGGTGGGCAGATCCCCTTAGGTCAGGAGTTGCAGACCAGCCTGGCCAATATGGTGAAACCCCCATCTCTATTAAAAATAGAAATAACCAAGCATGGTTGTATGTGCCTGTAGTCCCAGCTACTCAGGAGGCTTGAGGCAGGAAAATCACCTGAAACCGGCTGATAGAGGTTGCAGTGAGCGGACATGGCACCACTGCATTCCAGCCTGGGTAACAGAGCGAGTCTCTGTCTAAAACAACAACAACAAAAACAAAGCTCATATATCATAAATGCAGATGGACGAGGGCAATAAACTGCTATGTACCTACCAGCACAACTTCAATAACTGTCAGTATTTTGTTCTACTTGCTTCACCTATCCTCCTCTGCAGCATCTGACACTGTAATATCCCATCCTTGTGGATAGTTTTCCCCTACAGTCTGTGACATTACTTTTCTCATTCTTCTCCCCTTCTGACTACATTTCCTGTGGTTCATCATCTTCTTCCTACTCACTGCTTATGCAATTTGAGAAAAACAAAGAATCAAACGGAATTTTATAATCACTGCACTCTGTGGTTAAGACATGACACTTTTTGCTTTAAGAGCAGAAACATCTCCTTTCCTATTTTATCTGCTATTACCAGCTTCCAGGATAACCAATAAGCAGTCTAAGTTAATTAACATAGCCCAAGGCTTTCAACACATTTTAGGTCCAATCTTGAAGGCAGATGGGCACATGAAAGTGCTAAACCTAGGCTAATGGCAAACAGCTGATATAAAGCTCTGCCCCTTCTAATGAAGGCCTAGATGATACAATAGCTAGTGGTGACCTTCACGTATGTGTAAAGCTCCTATCTCAGCTATCCTGGAAAAGAAACTTAACAGCCAGTGATGGCTTTGGGATTTAGAATGCCCTCCCTCTGAAAAAGTGCCAGTATATTTATTTTCTACAAGCTGAAGAAGTATCAACAATGTGGTTATCCCTAGCCTACTCCAGATAGCTGTAATCCAATAAACTAAGAATCTTCAATCTTTCACAAATGTTTCCCTCTTACCTTGAGTTTTGAATTCTTTCTGACTCATTTATTCTTACACCATGAACTTGAAGTTTACATGAAAATGAGTATTTAGGAAATCTTCTAACTTTCTGCATTCTGTGGAAGCAATCAATGAATGCTTACCTTGTTTCATCCTTGCATCTGGAGCCATCATCATTCTGAGAAGCACCTTTAACATCGAAGTTTAAACAGAAAATGAGTTTCCAGAGAGTAGTTTTCATGTTTTTTTCTAAACATGCCATGTATGCAAAGCCTTTTATTAAATCTTTGTAATAAGGAACTTATTATACCTTAAATTCCAACATGACTTTAAAAGGAAAATGTGATGTTCATAACTGCAAGAAAAAGTCTACCAAAATTTTGTGCTAATGCTTATAATTATGGATAAGGGATGTTAATTACTAAAGGTATATTATTCATGCACTACTACCCCTGCCTTTTAAAAAAATATGTCTAACTCTAATTCAGTCCTTGTGTTTTAACCACCTTTGTATCCAAAATACCTCATAAAAAAGTGCTGATCACCAGCAGAATGATAAAATCGATTCCAGAAATAGAAAAACCCATAACGCCTTTCTTCTACAGGGGCCTGGGAAACAGCTTAAAAAACAGGAAAGCCACAAATGAGAATCCAAGTGGCCAAAAATTAATGTCACAGTGTTCATATTTTCTTACTTGATTGATGAAAAATCAATATATACTTAGAATTCAGTCAAAATCTTTTTACTATAGAAGTACTGGAGAGGCCAGGCACCGTAGTTCACACCTGTAATCCCAGCATTTTGGGAGGCCAAGGTGGGCAGATCACCTCAGGTCAGGAGTTGGAGACCAACATGGTGAAACCCCATCTCTACTAAAAATACAAAAGTTATCCTGGACTGGTGGCAGGTACCTCCAATCCTAGCTACTTGGAAGGCTGAGGCAGGAGAATCACTTGAACTCAGGGGGTGGAGGTTACAGTGAGCTGAGACCACGCCATTACACTCCAGCCTGGGCGACAAGAGCGAAACTCCATTTCAAAAAGTGTTGGAGGGAGGCTGCTAAAGCTAGGTACATTTAAAGAAGCAAAAAACAAATGGTAGACAGGGAAAGAGAAAGAAAAACCATCAAATGCAGAAACAAGAACTCAAATTCAACCATCTAGGTTAATTTAGTAAAGGAACAATAGTCCCTGGATAGCATCACAGTTTCAAACAATGAAATTATTACCATATTACAATGAAGCATAATTGGTGGATTAATTCATTTTTAAAATGCTGAGTCACCACTAGACTATATCATACTTAGCAAAGTTGGTAAATGTCTCATGCAATCTAGAAATAAACATTTTTAAAATAGTATGTGAACAAATAAAATGTTGTCTACACAACAGAATTATTACTATTTGGTCATAAAAGAGAACAAACCAATGAAACACACCATGTGGTGGATGAGCCTCAAAAACATGCTAAGTGAAACTAGCCAGACCAAAAAAACCCACTTATTTTATGATTCCATTTATACAAAATGTCCATAAAAAGGCAACTTTTTAGAGATAAAAAATAGAGACAGGGTGTGGTTCCTCACACCTGTAATCCCAGCATTTTGGGAGGCCAAGGTGGGTGGACTGCCGGAGGTCAGGAGTTCAAGACCAGACTGGCCAACATAGAGAAACACTGCCTCTACTGAAAATACAAAACTTAACTAGGCATGGTGGTGGGCGCCTGTAGCCAACTACTTGGAAGGCTGAGGCAGGAGAATCGCTTGAACCCGGGAGGCAGAGGTTGCAGTATGCAGAGTGTCACCACTGCCTTCCAACCTGAGTAACAGCGAGACTCCATCTCAGAAAAGAAAAAAAAAGATTAGTGATTACCTGGGCTGATGGTGAGAAGAGAAGCTCCTGTAAACTGGCAAGAGGGATTTTACTGAGGGGGTAAAAATGTTCTAAACCTGAATACACAGTGATAGTTGAATCCCTCACTTAAGTTACTAAAATGCATTAAGTTGTACACTTGAAATGGGTAAATTTTATGTTGCATAAAATACAATAAAGATGTTAACGTGGTTAAAAAAATGGTACAATGAAATACATTTTGGCTATAAAGGGTAAATTTCAATTTAAGAATGTTTTAATATGGAATATATTCCCCTAAAATGGCTTATGAATGGGACATAAATGAAATCAGAAAACCACAACAAAATATCTAGCATAAGTTACTAAAATCTGTAAAGTAGTTTGGAATAATCCATTTAAATCCATTTAAACCATTTGGAATAATCCATTTAAATCTATCATTACATGCTACTTCTAAACTTTCTCACTACAGTGAAAAAGAACAGTATTTTAAACACATGAGTTCTGAGGCCAGACTGCCTAGGTTTGTATTGTGGTACTATCATGTACTTTGTGACCTTACAAAAGTATACTTGACTTCCTATACCTTTTCCTTCACGTATAAAATGTGGATGACACCTAAGTCATCAGAGTACTCATAAGAATTAAACATGTAAACATTTACCACTGTGCTAGCACATATAAGCAGTCCATAAATAGTAACTATTATTTCTAAAAATTTACATCTCATTAGTAAAGTCTAAACAATGGCCATTTGTGTTCAATCTTTTTTTTTTTTTTTTTTTTTTTTTTTTTACAAAGGGTCTCACTCCATTGTGCAGGCTGGAATATAGTGGCATGATCATAACTCACTACAGCCCCAACCTCCCAGGCTCAAGCAATCTTCCCACCTCAGCCTCACAAAGTGGGAGGATGCATGGGTGAATGCCACCACAAACCCAGCTATACATATATACATATTTTTATCAATTTCTTATTTTATTTTATTTTATTTTGAGACAGAGTCTTGCTCTATCACCCAGGCTGGAGTGCAGTGGCACTATCTCGGCTCACTGCAACCTCCGCCTCCTGAGTTCAAGCAATTCTCCTGCCTCAGCCTCCTGAGTAGCTGGAACTCAAGCAGGTGCCACCATGCCCAGATAATTTTTTGCATTTTTAGTAGAGACGGGTTTTCACCATGTTAGCCAGGATGGTCTCGCTCTCCTGACGTCGTGATCCGCCCATCTTGGCCTCCCAAAATGCTGGGATTACAGGCATGAGCCACTGCACCTGACCATTTTTTAATTTTGTTGAATACACAAGTTCTTACCATGTTGTCCAGGCTAGTCTCAAACTCCTGGATTCAAGTGATTCTCCCACCTTAGCCTCCCAAAGTGCTGGGATTACAAGTGTGAGAGACCATACCTGGAATATTCGCTCTTTTATTTCACTCCAATATAAAGTGAAACCCTATGAAATTTATGGCATGAATTATTTAGATCTTATCCTCTGCTTATAACCAGAGGATAGTTAACAACAATAAAAATCTAAGACTTATACAATGAATGTCCAAGAAGAGAACAATGGTTGTTCTTTTTTTTTTGAGACGGAGTTTCGCTCTTGTTACCCAGGCTGGAGTGCAATGGCACGATCTTGGCTCACCGCAACCTCCGCCTCCTGGGTTCAGGCAATTCTCCTGCCTCAGCCTCCTGAGTAGCTGGGATTACAGGCACGTGCCACCATGCCCAGCTAATTTTTTTGTATATTTAGTAGAGACGGGGTTTCACCATGTTGACCAGGATGGTCTCGATCTCTTGACCTCGTGATCCAACCGCCTCGGCCTCCCAAAGTGCTGGGATTACAGGCTTGAGCCACCGCGCCCAGCTGGTTGTTCTTAATTATTGCTTTTTACAAATGTATTGCCCTTTAAAAGTATTCTCAATCCAAACCTCCTCAAGAAAACTTGTCAGATTGCTAAATGCACATGTTTTACCTAAAAGAAACTTTGGAAGATCTACAAAGATCTCTTCTACTCAGTGAACAAGTCAAAATGACATGCCCTCCCACCACAAAATAACTAGCTCCTAGACAAAGCAGTTTAACATATCATTCCTATTTCTTGGGTGTCTAGCAATCTCAAACAAAAAAGTTAACTAAAGCCAGGTGTAGTGGTGAGCACCTGAAGTCCCAGCTACTCAGAAACCTGAGGCAGGAGGACCACTTGAGGCCAGGAGTTCAAAGGTACAATGTGATATGATGGCTCCTATGAATAGCCACTGAGCTCTAGCCTGGGCAACACAGCAAGATCCTGTCTCAAAAAGAAAAAGGAAAAAAAAAAAAATGAATGGACACAAGTATGCAGTAAGCAAATGTGAAAAACTGGGTTACTTAGAGGGCCATTTTCAATCCTGAGATGGATTAGAAAGCCTTGGGCTAGCCACAAACCTGGGGTGCTGAACCAGAGCCTGCCACATTAGGCTGGCAAGGGTCTGATCCATTCCAGAAATACGCATGTAGGAAAGGAGGTGTGGTACACCTTGGCAACTACCAGAAGCAAAAGAAATTTATGTAATACAACTTGGCAACTAGAAGCAAAAGAAATTTTCTCTGAGGCAAAGAATCCCCAGTTTAGGCCCTTAAGGTTCCAACAGACTAAGATCAAATGTAAACTTGCAATGGAAGAACAAATGCAAATGAAAACAAACTTCAATGAGGAAGAGACAAAAAAGCCATTTATATTCCCAAGGATTTCAGACACTGGAATTACCAAATGCAGAAAGTTAAAAAAAATAAAAATAAAAATAAAAATAAAATCCTATGTATCAAAAGAAAATTACAAGGAAGAAATGAGAAACTACTATTCTACTCCTAGGCATATATCCAAAGGAAATGAAAACATATTTCTACACAGAGCCTTGTACACAAATGCTTATAGCAGCATTATTTATGATTCACAAAAGCCAAATGGAAATAAGCCAAATGTCTATCAATGGATGAATGGATAAACAAATTATGGCACATGTACACACAGTAGAATTATTATACAGCCATAAGAAGAAAGGACTGATACATTCTACAACTTGGATGAACCTCAAAGTCATTATGCTAAGTAAAGAATTCAGGCACAAAGAGTCACATGATTCCTTCTATATGATATATCCTGAATAGGTAAATCCATATAGACAGAAAGCAGATTAGTAGTTATCAGGAGTTAGGAGAAGGAAAAATTGAGTTTTTTCCTGAGGTGACAAGAAAGATCTGAAACTAGAGAGAGATGGTGGATGTACGTCATTGTTAACTGTAGGCTATATAAATTTCATCTCAGTTTTAAAAAATCCTAACAAATAGTGAGCATATTTGAAGCAGCAATAAATATTGTAAGACTGAAGAGCACATACCTCATCAATTCTACTCTCAAGCATACACCCTACATAAAACGTTAAATCTGTTTACTAATAAACATATGCAAAAGCGTTCAATGTATCACCATTCATAATGGCAAAAAATAAAAAATAAAAAGCTAAGCAAATGTCCTTTGATATAAAAATCTTAAAATCCTGGAACAGTCACCCAAAAGATTACTACAGATACAATATTATGACTAAATCTTAAAAGGTAACACTGAAAATTAGCTGGGCGTGGTGGCGGGCACCTGTAATCTCAGCTACTCGGGAGGCTGAGGCAGGAGAAAAACTTAAACCCGAGGGGCGGAGGTTGCAGTGAGCCGAGATTGCAGCACTACACTCCAGCCCGGGAGATAATACAAGACTACATCTCAAAAAAAAAAAAAAAAAAAAAAAAAGGCAACACTGATATTTTCATACAGCTCAAGAGAAATGTACAAATAGCATAATGCTTATATATCACACACAGGATAAAATCTTTAAGGACCACAGAAACAATAAATTCAAAGTTCAGAAAAGTGATAATCTCTAAAGAAAAGAAAAAAAAAAGGAATAATATAAGAAGAAAAATACAGGTGGATGCAATGATATTGTTAATATTCTAATTCTTAAGCTGTATGATAGTTTCAGAGATACTCATTTTATTATGCTGGTTTCTGTCTTACACATATTAAATATGAGAATATATACCAAAGTGCTTTGTAAATTGTAAAAATAAATGAAGAATACAGTAGTCTTCACTGAAATTCACAATGACCATATCATAGCCTCAATACTTCAATTTTTAAAGTAGCTCTCATAAAGTAAGACAAAAACATACATGTTGAAAGGAGTTTACTACCTTTTGTGGGGAAGTAAATTATTTTATATTTTGAGCATACATAGACATATGTTCAAATGTAAGTCAAATTTTTAAAACTAGCATCACAGCAAAGTTTATCTCTATAAAATAGTTGGTACCCAGACCAGTTGAGATCTAGTAACTTCAAATAACATTTGGTAAAGCAAAAAATGTAGGCTAGCTTAGAATTTATTATTTTGGTAAAAAACATTATCAATATATTCACATATGAAAATGGTTATTTATCCTAACAGTAAGTGGAACTACAAAAACTAGAGCCTAACAAAGCATCAAAATTTAAAAGGAATGGAACATACACAATAAGAACCAGAAGTCACATATTCCAAAAACTATTCCTAAATTAACTTAAAACACATCCAGAGTATACATGGTAAAGAGTAAAGATCTTTACAAGACTATGTTCCTGTTTTATAATTACGAAGTTAAAAGCGGCTGGGAGTGGTGGCTGATGCCTATAATCCCAGCACTTTGGGAGGCTGAAGCAGGAGGATCACTTGAGCTCGAGAGTTTGAGACCACCCTGGACAATGGGGTGAGAACCTGTCTCAACAAAAAATACAAAAATTAGCTGGGTGTGGTTGAGTGCACCTGCAGTCCTAGCTACTGGGGAGGCTGGGTGGAAGGATCACTTGAGCCCAGGAGGCAGAGGCAGCTGTGAGCCAAGATCACGCCACTAACCTCCAGCCTTTGCAAATGAGCAAGACCCTGTCTTTAAAAAAAAAAAAAGTTAAAAGTAAAATGCATTTTTCTTTCTCTTTAGGAAAACTAATGTCTTTAACAATAATACTTTTCTGTGTTTCTTGTTAGATGTCAAATATGGGAAGACAGATAGTAATCAAGTCACCAAAAAAACCATCTCACAAAAAGAAAAAAGAAGATAAACAAGAAGCTCTGGCAGATATGAACTGCCCACACCCCATTTGTTAGTTTAGATCTGTGTGTTATAAAAATAAGTCAATCTTAAAAAAAAAAAAAAAAGTCAGGCTGGGTGCAGTGGCTCGTACCTGTAATCCCAGCCCTTTGGGAGGCCAAGGTAGGCAGATCACCTGAGGTCAAGAGTTCGAGATCAGCCTGGCAAATTTGGTAAAACCCCATCTCTACTAAAAATACAAAAATTAGCCAGGCATGGTGGCAGGCACTTGTAATCCCAGCTACTTGGAAGGCTGAGGCAGGAGAATCACTTGAACCAGGAAGGTGGAGACTGCAGTGAGCCGAGATTGAACTGCTGCACTCCAGCCAGGGCAACAGGAGTGATACTCGATCTCAAAAAAAAAAAAAAAAAAACAGTCTGCCTAAATAGCAAATTAAAGACCTCTTTCTAGAGACCCATGAAAGCAGATTAACACTGTACTTCATTGAAGGAAAACACAACAAACTATATTTTTAAAAAATTACAACTGAGACTCTTAGCAAGGTATTAAACTGGTTGAAAGTAGGGGAATATAAAGCTAGCTAGTTTTTAAAATAAAACTTAAAGACCAGAAAAAACAAGTATATTTTGTTTCACTTGGAAAAAGTTTATTTACATAACCGCCATTTTTAGAAAATTTATCCACCAAGAAGAACCAAAAATGTGCCTGTAAGTACAGTAGACCTCCCCTTATCTATTAGTTTTAATTACCCACAGTCAACTGTGGTCCAAAAGTAGGTGAATACAATGAGGTATTTTTCCTCCCAAAGCTCTAAACAAAGCTAAAACATGAGGTATTTTTGGAGTGAAACTGAAATTGAGAGATGACATTCCTATAACTTTTATTACAGTATACTATTATAACGGTTTTCTTTTCTTTTTTGAGATGGAGTCTTGCTCTGTCACCCAGGCTGGAGTGCAGTGGCACGATCTCAGCTCACTGCAATCTCTACCTCCTGGGTGAAATTAATTCTCTTGCCTCAACCTCCCAAGTAGCTGAGATTACAGGCGCCCACTGCCACGCTCAGCTAATTTTTGTATTTTTAGTAGAAATGGAGTTTCACCATGTTGGCCAGGCTGGTCTCAAACTCCTGACCTCATGATCAGCCCGCCTAGGATTCCCAAAGTGCTGGGATTACAGGCATGAGCCACCGTGCCTGCCTTACTTTCTTATTATTGTGGTTAAACTCTTACTGTGCCTAACTCGACAAATTAAATTTTATCACAGTTATGTATATAATGGAAAAAAACATGCCTATACAAGTTTATATAGGGTTCAGTACTATCTACAGTTTCAGGTATACACTGGGAGGTCCTGGAACATATTCCCTATGACTGGGGGAAAGGACTACTACACCAAAAGAGATAAGGTGATCTCATTAAGAAAATCTAATTGGGGCCGGGCGTGGTGGCTCAAGCCTGTAATCCCAGCACTTTGGGAGGCCGAGACGGGTGGATCACGAGGTCAAGAGATCGAGACCATCCTGGTCAACATGGTGAAACCCCATCTCTACTAAAAATACAAAAAAATCAGCTGGGCATGGTGGCACGTGCCTGTAATCCCAGCTACTCAGGAGGCTGAGGCAGGAGAATTGCCTGAACCCAGGAGGCGGAGGTTGCGGTGAGCCAAGATCGCGCCATTGCACTCCAGCCTGGGTAACAAGAGCGAAACTCCGTCTCAAAAAAAAAAAAAAAAAAAAAAAGAACAAAGAAAATCTAATCTTCATAGTAAAGACATCTCATTTTATTAAGCTTCACTTTATTGCACTTCACAGATGATGTGTTTTTTACAAAATGAAGGTTTGTCACAACCCTGAATTGAACAAATCTACCAGCACAATTTTCCCAACAGCAAGTGCTTGATCATATCTGTCACATGTTGGTAGTTCCAGCAATGTTTCACACTTTTCATTACTGTTATATCTGTTATGGTGATCTACAATTAGTCATTGTTGAAGTTACTATCATAATTGTTTAGGGGTGCCATGACCACACCTATATAAAATGGCAAACAGATGTTGTATGTGTTCTGACTGCTCTATCAATCAGGCATCAGTCTTCCTCTCTCTCCTCCTTAGGTTTCCCTATTCTCTGAAACACAATATTGAAATTAGGCCAATTAATAACCCTACAATGGCCTCTAAGTGTTCAAGAGGCACATGCCACCACACCCAGCTAATTTTTGTATTTTTAGTAGAGCCGGGGTTTCACCATGTTGGCCAGGCTGGTCTCGAACACCTGACCTCAGGTGATCTGCCTACTTCAGTCTCCCTAAAGTGCTGGGATTAAAGGCTTGAGCCACTGCGCCCAGTCAAGAACAAATTTCTTTTCTTTTTTTTTTTTGAGACGGAGTCTCACTCTGTCACCGAGGCTGGAGTACAATGGCACGATCTCGGCTCACTGCAGCCTCTGCCTCCCAGGTTCAAGCGATTCTCTTGCCTCATCCTCCTGAGTAGCTGGGATTACAGGCACATGCCACTGCGCCCAGCTAATTTTTGTATTTTTAGTAGAGACAAAGTTTCAACATCTTGGCCAGGCTGGTCTTGAACTCCTGACCCCGTGATCCACTGGCCTCGGTCTCCCAAAGTGCTGGGATTACAGGTGTGAGCCACTGAGCCCAGCCCAAGAACAGATTTCTTGTGAGAACTATCCTGTATGTTCTTTAACAAAAAACATAAATGAACATGGTTAGGAAAAAAAAAATCTTAAAATCTATAATATTAGAAAAAATTAAATTAGACTATAAAAGCAATTTTCTCCCTAGTTCTTACCCAACAATCAATACCCAGGTGCCACAAATTCAATTTCAGTACTAAACTCTAATTTTTATTTCTGGTATACAGTCAAAAAGTACAGAAATGGGCCAGGCACGGTGGCTCATGCCTGAAATCTCAACACTTTGATAGGCCAAGGTGGGCAGATCATGACGTCAGGAGATCCAGACCATCGTGGCTAAAACAGTGAAACCCCATCTCTACTAAAAATGCAAAAATTAATTGGGCGTGGTGGCACACACACCTGTAGTCCCAGCTACTCGGCAGGCTGAGAGGCAGGAGAATGGCTTGAACCTAGGAGGCAGAGGTTGCAGTGAGCCAAGACTGCACCACTGCACTCCAGCTTGGGCGACAGAGTAAGACTCTGTCTCAACAAAAAAAAATAAGAAAGTACAGAAATGAAGCCAATCAATCAAAGGACACGTACAGTTCCTACCACACATGAGCTGAATTGAGTTCTGTTTGTTTACAATTCATAATTTGATTTAAAGTTCCTAGGGTTTTACATGTGAAACCAATAGTATTTTGCAAAGAAATGGCAATGTCGACAAATTAACTGTGTTTCAATCTTCACTGTGTCATACTAATTTGTGTGGTATTGGAAATGCTATTTAAACGCTCAGAGCTTTACTTCCCTTATCTGCAAAATGCAGGTAATGCTTTACAAAGTTGTGATGGTTAAAGGAGAATATATGTAAAACACCAACACAGTGCTTGGTACATGGTAAGCATTCAACAAATAACAGCTACTGTATCCGGCAATGCCAAACCTAAAATCCACTGTGACTTCGTAGTTAAAATATCTCTTTACCTCACAGAATCAATAAATTCTCACTGGTCAATTATTTTCTTACTTGAACAGAAAACTGTTGACATAGAAAGAAATGCTTATTTCTGTAGGAAATAAACACTAAAGTCGTAAGTATACATATGCAGCTTAGATCCTATTCTTAAATATGAAGACTGATAAGCTTTACTTTGGTTAATTATTAAATATCTTACATTAGTAGTAGTTTCAACTTCTTGGGTGGAAACTTAGGACACTATAAATACTGAGTTTTAGGACAGTTTAATAATGTAACTTGTACTTTATCTTAAAGACTTCCAATTCATATATAGAAAAATGTGACTATTATAGAGTTCTCATGAACAATAATGAAAGTGTCAACTCCAAATCAGTATAACCATTTCAGAAATAAATTTCTTTCCATCCTCACTAGCCCCAAAGAACTAATCTGGAAGACATGCTAGGTCCTGCCACTTTATTTTTTGTTGAGACAAGGTCTCACTCTATCACCCAGGCTGCAGTGCAGTGGCATGATCTTGGCTCACCACAACCTCCGACTCCTGGGTTCAAACCCTCCCACCTTGGCCTCCCAAGTACCTGGACTAGACATGTGCCACACACATGGCAAATCTTTGTATCTTCTGCAGAGACAGAGTTTTGTCATGTTGCCTAGGGCAGTCTCAAACTCCTGGGCTCAAGCAACCCTCCTGCCTCAGCCTCCCAAAGTGCTGGGATCAAGGGGTGTGAGCCACTGCGCCCAGTCTGTCCTGCCATTTTTAAGTCAAGAGGAAGTAGGAAGTCGTCCAACAAGGTAGGAAAAAAAGAATAGCACCTGACAACTGCAAAATGTTTCATAATGCAGTTTCTAAGTAAACCAAAAGATCTTTGTCAAACTCATCAAGAAATACATTAATCTGCTCTTTCATTGTCTTCAGGCCTCTGAAATCTGTTTCAAGTGAAAATACACTTAGCACATTAGGAAGTGATGGAAGTATCTGATGGGAAAACAGTGGGAAGAAGTTTTATTAAATATGCTAGCTGTCCAGCCACTAACTCAGATGCCACCACAGAAACTTCTTTTAATCATAGCTCATGTTTATTTTCCTTTAACACACATCAGTAAATCAGAGATTGTAAGATTTACTAGCACACATATAATGAATTAGTATTGTCAGAAGATATCTCTGTAAGTGTAGCCTACAGAAATAGAAGGGGAATGGTAAATGGATTTCAGCTTATAATGGCTGCAGTGCAATGGCACAATCTCTGCTCACTGTAATCTCCGCCTCTTAGGTTCAAGAGATTCTCCTGCCTCAGCCTCCCGAGTAGCTGGGATTATAGACCCCCATCATCACACCCGGCTAATTTTTTTGTAATTTTAGTAGAAACGGGTGTCACCATGTTGGGCAGGTGAGTCATATTTAAACTCAATCACATGCTGCTACATACCATAAATTCTGTCTACCATTGGCACAGGAGGGGGTGTGTCATCTAACCCATATTAACTGCCATAGTTGGCCTACAGAATAAATACTATATAAATCAACTAATTACTCATGGGGCCAACTGTGCTTCAACATCTATTTGGCTAATTTTTCAACTTACATAAAAATATACATGCTTTTATTCACAGAAACAACACACCTAAGAAAATGTTTAAAGTGATCAAGTTCTATTTTTAAGAAAGAAAAAAACAATTTCTTTCTTTTTCTTTTCTTTCTTTCTTTCAAAGAAACAAGGTCTCACTCTGTCACCCAGGCTGGACTGCAATGGCACTGATTATGGCTCAAAGCAGCCTCAACCTCCAAGCTCAAGCAATCCTCCTGTGTCAGCCTCCCAAAGTGCTGGGATTAGAGGTATGAGCCACCACATCCAGCAAGAAAAAATCATTTCATTAAACTGAAAAAAAATCTAAATAATTACATATAGCATATTGCAATGGCTATTTTATTTAAGAAGAATCATTAAAGACCTTAAAAAGGTAATCACTTACTTTCTGAACATGTAGTTTCACCATTGGTAACAACTTCAGACTCTAACTGTAGCCCATCAAGACAAATTGATAAGTCTCCTATTGTCTCTGTTGGTTCTTTGTCACCTCCAAGCTGCAAAGTCACAACTACTTCTTCAACTGGAAGAAAATAAAGTTACAGAAAAAACGGTCACTTTTTTCCCATGAAGGCTTTTTTTTTTTTTTTTTTTTGAAGACAGTCTCTCTCTGTCGCCCAGGCTGGAGTGCAATGGCTCAATCTCAGCTCACTGCAACCTCTACATCCTGGGTTCAAGCAATCCTCCTGTCTCCACCTCCAGAATAGCTGGAATTATAGGTATGCACCACCACATCTGGCTAATTTTTGTATTTTTAGTAGAGACAGGATTTCACAATGTTGTCCAGTCTCAAACTCCTGATCTAAGGTGATCCAGCATGCCCAGCCAAGAAGGCATCTTAACTGTTAAAAATTAACTGTTAAAAATGTGATGCCCAAGAAAATGTAACTGTATGTACATATAAATTGTTAACTATATTTCACCCAAGGCTTGAGCGCTTTTGACACCAAAACACTGTATCTTTTAAAAAGGACAAAATTTGCTAATGTTTCATATCTGTGATGTAAAACAGTATCTCTATCATTTATTATATTCATCCTATCCTTGTAAGACTATATTATAAAATGAGCAAGGATAAGAATAAAGATTATTGAACAATATATACCTGAATTAAATTGAATAAAAACATAATTTAAGGATAAATTATATCTCATAGGCCCTAAATGAGAAAATTCTTAGAAGTATGTTTTAGTCAAGAGGTAGAAAAAAATGTGTTTAAAATCATGATATATTAATTAAAACAATCTAAACCTTTTTCTATATTATGTAAATAGACATACATATAAATAAAACCACAACCACATAAAATGCGGACATTTTAAAAAATAAGCATTTCAAGCTGGATGTGGTGGTACCTGCCTGTAGCACCAGATACTCAAGAGGCTGAGGCAAGATAATCACTTGAGGCCAGGAGTTCAAGACTACACTGTGCTATGAATGCATCTGTAAATAGCCACCGCACTCCAGCCTGGGAAATAGGCTCCCCACATCCCTCCCAAAAAGAAGCATTTGAAAAGGAAATCTGTAAAAATATTCATTAGATCTGAAGTGGGATTTTAATTTTTTTCTTTCATCTCTGCTCTATATTTTAGTTTTTCCACAATTAACTATGTATTACTTTACTAACATCTATTTACTAAGTAAATAAATTATTTATTAAAAATACTGGATGCAAAATGAATGGCCAAACCCAGGAAACTCAGAATACTTTTAACAGCTTAAAATTCTTCTATCTGTTCATCCTATAAACAAGTACAATTTAAAGGCATGAGTGAACATGAGTCATTATGCATGTTTGACCTATAGATTTCTTCTAGAAAAACAAACAGCTAAGTGCAATTTCTATTAGTCTTAAATACGTACGTTTCATATTGTTTGACTTTAATGTTTCATAAATATCTAATGCAGCAGTTCCCAACAAAACATCAGATTTCAGTGTCTGGTGACTCCACACACGAAAATGTAATTTACTCACAGGGGTAACGATACTAAAAGTGAAAAAAGGGTAAAAGATATTATTTTTATTGAAGATCACAATGAGAGCCTGAATAAATTACAATTCAGTTTTAAAGTCTAAAGTCTTCTCACTGCACCCCTTACAGTTTACTATACACATATTGGCTTAGGTTCAGTAATCTTATGAAAACTATTTGAATGCTACGTGCTTACATGGTCATTTTCACTTGTGGTTGAACTACAGAAGCAGATTCATACACATATTGTCAACAAAAGTGCAACTGCTTATCCTGCAACAAACTATTAGAAAACTAGTTTTACTTTAGTAGTACAGAAAAGTGACTTTACAAATTAAATCCTTATGTTATATCAGTAGTTTATGGAGCTTGAGGTTATTTTGTTTAATCATTACAGTAACCATATGAGATGGGAATTATCACTTCCATCTTCAGATACAGAAACTGACATTCAGAGATAAAGCAAATTGCCTAAGGTCTCACAGGCAATAAGTAGCTGAACTGTAATTTGAATGAAATCCTGACATTTTAAACTTTATATTAAAAAGTTTCTCAAGTCAGCTACATAATGATTTGAAGATTACATTACATACATCAAGTTTCCCACTGCTAGAGGCAAGGTGTCCAGTCCAACTATCAAATATAGATTCACTTATACCTTGCTAAATGCCAATAAAGAATATTCTCTGTAATGGTATTTCCAAAGTAAACGGGGAAATTTGAATTCACAATATACATACAATCAATTTTAGAGTCAAGGATTAGAAAACTAGGAGCACTCTACAATTTACCATAGTCCTATGGTTCAATGATACAAAGACAAATTCCAGAAATGCTTGAATTTTTCTATATCTAATTCTCTCTAATGTGATTAAGTTTGGGAGAACAAAGAAACACTTTCCTCCTTTGAAGTCTACCTGTACCTATTATCACCACCACTTCAACAGCAATGGGTAGATTAAACAAACTAAAAATTCTACATTGCCCCTCTTCTTTGGGGATACAATGTATTCATTTTCTTCAAAATTCTCAGATGCTACTGAAAGTAGCAAGAGAGCTCATACTATACACATTATATTAAGAATGTATTTCTCTGCCAGGCGCCGTGGCTCATGCCTATAATCCCAGCACTTTGGAAGGCCGAGGTGGAAGGAATACTTGAGGTCAGCTTGGGTGACTGGGTGAGACCCTATCTCAAAACAAAACAAAGAAAAACACTAACCAAAATATTATTTTTAAAAATTAAGTTTAAAAAGATTGGGGGATACTATAACCCCTTAATTCAACCCAAATAAAAGGGCTGCCAGAAATCTTTCTAGGTCCATGACCATGGGCTTTCTTCAGCTATTCTTCAGTGACAAGAGCAATATTATCACCAACTAAACAAGAGAAGGTAAAGGGAGTGACTACAAACAAAAAAGGAGACCAGAAGGAGTCCCAGGAAAAGGGCGGGGCATGGAGGTCGAAGATGAGAGAGAAAGGAGAAAAAAAAATGAGAAACATTTTTTTTAAATTGTATTTCCAATCACCTACTAAACAAAACATACTATAGTAAAATACTTCCAAACTTACACTGTAAGGGGTTGCTTCCACTTGGGACTGTTCGTATTGTTGCATTTTTCTGTCTTCTTTGACTGTCCATCTACTGTGACTTCTACATAAGGACTTGGTCCAAACCAATTCTTTTTATTTTCCTTAAGTTTTGCTGAGATGACTATGTAAAAGAAATTTTAAAATTTTCAATACTTGAGATGTTAATTCACTCATGAAATCAATTTCATTTCATAAGAATTAGACACATTTACTAAATTTACTCAGAGAAGCAGTTTTGCTCTAAAATATTTACCAGTTTTATTCACCCATAACCTTCGTACTTCCTCCCATCCTAGTAAATAAATATGGGGGTTCCCCACACCATCAACCCAAATTCCCATCAGTAGAATTCCAGGGCATCAAAAGTCTAGAACTCAGGTCAATTAAAAGGTACACATATGGGCCAGGTGCAGTGGCTTACGCCTGTAATCCCAAAACTCTGGGAGGCCAAGGCAAGAGAACTGCCTAAGCGCAGGAGTTCAAGATCAACCTGGAAAGCATAGCAAGACCTCATCTCTCCTAAAAATCAAAAATATTGGCTGGGCATATTGGTATGTATCAATAGTCCCAGCTACTTGGGAGGCCGAGGTAGGAGAATCACTTGAGCCCAGGAGGTCAAGGCTTCAGTTGGCTATGATTGTGCCACAGCACTCCAACTTGGGCAACAGGAGGAAAAATTTAAAAAGTTGGCTGGGCAGGGTGGCCTGCACCTATAATCTCAGCCACTCAGGTGGCTGAGGCAGAAGGAGTGCTTGAGGTGAGGTGTTTAAGACCTGCCTGGGTCAAACAAAAACGAAATGTATGCATTCGCACACGTGGTCAACAAACATCTGCATGCCTACAATGTGTCAGATACTGGTCTAAACTCTGTCGCTGGGCAGGGTGGCCTGCACCTATAATCTCAGCTACTCAGGTGGCTAAGGCAGGAGGAGTGCTTGAGCTGGGGTGTTTAAGACCTGCCTGGGTCAAAAACAAACAAAATGTATGCATTGGCACATGTGGTCAACAAACATCTTCATGCCTACCATGTGTCACATACTGGTCTAAACTCTGTCGCTAAAGCAATTAACAGTAAAGAAAAGGATCTGGCTTTCAAGGAGATTATATTCTAGTTAAAATCCTTAAGATGAAAAACAGGCTGATGTGACAGAACATGACTCTGTAGTAAGGAAGGGTGCTTGGTAATAAGGAAGGGTTCTGAGAAGCACTTTCAAGTGACCATATAAATGACAAGAAGCCAGCCATGTAAAGACCGGAGGTGGGAATAAAAGAGCATTCTAGACAGAGGCAAATGAGTATGGCGTATCTTAGGAAAAGTATAGCAAGCACAGGAAGGAATGGTAAATGAAGGGAGATAAGCTTTGTATATTAGCTTTGCAAGCCAAGACAAAGACTTTGGCAGCCGGGCATTGTGGCTCACACCTGTAATCCCAGGGCTTTGGGAGGCTGAGAGGGGTGGATCACTTGAGGTCAGGAATTCAAGACCAGCCTGGCCAATATGACAAAACCCTGTCTCTACTAAAAAAAATTCAAAAATTAGCCAGGCATGGGGGCAGGCTCATGTAATCCCAGCTATTCAGGAGGCTGAGACAGGAGAATTGCTTGAACCTGGGAGATGGAGGTTACAGTGAGCCGAGATCACGCCACTGCACTCCAACCTGGGTGACAGCAAAACTCCATCTCAAAAAAAAAAAAAGAATTTGGATATTATTATTTGTGTTGGAAAGCCAATGGAATAATAACAATTACAAACTAATATTTTTTTTTAACATCTCTTATCTAAGCAAGAGTTTCCTATGTGTATCTTGAGATACAAACTGCTTAGCCTTCACCCTTGTTAGTCACCTTTGCCATAAAATAGCTTTGTCCAAGCCCCTTAGAGGGGTATAACAAATAGATTAGAATCTAGCAGAGCACCCCATGATTTCCACAGGTCGCAACTCACTGCCCTCATAGATGAGGTGATTACAACCAAGAAGTACTCCACCACTCAGGTTATCTACTCCACCAGTAAAAAGTCCAGAGAATGCTAATGCTCATCAAAGGACCCCTTGGAGTTGTCAAAGGAGTATATATAGTAGCTACTTAAGAAGCTTAATATGTAGTCCAAAGTCTGGGCATCCAAGCAGGCACAGTCCCAGGTGATAGCTCTGAAACTCTGACTTTATATATATCAAATACTTCCATCCTTTTAGGCTTATGTGTCTTTTTGCTGGCATTCAAGCCAGCCGCAGAATGACTAACTGAAGAAAATGACGAGTTGCAACAGAACTATTGCTAGATAAAAAAATTAAGCATGGTGATTCACACCTATAATCCCAGCACTTTGGGAGACTGGGCAGGAAGATCACTTGAGGCCCAGGAGTTCAAACAAAGCCTGGTCAACATAGTGAGAACCCCATCTCTACAAAAGGTAATTTTAAAAATTAGCCAGGCATGATGGTGTACTGCTGGGGAGGCTGAGGCAGGAGGATCACTTCAGTCTGGGAGGTCAAGACTGCAGTGAGCTGTGATTACACTACTGTACTCCAGCCTGAGCAACAGAGCAAAACTCTGTCTCAAAAAAAAAAGGAAAAAAAAATGTTGTTTGAGACATTTAAGTGTAAACATGAAATAGAAAGTCTTTTTCAGAATAAAAAATATTCAAGTAGGGACCAGAGCTATTTCTGATTAAAATTTAATAGGCCAGGCACATAATACCAGTACTTTGGGACACTCAGGTGGGAGGATCACTTGAGCACAGGAGTTTAAGACCAGCCTAGACAACATAGTGAGACTTCATATCTATTAAAAAAAAAAAAAAAAAAAAAAAAGCAGGGCAGGTGCAGTGGCTGACACCTGCAATCCCAGCACTTGAACCCGGGAGGCAGACAGATCACGAATTCAGGAGTTCAAGACCAGCCTGGTCAACACTGTGAAACCCCATCTCTACTAAAAATACAAAAAATTAGTTGGACGTGGCGCAGGTGCCTGTAATCCAAGCTACTTGGGAGGCTGAGGCAGGAGAATCACTTGAACCCAGGAGGCGGACGCTGCAGCGAGCTGAGACTGCACCACTGCACTCCATCCTGGGCAACTGTATCTCAAAAAAAAAAAAAAAAGTACTATTAAAGCTCTAGTGCTGCCAGGCACAGTGGTTCATGCCTATAATCCCGGCACTTTAGGAGGCTGAGACGGGTGGATCACCTGAGGTCAGGAGTTCAAGACCAGCCTGATCAACATGGAGAAATCCCATCTCTACCAAAAATACAAAATTAGCCAGGTGTGGTGGTGCACGCCTGTAATCCCAGCTACTCTGGAGGATGAGGCAGGAGAATCGCTTGAACTTGGGAGGCAGAGGTTGCAGTGAACTGAGATTGTGGCCACTGCACTCCAGCCTGGGCAACAAGAGTGGGAAAAAAAAAAAAAAAAGCTCTAGTGCTTAATAATAGAGACAAATTTAATCACAGGATTACACAGAAAAACAAAATTTCTATTTTTAATAAATTTCTGGTCTAAGAAAAGGTGAGATGGCCAGGTGAGGTGGCTCATGCCTGTAATCCCAGCACTTTGGGAGGCCAAGGCAGGTCGATCATGAGGTCAGGAGTTTGAGATCAGCCTGACCAACACTGTGAAATCCTGTCTCTACTAAAAATACAAAAATTAGCTGGGCATGGTGGCATGTGCCTGTAATCTCAGCTAATCAGGAGGCTGAGGCAGAAGAATCACTTGAATCTAGGAGATGGAGACTGTAGTGAGCCGAGATCACACCACTGCACTCTAGCCTGAGCAAGAGAGTAATACTCTGTCTCAAAAGAAAAAAGAAAAGAAAGAAAAAAAAAAGGTGAGATAGCCCAATTATACATACACTCATTATATTTCAGGGGCTCTTGTGGCACTCCAAAACTGATTAAACCTAGAACAAAGAACAATGCAGGTCTGACAGGAAGGAAATAATCTGCCCCTCTTTGGGCTTTGTAGGATTCAAACTTTTTTTTTTGAGATGACATTTTTGCTCTCGTCACCCAGGCAGGAGTGCAATGGCGCAATCTCAGCTCACTGTAACCCCCACCTCCTGGGTTCAAGCAATTCTGCCTCAGCTTCTCAAGTAGCTGGGATTACAGCCAGCTGCCACCACACTCAGTGAATTTTTATAGTTTTAGTAGAAAAGGGTTTTACCACGTTGGTCAGGCTGGTCTCAAACTCCTGACCTCAGGTGATCTGCCGACCTCGCCCTCTCAAACTGTAATTTAGACCCAAGATTTTAAAAATCTGAGATGGGGCTGAGTGAGGTGGCTCACACCTGTAATACTAGCAACTCTGGGAGGCTGAGGTGGGTGGATCACCTGAGACCAGGAGTTTGAGACCAGCCTGGGCAAAATGACAAAACCCCATCTCTATGAAAAACACAAAAATTAGCCATGTGTGGTGGTGTGCACCTGCAGATCCAGCCACTCAAGGGTATGAGGAGGAAGGATCACTTGAGCTCGGGAGATCAAGGTTGCAGTAAGCCATGATCACACTACTGCACTCCAGCCTGGGTGACAGGGTAACACCCTATCTCAAAGAAAGAAAAAAAATTTTAAATGACTATGAATTATGACTTCTTGAGATACAATCAGCATTTATCATCATAGTAAAAAAATTAATAATGATGATAGCAAATAAGATAGCTTATGCAAAGAAAAAACTATTAATCATTATCTCTGAGAATAATTTATTTTTTAAATCAGAAAAAATAAAATGTATATTACTTAAGTAATCTGAAAAAGTACAGACTCTTTTAAAAGACTGCTCTAATCAAAGCTTTCAACTTTAAGCTGCCAAAACGAAGTCATAAGAATTCTGGTCTGATAGAAGACAGCTACCCAAGCTAGCTTGAGGATGGGGGGTGAGAAAAAAAATGGAATCTGGCCTTAACTAAGAAATAATATTATCTTTCTTTTTTTTTTGAGACGGAGTTTCGCTCTTGTTACCCAGGCTGGAGTGCAATGGCACGATCTCGGCTCACCGCAACCTCCGCCTCCTGAGTTCAAGCAATTCTCTTGCCTCAGCCTCCTGAGTAGCTGGGATTACAGGCACGTGCCAACATGCCCAGCTAATTTTTTGTATTTTTAGTAGAGACGGGGTTTCATCATGTTGACCAGGATGGTCTCGATCTCTCGACCTCGTGATCCACCCGCCTCGGCCTCCCAAAGTGCTGGGATTACAGGCTTGAGCCACCGCGCCCGGCAACTTTATCTTTAAGAATCAGATACTGCTAAGGAAAGAGACCAGAGTTAGTGAAGGAAATCCCAAAAGAAAAATCTATGATGTGATTACCTTAAGATAGTATTACTTTTATATTCAATCACCTTCAGGTTTTGAGGAGGATAATAACAATAAGATATCATCTGTGACCTAAAATATTCATAATCCAAAAGAAGCTATAAGCCAGGCATAGTTGAAACTAAAATACAGAATATAACAATTGTTCTAAAACAATAAATGGTATTAAATTAAAGGGAGAGAGACTGAGGTTTTCACTGTGTGATAGTAATACATGCATGTCTGAGGAAAATCCAGTGACCCATTCTGGCTAGTAGAAATGGTTCACATATGGAGACAGACTGTGAAGGGTCTTAGCTTACACTAAAGCAATTGTATACCATAGTCTAAGAGAAGCACTTAAGGTTTTTGAACAGGAATGAAACATATCAGATGGAATATTAAGAACATTAATCTGGAAGCAATACATGAAATGATGAGAGAAAAAAATAAAGACAAGATATTAATTAACGACAGCAACCAGCCAGGCACGGGGTGGGGGTCACACCTGTAATCCCAGCACTTTGGGAGGGCGAGACGGGCAGATCACAAGGTCAGGAGATTGAGATTAACCTGGCTAACATGGTGAAACCCCATCTCTATGAAAAATACAAAAAATTCGCCAGGCATGATGGTGGCACCTGCAATCCCAGCTACTCAGGAGGCTGAGGCAAGAGAACTGCTTGAACCCAGGAGGTGGAGGTTGCAGTCAGTCAAGATCTCGCAACTGCACTCCAGCCTGGGCGATGAAGTGACAGTCCAACTCAAAAAAAAAAAAAAAGGCTGGCGAAGTGGCTTCCAGCACTTTGGGAGGCCGAGGTAGGCACATCACCTGAGGTCAGGAGTTGGAGAACAGCCTGGCCAACATGGTGAAACCGCGTCTCTTTAAAAAAAAAAAAAAAAAAAAAAAAAAAAGCAACCAAAGCAGTATCATTAGCCGTCAGAGGAGTACAAGCCAAAACCACAATGAGGAACTGGGCAGGGTGATGCATGGCTGTAGTCCCAGCTACTCAGAAAGCTGAGGTGGCAGGATCACTTCAGCCCAGGAATTAAAGATTACAGTGAGACATGACCACACCACTACATTCCAGCCTAGGTGACAGAGGAAGCTGTCACCTGCTTTGTCTCAAAAAAAAAAAAAAAAGAAAAAAAGAAAAATTAAATAGATAAATAAAACACACACAGAGAGTGAGATACTACTTCACACCCACTAGAATGACTATCATAAAAAAGATAACAAGCACCGGCAAGAATGTAGAGAAATTGGAATCCTCACATATTGCTCATGGGAATGCATAACAGTGCACCTGGGGCTTTGAAAAATACTTTCGGCCTGCGCAGTGGCTCACACCTATAATCCCAACATTTTGGGAGGCTGAGGTGGGCGGTTTGCTCAAGGTCTTGAACTCCTGTTCAAGACCATGGCCAACATGGTAAAACCACATCTCCACTAAAAATACAAAAATCAGCAGGGCCTGGTTGTGCATGCCTGTAGTCCCAGCTACTCAGGAGAATGTATGTTTTCAGTTTTCCTAGGTATATGCCTAGGAATGAAATTCCTAGGTCATATGGAATCCATGTTTATTAGCATTTTGAAGAATTCCAAATTATTATTATTTTTGAGACGGAGTCTCACTCTGTCACCCAGGCTGGAGTACAATGGCACAATCTCGGCTGACTGCAACCTCTGCCTTCGAGGTTCAAGGAAATCTCCTGCCTCATCCTCCTGAGCTTCTGGGACTACAGGTGCCCGCCACCACACCCAGCTACTTTTTGTATTTTTAGTAGAGACAGTGTTTCACCATGTTGGTCAGGCTGGTCCTGAACTCCTGATCTCATGATCCACCCACCTCAGCCTCCCAAAGTGCTGAGATTATAGCCGTGAGCCACTGCGCCCGGCCCTGAAGAATGGAATGTTAAAATGTGGTATAATCACACAATAAAATATTTAGCAAAAAAAAAAAGGAATTAAGTAATGATACATGCTACAACATGGATGAACATGGATGAACTTGAAAACAGTCTGCTCAAAGAAGACACAAAAGGCCACACGTTGTACAATTCCACTTATATGCAAGATCCAGAACAGTCAAATCTAGAGACAGAAAGATCAGGAGTTGCCTGGGTTTGTGGCTGGATGGGTTAAATGGAGAGTAACTGCTAATGAGTACAGGGCTTCTTTCTGGAGACATGAAAAGGTTTTAAAATTGATTGTGGTGATGGTTGCACAACTCTGTCAACGTACTTCTGGGGCTCAAAAACTGATATCCCAAAATATGATGTTTTGACTTGTTGAAATAAAGAAGTCTCTCAAGGTCTCTCTGACCCCTGTAGCTCCCCTCCTTCAATCTTCTTTCTTTCAAAGTATGGTATGAAGTTGTTTTCTGAAGTTCTCTTAACTGCGTTAAGTCCAGATCCACCAAAGAAGACAATAATTACAATTACCTTTGGTCCCTTCCCTGAGTTTTCAATAACTAAAATTACATAGCAGGAATATAAAGACTGAAGTCTTTTTTTTTTTTTTTGAGATGTACTCTCGCTCTGTCGCCCAGGCTGGAGTGCAATGGCACAATCTCAGCTCACTGCAACCTCTGCCTCCTGGGTTCAAATGATTCTCCTGTCTCAGCTTCCTAAGTAGCTGAGATTACAGGTGTCTGCCACCATGGCCAGCTAATTTTTTTATTTTTACTAGAGATGGGGTTTCACCATGTTGGCCAGACTGGTCTTGAACTCTTGACCTCAGGTATCTGCCCACCTTGACATCCCAAATTGCTGGGATTACAGGCATGAGCCACCCTGCTCAGCTGACTGAAATCTTAACAGACCTGGACTTGGACACACTTTTGTCATAAACCACTATCTATTTTACGGGCCCAACAGACTTTATCCCAGGCCATCGTACGTACTTTGAGCCCTCTGAATTTCCCTAAAAATCATTTACCATCCCTCTAAAATCATCCACACTTCCCCACTTCCTTTTCCCCTATGAAGAAGAGTATATAATCATTTGTACCCCACTGTGTGATGGGGTAATCATTCTGTGATCCACCCCACCCCTACCCATGCATGCTAACAGTATGTCAGGCCCTAGTGGGAGGATCACTTAAGCCCAGGAGTTCAAAATCAGCCTGGACAATACAGTGAGACCCCATCTCTACAAAAAACTAAAAAATGTGCTGGGCATGGTGGTACACCCCGGTAGTCCCAGAAGCAGGAGGTTGCATGATCACGTACTGTTATAAATAATAAATAAATAAATAAAATCTGTAGGAGATATTAATTATATCTCAACAAAGCATTAACACAATATAAACAAACAAAAATAGCAATTACCCAGGTGCCCAGGTTTAAGGGGGGAAAAAACTAAAATATCCAAGAATATTCCACAATAAAAATTATATATCTATACATCTTCATTCATTCATTCATTCAGCAAATATTAATTGAGCACCTGACATGTAACAACCATTAAATATTTTGTTCTTTTATGATTTTTTTTTTTTTTTTGGAGACAGTTTCACTCTATCACCCAGGCTGGGGTGCAGTGGCACAATCTCGGCTCACTGCAACCTCTACCTCCCAGGGTCAAATGATTCTCATGCCTCAGCCTCCTGAGTAGCTGGGATAACAGGCATGCACCAGTCCACCTAATTTTGTTTTTCCCATGCTGGGCTGACTGATCTCAAACTCCTGGCCTCAAGTGACCTGCCCACCTCAGCCTCCCAAAGGGCTGGGATTACAGGCGGGAGCCACCATGCCCGGCCCTCTTAGGATTATTTTTTAACCCCGGGGGGGAAACAAAGTAAAGTGGCCAATGTTTCTAAAACTTACCAGTGATCTGAAGTTGTGATTTCATGGTGAGGCTACCCATTGAACCAGGTTGTGATCCACTGTCAGACATACCACCAAGAGGTTGGAAAACCTGAACATGGCAAAGAAAGCAGGGTAAATATCAAAAATTCCCATTAAAAACATATGTAAATAGTGGTAACCTGGCTATTTCCTACTGAAGACCATGTAACAACCAAAGGTCTTTACATTGCTAAACACAATTTTCAATTCCAGTCTTTATCCTACCTAATTTATTGGCAAAATCTGACATGGCTGTTCATCCCCTTCTCCGTGTTTTACTTTCTTCCCTTCAGTTCCCAAGACACATTCTTCAGGTTTGTGTCCTATCACATGGATTGCTCCTTCTCAGTATGCTCTGAAGATTCCTTTTCTTTTCTACAATTATCTTTTTTTTTTTTTTTTTTTTTGAGATGGAGTTTCGCTCTTGTTACCCAGGCTGGAGTGCAATGGCGCGATCTCGGCTCACCGCAACCTCCGCCTCCCAGGTTCAAGCAATTCACCTGCCTCAGCCTCCTGATTAGCTGGGATTACAGGCACGCGCCACCATGCCCAGCTAATTTTTTGTATCTTTAGTAGAGACGGGGTTTCACCATGTTGACCAGGTTGGTCTTGATCTCTCGACCTCGTGATCCGCCCGCCTTGGCCTCCCAAAGTGCTGGGATTACAGGCTTGACCCACCGCGCCTGGCTTTCTCCAATTATCTTAATGTTGACATATCCTACAGCTTAGTTCTTGATTCCCTCTTCTATCTACATTCATTCCCTTGAGGATATTATCCAGTCCCAAGTAGGTAGGACTACAGGTGTGTGCCACCATGCTCACCTAATTTTTGGGATCTCACTGTATTGCCTAAGCGGGTTTCGAACTCCTGAGTTCAAGTGATCCTACTGCCTTGGCTTCCCAAAGTGCTGGATTATAGGCATGAGCCACCGTTCCGCACCTGGCCAAGTTACCCATTTAGAAGTCAATGTTTGCTAGTACTATAGGGGCCAAGAGAAGACTTCCCCTTTGCCCAGTGAAGGTTCACTGAAAATCATCTGACAAAAGGAAGGCAGATAAACTGGAGAAAAGGCATGTATAACTATTAGCATGCATGAGTTGGGGTGGGGTGGATCACAAAATGATCACTCCATCATGCAATGGGGTACAGATGATTATAACCTGGAGCATCTGTATAACATGTCCCAATCAACTTTATTTACTTATTTATTTTTTGAGACAGGGTCTCACTCTGTCACCCAGGCTAGGGTATTATGGAGCACTTCCTGAGCTGGGGGGTCCTCCTGCTTCAGCCACCTGAGTAGCTGGGACCACAGGTGCACACCACCACTCCTGGCCCAGGAGGTAAAGTCCACAGTGAGCTGTGATCACACCCACTGTAATCCAGCCTGGGTGACAGAGGGAAACCCTATCTCAAAAAAACAAAAAATAAGATACAATTTCAAAAAAAATCAAACTAAATATACTTGGCACTTACTGTTTGCCAGGTACTACGTAAGAAGAAGTACACAAATTCAATAAGGCAAACAAAATGCCTTGAAACTGTAAATGTTGTCTTGAGTGTTTTTATGCCAATGTAGGTCTCTTTTTAAAAATTTAAATATCAAAACAATTCCTATGGCTTCTCAATTCTGCCCAAATGAAATTCAACAATTAATTCCTACTGAGATGAACCATAAAAATACAACCTACTTCATTCTGTGCTTACGTACAAAAATGCTCAAAGCTAAAATTTGGTCTCAACCATAGGGACTGGCTCATTTTCTTGGCATGATACATGTATTTTTTCCTTTACCTTGTTTATTTAAATTGCACTATTTCAGATGTTTTATAACCTACAATCTGCTAAAAGGACCCTTTTATTTTAAATATAGTATACATCATAAAGTCATTAGTAGTCACCCAGATTATATTAATAAAAGAAATGAGATGTAACATAAAAGCTTTAACACCATATTGCACAAGGTATTATTCTGACGCAAACAGCTTATTAAACAAAGGGTCTTCAAAGACATTATTATTACATTATGTACAATTATTACTTCCTCTTCAATATCCAAAAGCCTGCTTGCCATAGAATGGCAATATCAAGAAAAGTAAATTAAGAGGCAGTGAGAAAAGTCCAGTATCTGGGTGTCCAATATCTGGGTGCTGATTTTCTGCTTGATAAAGGTACTCATCTCCATCAATAGACATTCATCTCTACTAACAATTTATTGCAAGAAAATGCCCTAACAGTGCAGTATAAATTATTCTAAATATAAATTAACCATAATTACAAGGTTGCAAAAAATTTTATATCTCTATAAAAATTAAGTATATTTTAAAAACTAAAATTACCTTCATGTATAAAAGATTAATGAAAGCATAAACTGCAAACATTTTTAAGAACAATGACTTTCCACATAAGTCAATGATTTCCACCGAGAATCATTATGGTAGAATTGTAAGGTGCTCTGCCAAAAACATGCTAGTAATTTCAATAATTTATATACATATACATACTAATTTTACATAACTAAAATTTATCAAGCATTTTAAATTCCTGAAAAGAATAAAAATCACTATTTGTATGATATCAAAATAATTAGAAACCTATATTATCAATTGGCATATTCATATATTAATATTCATATCAGAACAGATTACTATGCAGCTATCAAAATAAGTAACTTATTAATGGCTGAAATTGAGAGATCCCAAGAACAGCCTTAAAGTTGCAGAATATGTACAGTATATTATTTTTGCAAACTAAAACACTAGATATTGCTATGGGTACAAATACTTGTAAATAAATGCAGAAAAAGTATACATTCCACTGTGGAGAAGGGCATCTGTGTACTCAACTAGGTGGTTCTAGGTAACTGTAGTTTTGTATGTATTATTTGAAGTTCTAAAAATAAAACGTATCATTGTCGACTTGTACAATTTTCAAAACACCATAAAACACAGTAGAAAGAATAATCTACACTTCCTCTCCCCTGAGCACCAGACTCTTAGGTCTATTATATACAACTACATACATGATTAAAATGATTAAATTTTTAGGCTGGGCACGATGGCTCACGCCTGTAATCCCAGCACTTTGGGAGGCTGAGGCAGGTGAATCACGTGGTTAGGAGTTTGAGACCAGCCTGGCCAACACAGTGAAACCCTGTCTCTACTAAAAATACCAAAAAAATTAGCCAGGCATGGTGGCGGGCACCTATTATCCCAGCTACTTGGGAGGCTGAGGCAGGAGAATCGCTTGAGCCAGGGAGGTGGAGGTTGCAGTGAGCCCCAAGATTACACCCTTGCATTCCAGCCCAGGCGACAGTGTGAGACTCCGTCTCAAAAAATAATAATAAAATAAAATTTTAAAACAGAATTAAAAAAAAATACAAAAATTAGCCGGGCATGGTAGTGCATGCCTGTAATCCCAGCTACTCAGGAGGCTGAGGCAGAACTGCTTGAACCTGGGAGGCAGAGATTATAGTGAGCCGAGATCATGCCACTGCACTCCAGCCTGGACAACAGAGCGAGACTCCATCTGGGAAAAAAAAAAAAAAAGAAAAGAAAAAGAAAAAAAGGCAGGGTGCAGTGGCTCATGCCTGTAATCTCAGCACTTTGGGAGGCCAAGGCAGGCAGATCACCTGAGGTCAGGAGTTCAAGACCAGTCTGGCCAACGTGGCGAAACCCTGTCTCTACTAAAAATACAAAACTTAGCCAGGCACGCCTAATTGGTAGCGAAGGCCTGTAATCCCAGCTACTTCGGAGGCTGAGACTGGAGAATCGCTTGAACCTGGGAGGCAGAGGTTGCAGTGAGCTGAGATTGTGGCCACTGCACTCCAGCCTGGTGCTGCTTGCATGCTCAGGAAAAATCTGAGAAAACCTTAAATTCTTAACTCTGGCTGATAGTATCTACGCAAGCAGGAAGTGAAGGCTAAGACAATTTTAAACTGACCAGCTAAACATGGGAGTCCTCCGACAGAGAGCCAAATCTCCAAACACTGGGAGGGGTTTTGAGAGGAGGGGAGGTTTTAGGAGCTAATGGAAATCACTAGCTGACCACTAAGCTAGCAAAACACAGACTTCAACGTCCACACATGACAAGGAATACAGACTTTATAAAATTAATTTAGAAAAGTCCCTAAACAAGCAAACAGCAACAACCATAATAAGCAGCAACAGCCAACCACGAAGTAAAGAATATGATTTCAAAAGTAAAGGAAACTGAACAGAACATTAAAAGGATACACCACAACCAAGTGGGACTCATCCTGGGATACCAGGATGGTTAAACATACAAAAATCATTAAATGTGATATGGCACATTAACAGAATGAAAGATAAAAATCACATGATCATCTCAATAGATGTAGAGAAAGTATGTGACAAAATGACACCCTTTCATGACAAAAAAACAAAACAAAACAAAAAACTCTCTCGGCTGAGTACAGTGGCTCACGTCTGTAATCCCAGCACTTTGGGAGGCTGAGATGGGTGGATCATTTGAGGTCAGGAGTTTGAGACCAGCTGGCCTACATTGTGAACCCAGCTTCCACTAACAATACAAAAATTTGCTGGGCGTGATGGCATGTGCCTGTAATCCCAGCTACTCGGGAGGCTGAAGCAGGAGAACCACTTGCACTCCTGGCTGGAATGCAGTGACATTGTATTGACTGTATTTATATTATGGTTTTCTCTTACATTTTCATTTTAAGCTCTAGGAGAACAATAGTTCTCTTGTCTTTATCTCTTGTTTTCTGTTATAATGGGACTCAAGTGTGTTTTAAACACAGTTTCACTCCTGTTGTCCAGGCTAAAGTGCAATGGCGTGATCTCAACTCACTGCAATCTCTGCCTCCAGGGTTCAAGGGATTCTCCTGCCTTGGCCTACCAAGTAGCTGAGATTACAGGTGCCTGCCACCACGCCCGGCTAATTTTTGTATTCTCAGCAGAGATGGGGTTTCACCATGATGGCCAACCTGGTCTTGAACTGCTGACCTCAGGTGATCCGCCTGCCTTCACCTCCCCAAATGCTGGGATTACAGGCGTAATCCCAAAGTGCTGGGATTACAGGCATGAGCCACTGTGGCCCAGCCGAAAGTGAAACTATGCACTGTGTTTTCACTTGCTGCTTTTGTGTTACCTTTATAGATCTAAGAACAAAAAAACATTCTTTGTAACTTCACATTCATAATTAGAGACTCTTTTGAATAGGTTATTAGTGCTCTCATTTGGAGAAGAAATGTTAGACAGTGGTGAGTGTTTTGGATTGTAATACATACTTTTAAGCCTTTGCAGGTCTCAGTAAGAAAGATGTCCTAAATTCAAGTCCTTTTGAGGAGTTAGAGAAAACTTCGCCCTGAGTACTGTAACTTTTTTGTGTTTGTTTATTGATAGGACAGATATGTGAGAGCAAAATCCTGTCTCTACAAAAAAAATAATAAAAAATTAGTTGGATGTGGTGGCATGCACCTGTGGTCCCAAATAATTGGGAGGCTGAGGCACAAAGATTGCCAGAGACCAGCAGGTAGAGGGTGCAGTGAGCTGTGATCAGGCCCCTGCAATTGATCTTGGGTGACAGAGCAAGACCTTGTCAAGAAAGAAAAAGAAAGAGAGAGAGAAAGAGAGAAAGAAAGAGAGGAAGAAGGGAAAAGAAAGAAAAAGAAAGCAAGATTTAAAAACAAGCAAGCAAGCAAACAGCCTTCAGAAGACCAGCCTGGGCAACACAGTAAGACCCTCATCTCTACAAAAAATTTAAAAATTGGCCAGGCGTGGTGGCTCACTCCTATAATCTCAGCACTTTGAGAGGCCAAGGCAGGCAGATCACCTGAGGTCAGGAGTTCAAGACCAGCCTGGCCAACATGGTGAAACCCTGTCTTTAATTTAAAAAAAAATTTTTTTTAATTTAAAAATTAGCCAGATGCAGTGATGCATGCCTATAGTCCCAGCTATGTGGAAAGTCAAAGTAGAAGGATTGCTTGAACTCAGGAAATTGAGGCTGTAGTGAACCATGACTACACTGTATTTCAGCCTGGTCAACACAGTGAGACCTTGTCTCAAAACAAAAAAGCCTTCACAATCAAGTACCGTGGTATGCAATCTATAGCTTTACTTAACACTGTAAACCATTGTGACTGGAACCAATGAACATACAGTCTGAATCTAAATCATGGCTGGGCACTGTGGCTCGTGCCTGTAATCCCAGCACGTTGGGAGGCCAAGGTAGGCATATCATTTGAGGTCACGAGTTCAAGACCAGCCTGGCCAACATGGTGAAAACCCATCTCTACTAAAAATTTTTAAAAAACAGCCAGGTGTGGTGGCAGGTGCCTGTAATCCCAGCTACTCAGGAGGCTGAGGCAGGAGAGTAACTTGAACTCAGGAGGGAGAGGTTACAGTGAGCTGAGATCATGCCACTACACTACAGCGTGGGTAACAGAATAAGACTCCATCTCAAAAAATATATATATAAAATAACAATATTTTAAAACTCTATTACCTATTAGTCTGTCAGTTAAAAAGAAACTTAAGGTCTTTTTTTGGGGGGGGACAGGGTCTCGTTCTGTTGCCTATGCTGGAGTATTGTAAGTAATGTTCTCTTGCAAAAAATGTCTGTGTGAAATTATACATCTAATTATATGTAATGTTGAATTTCCTGGCTGTAAGGAATCCTTGTTTCTGCCCAGAGGCAGCGGCTCACACCTGTAATCCCAGCACTTTGCAAGGCCAAGGCAAGTGAATCACCTAAGGTCAGCAGTTTGAGACTGGCCTGGCCAACATAGTGACACCCCATCACTACTTTGAAAGAAAAAACAACAACAACAACAAAAAAAACAAGGCGAGGCACGATGGTTCACGCCTGTAATCCCAGCACTTTGGGAGGCTGAGGCAAGTGGATCACAAAATCAGGAGCTCAAGACCAGCCTAGCCAACATGGTGACACCTGTCTCTAGTAAAAATACAAAAATTAGCCAGTTCACCATCTGGGCTGAAGCAATCCTCCTGCCTCAGCCTCCTGAGTAATTAAGACTAACAGGCACATGCCACAGGCCCATTTAATTTTTTGCAGGGAGACAGAGACAGGGTCTCACTATGTTGCCCAGGCTAGTCTCAAACTCCTGGGCTCAAGTAAGTGATCCTCCTGCCTTGGCCTCCCAAAGTGCTCAGATTACAAGGAAAAGCCACTGTACCCAGCTGAGTCAATTCTTAGCACTGTATAAATCTTTTTTTTTTTTTTTGAGGTGGAGTCATGTCACCCAGGCTGGAATGCAGTTGCATAATCTCCGCTCACTGCAATCTCCGTTTCCTGGGTTCAAGCGATTCTCCTGCCTCAGCCTCCCTAGTAGCTGGGATTACACGCATGCACCACAACATCTGGCTAATTTTTTTTGTATCTTTAGTAAAGAGGCAGTTTTGCCATGTTGGCCAGGCTGGTCTCGAACACCTGACCTCAGGTGATCTGCCTGTCTCGGCCTCCCAAAGTGCTGGGATTACAGGCATGAGTCACCACGCCCAGCCTATAACTCATTTATTTTGAGTAATGTTTACTACTACACTAGAAGAATGTGACAGACAGAATGCCCAAGGTAGGAAGAAGGTGCTAAAACACTGCCAGAGGTAAAATTAACCTTAACATCTTTCTGATAAGGCAGTGGAAAGAAAAATGTGGAAAGGGATAGACAAACTTCAGAAGATTATTTCAGTAACATCTTACCTCATACTCAACAAATATTTATAGCCTTATTCTAAACATGTATCCTATTTACAGAGAAATTTATTTAACAGTCAGGATATTATGAAATTTGCTTGGTTTATTTCCAGAAATAACATATCCAACATAATCATTTTTATAGGCCACATCTATTGTGACTTAGAAAACCTTTAAGTAATTTAATATAGCCCTATATTTTCTTTTTTTGTTTTTGTTTTGTTTTGTTTTTGAGATGGAATCTTGCTCTGTCACCAGGCTGAAGTGCACTGGCGCAATCTCGGCTCACTGCAATCTCCACCTCCAGGGTTCAAGTAATTACCCTGCCTCAGCCTCCTGAACAGCTGGAACTAGAGGCACACACCACCATGCCTGATTTTTTGTATTTTAGTAGAGATGGGGTTTCACCATGTTGGCCAGGATGGTCTCTACTTCCTGACCTCATGATTCACCCGCCTCGGCCTCCCAAAGTGCTGGGATTACAGGCGTGAGCCAGAGTGCCCTACCTGCCCTATATGTTGTTAAAAGAATCCACCAAAATGACATTACAGAAGACAGACACAGAAAACCAGTAAGGAGAAAAACTGCGTGTGGCAGGAAGTCCAGAGTTCAAAGAGCTAAAGTACATAGTAGTATTCAGAGATCTAAAACCTACATGAAGTCAAACTCTCAGTCTTACTACAAAATACATAAAAATACACAAGCATGTGTGGTAAACTAGAAATACATACTGAATAATACTTCTCCCTTGGACAGGGCCACTTTGCCATGTTCCCAAACCATTACTGAAGTGAAAAACTAGATCCCATTATCTAGGGGCACAGTAGCACAGACTAGCTAGAAGGAACGCAGGAACTTTTTTTTTTTTTTTTTTTAATGGTGACGAGGTTTCATCATGTTGGTCAGGCTGGTCTTGAATTCCTGACCTTGTGATCCGCCTGCCTTGGCCTCCCAAAGTGCTGGGATTTCAGGCATGAGCCACTGTGCCTGGCCACAGGAACATTTTTTAGATCCCATTCTCCACCAACAATCACAAAGGAGCTTAGTTGGTTATGGTGGCAGGCGCCTGTAATCCTAGCTACTTGGAGGCCGAGAATTGCTTGAACCTGGGAGACAGTTTGCCATGAGCCAAGATCGCACCACTGCACTACAGCCTGGGCAATAGAGCAAGACTCCATCTCAAAAAAAAAAAAAACCCACAAAGGAGCTGACCTTGGTGTATGGGCTACTGAAGGTACTGGCAGAAGGAATAAAAGTTATTTAGGTTGGAGCAGATATCTAATATGATAGGTTGGAGCAGATATATATCTAATAACAATATTTGATATATAATACCCATTTCCATAATTTAATTTCTCAACTAAGCAAGTGGGAATGAACACAAAACCCCTCATGATAGGGAAAGAGGTTGTTTCCTATTGTACTAGAGAAAATTGACTTAACAAAGAGGTAGAATATGAACCATTTTCTCCCACATAATAGTAACACTTTGGTTCTAAACATCACACAGTGATCTCAGAACACTAAAAGCTCCTTTCCCATTTTCCAACCAAATATATCAGCATGGATTCTAATGCATATGCAAAAAAGGACAACTATCTTATTCAAAGAGAAAATGAGGAAGCCACAACTTTTAAGGTTGAACAGTATGAACACAGAGTTTAAGGAAATTGGCACCAGAATCTACTTTTTAGCATTCAATTGCCAGTATGAACTCTGTACCTAATATTCCAGAAGGTAATTTCTTCCCCTTTCTGACAAACATTTCAAAACTAACTATTACAAGTTGTTTCTAGCTTTGACTACTGCTAGCCTTCAAAGCATTTGACATGCCACAATAAATATAAATATTATCATACTTCTGTATTATTCTCTTGCAAAAAATGCCTGTGTGAAATTATACACCTAATTATATATAATGTTGAATTTCCTGGCTCTAAGGAATCCTTGTTTCTAAGGAATCCTCAATCCTGTCAAGGCAGTGGCTCATTCCTGTAATCCCAGCACTTTGCAAGGCTGAGGCAAGTGAATCATCTAAGGTCAGGAGTTTGAGACCAGCCTGGCCAACATAGCGACACCCCATCTCTACTTTAAAAAAAAAAAAAAAAGGCCGGGCAAGATGGTTCATGCCTGTGATCCCAGTACTTGGGAGGCCGAGGCAAGCAGATCATGAGATAAGGAGTTTGAGACCAGCCTGGCCAACTTGGTGACATTTCTGTCTCTACTAAAAATACAGAAATTATCCAGGTGCGGTGTCATGCACCTGTAATCCCAGGTACTGGGAAGGCTGAGGTAACAGAATCGCTTGAACCTGGGAGGTGGAGGTTGCAGTGAGCCTCGGCAACAAGACCTAAACACTGTCTCAAAAAAAAAAAAAAAAAAAAAATTCTTGTTTCTGACCATCTTATAGCATCCATACATTCTCAAAATATAATCCATCATGCCTCATCCTTCCAGCAAACCTTTCTCAGATCATTTCTAAACATTATTTAAGAATTACAGGCTGAACAGAAAAGAAAAAAAAAAGATTTACAGGCAGCTGGGCACACTGACTGGCTCATGCCTGTAATCCCAGCACTTTGGGAGGCTGAGGTGGGTGGATCACGAGGTGAGGAGTTCAAGACCAGCCTGGCCAACATGGTAAAACCCCATCTCTACTAAAAATACAAAAATTAGCCAGGCATGATGGCACTTAACTGTAATCCCCGCTACTCAGGAGGCTGAGGCAAAGAAATGCTTGAACCCAGGAGGGAGAGGTTGCAGTGAGCCGAGACTGCGCCACTACACTCCAGCCTGGGCGACAGAACAAAACTCTGTCTCAAAAAAAAAAAAAAAAAAATAGAATTACAGGCCTTGGCTGGTCCAAGTGCATCGGTGTTTACAACTAACTGATCATAACCAGTTACAGATTTCTTTGTTCCTTCTCCACTCCCACTGCAGCGACCTACACAATGATCAGGACACCAAAAAACAGATAACCCAATGTTTAAAATGTAGAAAGGACTTGATTTGACATTTATCCAAAGATATACAAATGGCCGATAAGCACACAAAAAGATGCTCAGTATCATTATCTTTAGAGAATTATAAATCAAAATAAGATACCATTTCATACCCATTATGACTATTACCAAAAACAAAAACAGGAAATAATAAAGGTTGGTATAAATGTGAAAAACTGAAACCGTTGTGCACTGTTGGTGAGAATGTAAAATTATATAGTCCTTGTGAAAAACACTATAGTAATTCCACAAAAAATTAAAAATACAATTGCTGGCAGGGCGCAATGGCTCATGCCTATAATCCCAGCACTCTGGGAGGCTGAGGCTGAGTGGAAGGGTAGCTTGAGTCCAATAGTTTGAGAACAGCCTGGGCAACATGTCGAGAGGAAGACCATGTCTCTACAAAAAACAAACAAACAAACAAACAAGCATGGTGGCACGTGCCTGTGGTGCAGCTACTCAGAAGGTGAAACAGAAGGAATCACCCAAGTCCAAGAGGCCAGGGTTGCAGTGAGCCATCATTGTGTCACTGTACTCCAGCCTGGGTAACAGAGCAAGACTCTGTCCCAAAAAGAAGAACAACAGAATTACCATATGATCCAGCAATTCTGATTCTGGGTATTACACAAAAGAAGTGAAAGCTAGGTCACAAAGAGGTATTTGGTTTTGGTTTGATTACTTTTTTTTTTTTTTTTCTTTTTTGAGACACAGTCTCGCTCTGTTGCCCAGGCTGGAATACGATGGTGCAATCTCAGCTCACTGTAACATCTGCTTCCAGGTTCAAGCGATTCCTGCCTCCGTCTCCCAAGTAACTGGTATTACAGGTGTTCACCACCACTCCCAGCTAATTTTTGTATTTTTGATAGAGATGGGGGCTTCATCATGCTGGCCAGGTTGTTCTTGAACTCCTGACACCAGGGGATCTGCCCACCTCAGCCTCCCAAAGTGCTGGCATTACAGGCATGAGCCACTGTGCCCATCAAGTTTGTTTACTTTTGAGACAGAATTTCAGTCTATCACCCAAGCTGGAGTGCAGTGGTGTGATCTCGGCTCACTGCAACCTCCACCTCCCAGGATGAAGCAATCTTCCCACCTCAGCCTCTTGAGTAGCTGAGACTACAGGCAAACACTACCATGTCTGACTACTTTTTTTGTATTTTTAGTAGAGACCAGGTTTTGCCAAGTTGCCCAGGCTGGTCTCAAACGCCTGGACTCAGGCAATCCACCCACCTCAGCTTCTCACAGTGCTGAGATTACAGGTGAGAGCCACCATGCCCAGCCATAAAGAGATATTTGTACACCAATGTTCACAGCAGCATTATTCACAATGACCAAAAGGTAGAAATAAGCCAAATGTTCATCAACTGATGGATAAAGAAAATGCAGTATATACAAACAATGGAATATTATTCAGCCTTAAAAAGGAATAAAATTCTGACACATGGTATAAAATGAAACCTGAACACATTATGTTAAGTGAAATATGCCAGACACAAAATGACAAATATTGTATGACTCCACTTTTACAATGAGGTGCCTAGAAATAGTTGAATTCATAGAGACAGAAAACAGAATAGTAGTTACCAAGGCAAGGGGGAGATGAAATAGAAACTTTTTGTTCAACAGGTACAAGTTTCAGTTTTGGATGATGAAAAAGTTCTAAAGACTGATAGTGGTAATGGTCACATAACAAGATAAATGTAATTAATGTCACTTAACTGAAAACTTAACAATATTTAAAATGGTAAATTGTATGTAACGTGCATTCTACCACAACAGAAAAATAACTAGCATAGATATTTTTCTATTATTTTTTGTCCCTTAGAGATGAAAACATCAATTTCCACAGCCAGGAAATTTTTTGGCCCTTAGAGATGAAATATCAATTTATATAGCCATCAAAATCAACTAGCCAGGAAGAATGAACACACTCCATTCTCCATTCCCTTCCAAAACCTCACAATAAAATGAAATAAAGGAATAAAAAAGTATCAACCCCCAAGGGCAAAAACAAAGGGAGAAAAGATAATAGTAGAGAGATGTAAGCAACTTTCTGGATAATGAAAAGCAGCAGCAGTAAGGTTCTGCACATTTCAACACATACAGAATAATATGTTTTTAATTAAGACCTATAGTAAATAGCTTTCCTCCAAAAAACCCAATAACAAACAAACAAACAAAAATCTGTGTGTTTGCTTCAGCAGCATACATACTAAAAAATTAGAACAATACAGAGATTAGCATATCCTCTGAGCAAGGATAAGGTAAAAATTCACCAAGTGTTCCATATTTTTAGATAAACAAATAAATAAATATCCGGAATTTCCTTTTGACTACTGACTTTCCACAGAAGCCAATGCAGTTAATCTCTCTCACATTCTTTTCCTTCCCATTTCCAAAACAGAGCTATAATTAAATGAACCACCTAAAAATCCCTTTTAATGGCAGAACAAATGAATTCCAAAAACTAGGTTAGAGCACACTTCAAAAATAAAGGAAAAATCCCTTCTTCATTAAATGAGATTTAGATTTAGCTCATTTGACTCTACTGCATCTCTGTGACAGAGGGAATTTTCTGTACTTTTTTTAGAGGTCCAGTTCAGTATTCTTATTCATCCATGAGAAGAACTTTGCTATATCTCAGATTTTTTTTTACATGTTTTTTTTTTCGTTTGTTTGTTTGTTTTGAGATGGAGTTTTGCTGTGTCGCCAGGCTGGAGCACAGTGGCGCAGTCTCGGCTCACAGCAACCTCCGCCTCCCAGGTTCAAGCCTCAGCCTCCGGAGTAGCTGGGACTACGGGCGCATGCCAAATGCCCGGTTAATTTTTTTATTTCTTTTAGTAGAGACGGGGTTTCACCATGTTGGCCAGGATGATCTTGATCTCTTGACCTCGTGATCCACCCACCTTGGCCACCCAAAGTACTGAGATTACAGGGGTGGGCCACTGCACCTGGCCTCTTTTTTTTTTTTAAGATGGAGTCTCACTCTTGTCGCCCAGGCTGGATGGAGTGCAATGGCTGGATCTCTGCTCACTGCAACCTCCACTTCTTGGGTTCAAGTGATTCTCCAGCCTTAGCCTCCTCTGTGGCTGGGATTACAGGGATGGCACCACCACATCGAGATATTTTAATTTTTTTTTGTATTTTTAGTAGAGACAGAGTTTCATCATGTTGGCCAGGCTGCTCTCCAACTCCTGACCTCAGGTGATCCACCTCCTGCCTTGGCCTCCCAAAGTGCTGGGATTACAGGTGTGAGGCACTGCGCCCAACCTATATATCTTTTTAACACATACCTCAGATATTCTTAATACTCAGACTATAGCTAACATACTATTCAACTTACTTGCTAAAAAGACTATAGACTCTAAAATAATGACATTTTGTATTTGACCAAGAATAAGAAATAACTTCCCAGGTATGTAAAAAGAAGTTTCATGAGAAAGTATAAACAGAACAAAATCTAAACTTTATTTAGAAAATAACATCCTAAAAATCATTTTCTCAGGTTTTACAGAACAAACATATTCCACCTTTCTACATTTCTCAATTTCTTCAAACCTTCTGAATCATAGTTTTTTTTTTTAGACAGCGTCTCACTCTTTTGCCTAGGCTGAAGTACTATAGTACAATCACAGGTCAATCACTGCAGCCTTGACCTCCTGGGACCAGAAAATCCTCCCACCCACCTTAGCCTCCTGGGTAACTGGGGCTACAGGCACACACCACGATGCCCAGCTAATTTTTGTTTTTTTTTTGTAGGGACAGGGTTTCTCCATGTTGCCCAGGCTGATCTCAAACACCTGGGCTCAAGTGATCTGCCCGCATCAGCCTCCCAAAGTGCTGGGATTATAGGCGTGAGCTACCGCACCCAGCCGTATCAGTTATTATGTCAAGTTTCTGCAGAAAAATTCTACATCTAAGACCAAACAACTTGTCACTGTTTCCAAACCTTGGTAAATATAAAGATTCCATGTATAAACTAAGGTCTAATGAAATATATCAGAGGTTAACTGAGATTACCAAAAACCCCAAACAAGAAATATGATGAGTAGTTGAGCTACTTTGGGGTTTTTTCTTTTTGAGACAGGGTCTTGCTCTGTCACCCAGGCTGGAGGACAGTGGCTTGGTCTCAGCTCACTGCAACCTCCGCCTCCCAGCTTTCACAGATTCTTATGCCCCAGACTCCCAAGTAGCAGGGACTAAAAGAGTGTGCCAACACATCGGGCTAATTTTTTATGTTTTTAGTAGACACAGGGGTTCACCACATTGGCCAGGCTGGTCTCAAACTCCTGGCCCCAAGTGATCCACCGGCCCCAAGTGATCCACCCACCTCGGCCTCCCAAAGTGCTGGAGTTACAAGTGTGAGTCACCATACCTGGCCTTGTTTTTCTTTCTATTCTACTTGTGCAAACTGGGAAATCATGAAAAAATATGTATGTAATCCATTGAGGACAGTACTGGGACTAAGGGGTAAAGCAAGACTCACAACATGAAAAGAGAAACACAGCCTGACTTTTACAAACGTCAATAGAGTAAAAGCTTTCAAAATTGGCCCTCTTTATCTACTGCAAGCTTTTGTTCTTATACAAAGTTCTGCCCTTTCTTTTCATTCACACTGCCACCTCCACAGCCTGGTCTCCCTGCCTCCAACCCTAGTAAATACTACAAATCCCAATTTTGCCAAATAAGTCTTCATAAAATATCATTTTATCCTATCACCCAATAGGTCTCAAGGTTATCCAAAATAAGAGGCTTGACTCTTCTCAGCTTTTCAAAACTTTTGCCTATTATCAGGCCACACAAATCCTCTAAAATTAAACTCTACCACCTGAGGTCTATTCTGCTTCTGCACCTTTGCACATTCTGAATCCTTACCTTAAATAACTTCCCTCAGTCTCTCTGCCTTAATAATTATTCTGCATACCTCTCATTCAGCACTAGACTGCTTTGAGGTATTGTCTGAACTGTTTTAATTGTTTTTTTTTTTTTTTTTGAGACAGGGTCTCATTCTGTTGCCCAGACTAGAGTGCAGTGACATGGTATCAGTGCAGTGACATGTTATCAGTGCAGTGACATGAGTTCACTGAAGCCTCAACATCCCAGACTTAAGGGACCCTCCCACTTCAGCTGGGACTGCAGGCCCAAACCAGCATCACACCTGGCTAATGTTTGTGGGTCTTTTTTGCAGAGATGGGGTATCACCATGTTGCCCAGGCTGGTTAAATCTTTATGTAGGTAAGAACTTTCTTCCCAGAGAGCAGAGAACATGGGTTACGCTCTGGAAAGTCAAGCCCCAGATCAGAGACTATAACGCGGCAAGCCACAAGACAAATTCTGCCCACGGTGGTAATTTGTTTGGCCCACAGTGTTTATATTATCAATTCATAAGTTGCCAACATTTAACAATAAAAATTTATTACAAAATCTGGATTTCCAGCTTCTCTTTAGAAAAAAATTAAGATGTTCAGGCCACACTTGGTCTGCACTCTCTCCAAGGTCAAAAGCAAGCCAATACTGAACTGTACACCTTAAAATAGTGATTTTTGCCTCTATTTTTTTAACCTTCTGAAAACTTCCTTTTTAATTTTGAAAAATATAATGATGGGATCTCACTATGTTGCTCAAGCTGGTCTCAAACTCCTAGGCTCAAGCAATTCTACTGCCTCACCCTCCCAAAGTGCTGGGATTATAAATGTGAACCACTGCACCTGGCCTGAAAATTTTTTTTTAACTACCAATACATTGTGAGTGTATTCCTAAGACCTTAAGTAGTATTTTTTTATATTAAATTATTTTTAATTAACAAACAAGTATATATTTACCATGTAAAACAGGTTTTATTTATTTATTGAAATAAAATAAAGAAAGGGTCTCGGCCGGGCGCGGTGGCTCAAGCCTGTAATCCCAGCACTTTGGGAGGCCGAGGCGGGTGGATCACGAGGTCGAGAGATCAAGACCATCCTGGTCAACGTGGTGAAACCCCGTCTCTACTAAAAATACAAAAAATTAGCTGGGCATGGTGGCGCGTGCCTGTAGTCCCAGCTACTCAGGAGGCTGAGGCAGGAGAATTGCCTGAACCCAGGAGGTGGAGGTTGCGGTGAGCCAAGATCGTGCCATTGCACTCCAGCCTGGGTAATAAGAGAGACACTCTGTCTCAAAAAAAAAAAAAAAAAAAAAGAAAGGGTCTCACTATATTATCCAGGCTGGTTTCAAACTCCTCAAATGATCCTCCTCCCTTAGCCTCTGAAAGTGCTGGGATTACAGTCATAAGCCACCATGCCCAGCCTATAACATGTTTCAAAATATGTACACACTGTAGAATGGCTAAATTGAGCTAAATAACATATACATAACTTCACATACTTACGTTTACCACCATTAAAAAAAAAGAAGAAGAAAAGAAAAATAAGGCTGGGAGTGGTGGCTCATGCCTGTAATCCCAGCGCTTTGGAAGGCCAAGGCAGGTTGACTACCTGAGGTCAGGAGTTCTACTAGCCTGGCTAATATGATGAAACCCTGTCTCTACTAAAAATACAAAAAATTAGCCAGGTGTGGTGGCGAGTGCCTATAATTCAAGCTCCTCAGGAGGCTGAGGCAGAAGAATCACTTGAACCCAGGAGGCAGAGGTTGCAGTTAGCCAAGATCATGCCACTGCACTCTAGCCTGGGCAACAAGAGTGAAACACTATCTCAAAAAAAAAAAAAAAAAAATCGTAAGCCAAAGCTGCTTTAACAGCTGCTCCCTTGGAGGGGCATGAATTCCCTAGTTCACTTAACTTCCCAATCCGATCTATCACTACTTACTAAATGTTCACCTTGCAAGCATTAAAATTTACAATGCTCAGCCTAAATAGGTTTATTGAGTGATTAATGAACTCAGATCACAAATTTAAGAAAGATAAGGCTGGTGGTGATGATAATGAAAACTACAACAATAACACTTCATACTTACTGTGAGCCAAGTCTTGTTAAAGCAGAAACACATTACACCTATGTATATATGCTATTACTATTCCCAATTTACAGTTGAGAAAATGAAGGCACAAAGAAGTTAGGCAAGTTGGCCAAGATGAAAACACCAATACACAGTAGAGTCAAAATTCAAAATCAACCCAACACTAGTAATCACTGTTAACTCCTACAATATAATCCTTTAGACTAAAATCCTTTCCTTTTGTGACCAACTGAACTGATTATTTGGAAAAATAATCAAAACAAAATTATAGAACCTACTCTTTCTTTACATGAAGGAATGACTAACAAGCAAACCAAAGTTCACCTAAAGGGAGATGGTATTTCTGAAGCTTATCTTGCCACAAAATGACAAAGAAAAGGTTGTAGAATCCAATAAAATAATAAACATTTTCTCAGAAAGCAAGCAAGTTATTAGATATTTCTGGAGTTAAGCTCAATATGTAGATGAATTCTTAACCTGTAAGTGATGACATAGTATTAAAATTCCTCTCTTTCCTGGGATAGAAGGATATAGCTATTACGGTAAGCAATTTCCAGACATGAATAAAAAACAATGCAACTTGCTGGAGGGCAGAGATTGCTTTTTCACCACAAATTCCTGCAATGTCTAGCATAGAGGGGCACTTAGAATACATTGAATTATGTTAGGCTGGGTGCAGTGGCTCACACCTGTAATCCCAGCACTTTGGGAGGCCAAGGCAGGTGGATCACCTTAGGTCAGTTCGAGACTGGCCTGGCCAACATGGTGAAATTCCGTTTCTAGTAAAAACATAAAAATTAGGTAGGCATGGTGGTGAGCACCTGTAATCTCAGCTACCCAGGAGGGTGAGGCTGTTGCAGTGAGCCAAGATTGCACCACTGCACTCCAGCCTGGGCAAGAGAGTGAGACTCTGTCTCGGGGAAAAAAAAAAATACAGTTGGCTAGGCACAGTGGCGTACGCCTGTAATCCCAGAATATTAGGAGGCCGAGGTGAGTGGATCATTTGAAGTCAGGAGCTTGGGACCAGCCTGACCAACATGGTGAAACCCCATCTCTTAAAAATACAAAATTGGCCGGGCACAGTGGCTCAAGCCTGTAATCCCAGCACTTTGGGAGGCCGAGGCGGTTGGATCACGAGGTCAAGAGATCGAGACCATCCTGGTCAACATGGTGAAACCCCATCTCTACTAAAAATACAAAAAATTAGCTGGGCATGGTGGCGCGTGCCTGTAATCCCAGCTCATCAGGAGGCTGAGGCAGGTGAATTGCTTGAACCCGGGACGCGGAGGTTGCGGTGAGCCGAGATAGCGCCATTGCACTCCAGCCTGGGTAACAAGAGCGAAACTCCGTCTCAAAAAAAGAAAAAAGAAAAAAAAAAATACAAAGTTAGCTGGGCATGATAGCACACGCCTATAATCCCAGTTACTTGGGAGGCTGAGGCAGGAGAACTGCTTGAACCCAGGAGGCGGAGGTTGCAGTGAGCCGAGATCAAACCATTGCACTCCATCCTGGGCAACAAGAGCAAAACTCCATCTCAAAAGAGAGGGGACAAAAAAAGAGGCTGGACGTGGTGGCTCATGTCTGTAATCACAGCACTTTGAGAGCCCAAGGCAGGCAGATCATGAGGTCAGGAGATCAAGACCATCCTGGTCAACATGGTGAAACCCTGTCTCCACAAATATACAAAAAAATTTGCCAGGTGTAGTGGCGCATGCCTGTAGTCCCAGTTTCTCAGGAGGCTGAGGCAGAGGTTGCAGTGAGCCGAGAACGCCACAGCACTCCAACCTGGTGACGGACAGAGCAAGACTCCATCTCAAAAAAAAAAAAAAAAAAAAAAGAACACATTCAATTATGCTAAAGGAACCAAAAAATCTTAATTTCTTAAATTGCAATGCATGAAACTCTTATAACATTTTAACATTTATCTTCTTGCTTTTTATAATAATCAACCACCAGCAAGCAAGTTTATTTTCCTGACAAAGTCCTTGGAGTTTTATATATGAGTGAGTACCCCTTGGAACATAGCACAACAGCAGCTCAATAGCTCAAAAGATACTTGTCAAATATTATGAACTTAAACTTTCCATAAACTTATGTTTCCTACAGGTCTCTCTTGGTGCCAGTGTTTAAAGTAAAACTTAAAATAACATGGTTTCTGATTTAAAAGCACTGGATATTATGAAGCCTTATTGTAAGATATTTCTAGTATCAGTCATATATTGTGATGTCAACAAAGCCGTGAAAAATCAATGAGTTAGCACATAAAGCACACAATATAATAGAGTGAGCTGGAAAGAACCTGAGAAATCACAATCAAAATATTCAATAGGTAAGTGAGGAAACCAGGCCCCAGGAGATTTAAGTGAACTGCCCAAGATCACAGAATTTAAGTGACCAGCAATACCAAGGCTAGAACCCAGGTCTCCTGAATGTTGGCTCAAATATCTATCCACATACAACTGCTTTGTGAGCTCAAGATGAAATGAATATGCTGAGAAGTACTTTAAAGATATTTAAAAAGCTTTAATAATACTTTAAAATATTTTTAAAATTGCTTTATAGTAGCTATCACAAATCATCCCACCATTTCCTTCCTTCCTCTTAATTATAAAAAAGAACAGGGCCAGGCTTGGTGGCTTACGCCTATAATCCCAGCACTTTGGGAGGCCAAGGTGGGTTGGATCACCTGAGATCAGGAGTTCAAGATCAGCCTGGCCAACATGGGTGAAACCTCGTCTCTATCAAAAATACAAAATCAGCCAGGTGTGGTGGTGCATGCTTGTAGTTCCAGCTACTCGGAGGCTGAGACAGGAGAATTGCTTGAACCCAGGAGACAGAAGCTGCAGTGAGCCAAGATCATGCCACTGTATTCTAGCCTGGGCGAGACTCCATCTCAAAAAAAAAAAAAAGTCATTTTATTTCCTTTGGATATATATTCAGAAGTGGCATTGCTGGATCATATTTTAGTTCTATTTTACCACTATCTTCCTATTCCACTTTCTTATCTAACAATTCACTTGCTCAACTTCATTCACTGCCTATTCTTACTGCTTAACTTTATGTTCTACTTTTTTTTTTCTTATCCAGTAGTCTTCCTTCTCTCCTGACCTTTTAAAGTGATCTGTCTTGTCCTCATGTTTTCCTTCACAACATTATTGTCAAATTCTCTCACCTTGTGGATCTAGATAACATTTTTTTTCTTTTGTCTTGGGATAGAGTCTCACTCTGTTGCCCAGGCTGGAGTGCAGCAGCACAGTCTTAGCTAACTGCAGCTTCCACCTTGCAGGTTCAAGTGATTTTCCTACTTCAGTCACACAAGTAGCTGGGACTACAGGCACATGCCACCACACCCCACTAATTTTTGTATTCTTAGTAGAGATGGGGTTTCACCATGTTGGCCAGGATGGTTTCCATCTCTTGAACTTGTGATCAGCCTGCCTCAGCCTCCCGAAGTGCTGGGATTACAGGCATGAGCCACCGCACCCAGCCTGATAACATTTTTTTTTTTTTTGAGACGGAGTCTCGCTCTATCACCAGGCTAGAGTGCAGTGGTGCGATCCTGGCTCACCGTAACTTCCATTTTCTGGTTTCAAGCAATTCTCCTGCCTCACCCTCCCAAGTAGCTGGGACTACAGGCATACACCACCATGCCTCACTAATTTTTCTTTGCATTTTTAGTAGAGACGCAGTTTCACCATGTTGGCCAGGATGGTCTCGATCTCTTGACCTCGTGATCCACCCGCCTCGGTCTCCCAGAGTGCTGGGATTACAGGTGTGAGCCACCTCGTCCAGCCCTGATAACTTTTTAAGTCACTAATTCATTTCCTTTTCTAAAGATTTAATAGGTGTTATTTTATTTGGTCCTCTCAACAATGCCAGGGAGGGAGATGGGATCAATACTTTTTTTTTCTTTTTTTTTTTGAGGCAAAGTCTCACTCTATCACCAGGCTGCAGTGAAGTGTCGCAATCTAGGCTCACTGCAACATCCACCTCCCAGGTTCAAGCGATTCTCTTGCCTCAGCCTCCCAAGTAGCCAGGACTACAGGCATGTGCCATCATGCCCAGCTAAACTTTATATTTTCAGTAGAAATGGGGTTTCACCATGTTGGCGAGGATAGTCTCGATCTCTTGACCTCATGATCCACCCGCCTTGGCCTCCAAAGTCCTTGGATTACAGGCATGAGCCAGCATGCCCAGCCAATACTCACCTACCTTACAGATGAATAAACTGAGGTCTGGCAAGATTAAATAACTTGCTGAAAGTCACACAGCTTGTCAGTAGCAAATCAAATCAGAACCTAGATCTTTTCTTTCCAAGTCCTCTATTCTTTCTCCACTGAACCATGCTGTCTTTTTTGAACCAGGGAGGCAGAAGCAAATGGGGTCTCACTCTGTCACCCAAGCTGGACTGCAGCAGCGCCATTATGGCTCACTGCAGCCTCAACCTCCTGAGTTTAAGTGATACTCCTGTGTCAGCCTCCCAAGCAGCTAGGACAACAGATACATGCCACCAACACACCATCGATTATTTTTTTTGTTTTAATTTTGTGTGAAGTCAGGGTCTTGCCACGTTGTCCAGGCTGGTCTCACATTCTTGGGTTCAAGTGATCCTCCCACCTCAGCCCCACAAAGTGCTGGAATTACAGGCATGAGCCACTGCACCTGGCCATGTTGTCTTCTTTTTAATTCCCCACCTCTTAACCCTACACACGCGTATGTCTAGACCATATACAGAGATAACTGTGCATAAAACAACATAAATAGAAAAAGTATGTGTATGTGTAAGGGACCTACAAACACAGAAAAGTCAGAAGACTCAAATTAAGAGCTCACAGGCTAATCCCTGCAGAGACAGCTTTGGGCTTCAGAACCAAGTGAAACTGCCTATTTGTTCAACCAACTGATACGGCTAGCATCAACACTGCTCTCTCCTCACAGGAGTTATATGACCAGAGCTTGGCCTCTGCATCACTCTTGCCCCCAAATTTCTCTCACAGGATATCACCATACCTAAAGTTCTCACAGTTTGAGTCACTTCCTTGGGTTAAGGCGTTGTCTCCAGAAGGCCACTGTGAAATGCATGGTACCTAAGAAAGGATGGAGAGTCCATTAACACATTACTTCTACAGTTAAACATATCAGATCTGCAATGACCTTGGGACTCTAAAAGCACAAAGTCTCTTTTAAACATTTCATGGGATAGACAATTTTTAATGGGGAAGAAAGGATAAAGGAAAGAATTGGGAGAAAATGATTCATACATAGTATGGAAAGATACCAATCTGAGTATGATGGCTATTTAGCAAAATTAGGATGGCCATATAAACACACTCAGCCTATAAGGGTCACCATAATGATAGTCCCTGCAACTTGGAGACTCCTAGGGACAGGAAAAGAAAAAGCATGCCAAGGATCTGGATATAGTCAGTTCTGAAAAGAAGCAAAAGAGCTGAGCTGGCAGCAGTTTTTCAAGGACAAGTACACCGCTAGACTGGAGGAGGACAGAGGCAGGAACAGCTTCTGGTTAACTGCTTCTAGTTGTGAGGATAGTTTCCACCTTAATATTTTTAGCTGAAAGCCAACCTCCCAACCAGAGAATGCTGCAATTCAATTCTGTGAAGCCCCTAACTAATTTATATTGACTCAAAACCAGTATCATTTACAGCCATAAAAGTCAACATGCCTTTACTGAGCACTTATTATGAGCCCAGAATTTGGCTAAGTACTATAAATACAGAAAAAAATAATGTTACATACTTTTGTTTTAATTCTTATAAAAGAAACCAGTCCCCAAAATCCAAAACTGAGAGGGTTAGGCAACCAGAAAGAAAGTGGCAAAACAACAAAACAGGTATTTCCTATCAGTACTAACACAAATTTCTTAAGCCAGAATGAATACAACAAAACTCATTTCTAGGCCAAAATTCCTTGTTAAACTCTTGCCTAAACAGTCAAGAGACACTGGCTTAAAATCTCCCTTTTCTTTTCTAGTCTAATATCAGCTCTTCAGCAGTGCATATTCATCTTGGTAAATCAGAGAATACCAGACCCAGAGTTGGAAAACCTAGTTGTAGTTCTAGCTCTTACTCTTAACTAGTTTCAGGTAAATTACTCACTTAACCTTTAAAACAAACAGGCCAGGCACAGTGGCTCACACCTATAACCCCAGCACTTTTGGGAGGTCAAAGTAGGTGGATCACCTGAGGTCAGGAGTTTAAGACCAGCCTGGCCAATATGGTGAAACCCCATCTCTACTAAAAATATAAAAAATTAGTCAAGGCATGGTGGCACATGCCTGTAATCCCAGCTACTCAAGAGGATGAGGCAGAAGAATCGCTTGAACCTGGGAGGCGGAGGTTGCAGAGAGCTAAGATTGCACTATTGCACTCCAGCTTGGGCAACAGAGCGAACTCCGTCTCAAAACACAAACAACAACAAAACAGAAAACTGAGAGACTGGACTAATTTAAGAATAGCATATATCTGGCACATACTATGTACTACCTACTAGATAACTGTCCATAGGTGACATCACTGATCAATCATACTATAATTTCTCAGAGACCCCCTACAACCAGAATCCTTCCCAACACAGTGCTTCTGGCAGCTTCCAATCTGAGTTGGCTGATAAACCAAAATGTATGTGCCATTTTGTAATGGACTAGATAAACTCTGTAATTTCTTCCAACTCTAAAACTCAATGAACAAGTTTCTACTGAGAAAATTGATGAGAGCAAAACACTTCCAACAAGCCTAGATCAATAGTACCAAGAGACATAAATTTCAGTCCAAACTCCAAGTTCTAATTAGCCAGGTTTGGTGGCACGTGCCTGTAATCCCAGCTATTTGGGAGGCTGAGGCACATGAATCACTTGAACCCAGGAGGTGGAGGTTGCAGTGAGCTGATATGGCGTCACTGCACTTTAGCCTGCATGGCAGAGCGAGACTCCATCTCAAAAATAATAACAAACTCCAAGTTCTCTTTCAAATTACACCTGACGTAGTTCTAATTTCTCAAAGATGCTAATGAACAATTCACTCTCATGCTATATATAACATATATAACCTGGAAATATTCAGACTTGCTAATGGGTTCTTTTGACAGAAAAGGAGCTCTTTACCCAGACTAGCACTAAAAAAAATCCTCATCTAAAAATATGGCAACAATATTGCACTAGCAAAAAGCTAAATCCAATCCCTTGATCATCCCCAAAACCTCTCTCCAAGGTCAGGCTTTGTCACTTCTCACCTAGACTTCTGCAATAGCGACTCTTTCATCTTTTCGCTCATCACCAGAGCAATCACTCTTTTTTCATTTTTTTATTCACCCAAATCTCATCTTGAATCTTTTTTCATGCCTATCTTTGTCCTGCAGTACACAGTAATCTTTCTTTCTTTTTTTTTTTTTTTTTTGAGACGGAGTTTCGCTCTTGTTACCCAGGCTAGAGTGCAATGGCGCGATCTCGGTTCACCGCAACCTCCGCCTCCTGGGTTCAGGCAATTCTCCTGCTTCAGCCTCCTGAGTAGCTGGGATTACAGGCACGCGCCACCATGCCCAGATAATTTTTTGTATTTTTAGTAGAGACGGGGTTTCACCATGTTGACCAGGATGGTCTCGATCTCTTGACCTCATGATCCACCTGCCTCCCTCCCAAAGTGCTGGGATTACAGGCTTGAGCCACCGCGCCCAGCCTCGCAGTAATCTTTCTAAAACACTTATGTACTCACATCATTTCCCTGTCTAAAAATCTGTATCTATTTCTTTTTTTTTCTTCCTTTTTATAAAGATGGGGTTTTACCATGCTGCCCAGGCTGGTTTTGAACTTGTGAGCTCCAGCGATTCACCAGCCTCAGCCTCCCAAACTGTTGGAATTACAGGCATGAGGCACTGAGCCCAGTCCCATATCTATTTCTAACAACACAAAATTCCAAATTGTTAGCATTATACTTCGAACTTTTAGGCAGAGCACTGTGGCTCACGCCTGTAATCCCAACACTTTGGGAGGCTGAGGTGGGTGGATCACAAGGTCAGGAGTTTGAGACCAGCCTGGCCAATACAGTAAAACCCTGTCCCTACTAAAATTACAAAAGTCAGCTGGGCATCGTGGCAGGCGCCTGTAGTCCCAGCTACTTGGGAGGCTGAGGCAGGAGAATTGCTTGAACTCAGGAGGCGGAGGTTGCAGTGAGCCAAGATTGTGCTGTTGCACTCCAGCCTAGGTGACAAAATGAGGTTCCGTCACACAAAAAAAAAAAAAAAAAAAAAAAAAAAACTGTAGAAATATTTGATTCTAGCTGGCCGGGCGCGGTGGCTCAAGCCTGTAATCCCAGCACTTTGGGAGGCCGAGGCGGGTAGATCACGAGGTCAAGAGATCGAGACCATCCTGGTCAGCATGGTGAAACCCCGTCTCTACTAAAAATACTAAAAATTAGCTGGGCATGGTGGCGTGTGCCTGTAATCCCAGCCACTCAGGAGGCTGAGGCAGGAGAATTGCCTGAACCCAGGAGGCGGAGGTTGCAGTGAGCCGACATCGCACCATTGCACTCCAGCCTGGGTAACAAGAGCGAAACTCCATCTCAAAAAAAAAAAAAAGAAAAAGAAATATTTGATTCTAGAATACATTGAAGTAGTCAGCACTCATTTTTTAAATTTCATATCATATCCTTGGTGACCTGCCTTATATGCTAAACATAATGGAATTCCTTCTGCACTCACAAAACTTACATTCACAGTCTTTGAAGCTGAATTTCCACCTTCGTTTCTAAATTTTTTTTTTTTTTTTTTTTTTTTGAGACGGAGTTTCACTCTTGTTACCCAGGCTGGAGTGCAATGGCGCGATCTCGGCTCACCGCAACCTCCGCCTCCTGGGTTCAGGCAATTCTCCTGCCTCAGCCTCCTGAGTAGCTGGGATTACAGGCACGCGCCACCATGCCCAGCTAATTTTTTGTATTTTTAGTAGAGACGGGGTTTCACCATGTTGACCAGGATGGTCTCGATCTCTTGACCTCGTGATCCACCCGCCTCAGCCTCCCAAAGTGCTGGGATTACAGGCATGAGCCATCGCGCCCGGCCTTTTTTTTTTTTTTTTTTTTTTTTAAGACAGGGTCTTACTCTGTCACCCAGGCTGGAGTGCAGTGGCACAAGAACAGCTCACTGCAGCCTCAACACCCCGCCCGCGCTCCCCTCCACCCCCACCTCAGCCTCCCGAGTATCTGGGACCACAGGCACCCACCACCACACCTGGCTAATCTTCCTATTTTTTGTAGAGACAGGGTTTCACTGTGTTGCCCAGGCTGATCTCCTGCGCTCAGCTGATCCCCCCCACCACCACCCCTTGGCCTCCCAAAGTGCTGGGATTACAGGTGTGAACCACCGCACCCATCCTATTTCTTAATCTTAAAAATAAACTGTAGCTTAAATAAACCTGTAAATACCCACAGCAGGCTCTCACCAGACCTGTCATGAGAACTTCACCTCAACTGATAAACCATTTCTTAGCTGATTTTGAGAATGGAAATACACTGCCTTTACATACTTCCGGAAGATCGAATTATCTTAGGAATCGATGCGGGAGAACCCACCTAAGTCCAATGACAGATGATTGGCTCCAGTGTCTTACCAACTTTCAAGGCGGAATCCCACCCTTCCCCACCCGCCACTCCAAAACCAGTATGCTGCAGCTGTGGAAGAATGGCAGAAAATGTAGTAAGATTAGGATAGGAATACAACCAAGAAAACAAGGTTTCGTTGGTACTGGGGATCGTGAATTTGTGACCCTTTACAAGTTCAGCTGGTTCTATGTGTAACTAACTTTAGGCCCAACGTCTACTTCGGGAGCACAAATCCTGCGCAGATTCTCTCTTTTAAGTCGCGGCCGGGAACTAAGTCTAGGAAAACTTGAGTTCCCCACTTGAAAGCCATGTCATCATGCTTTGGCCCTTAGAATACGTTCAACGGCTACTTTTTTTCTTTTCTCTGCTAAAGCAAAGGGCACTCTCCAGAGGAAGGGCAGTGACAGCTCCACGTCTGCACAAGTCGGCGCCGCCGCGGCGGTGGCGGGCGTCGGGGAGAACGCCGGGGCCGGGACCAGCACGCCGGGGGGACAATGGGAGGAGGAGGAGAGGGGGAGAGAGAAGGGGAGGCGGCCGCCGTGCTGGGCCCTCCTAGCGACAGAGGGCTCGGAAAAGTCTCGGGAAGGCCAGCCGGGTGGCGGGGGACCCGGTCGCCGCCCCTCACAGGGCCACGTCGCCCGCGGCGGCCGGGCCCCACTCGTAGGCCGAGCCGCCGGAGAGTGGCCCCAGGAGGGGCTGCGGGGCGAGGGGCCGGGCAGTGCCCACGCCCGTCGTGGCCTCGCCCTTTCACCACTTGGAGCCCGCGAGGCGAGGGCCTCCGAGAGCCTGGCCGGGGACTGATCCCTCCGAACGTCCGGCCAACCCACCCCGACCGCCCGACCCGGGCCAGGAGCCCGAGCTCCCCGCGCCCCCCAGACACCGGCTCTGAGAGAAGGAGCAACCGTGGCTCTGGCGTCTCGACCCGCGCGTCCTACTCCTCTGCCCTACTTCTCCCCGAACATTCTCATCCGGACTCCCTCCCTCTCCCGAGAACTGCCCCGAGTTTGCCCACGCGTGTTTACCGGGACTCGGGGCGGCGGCGTCTCCTCAGTCCCTAGACTAAGATGGCAGCCGGTCTCGAGCCCCGACCACAGCTACCAGAGCGAGTTAGCAGCCAATGCGCAGGCGCTTGAGTGCGGGAGTGATCGGGACTACAAGCCCCAGGAGGCATTGCGCGCTAGCCGACCGGCCAGCCCCTTGCTTGAAGAGCCAGCAGCGGTAGCAAATCCTGCTAAATCCCAATTTTCCACACCTTCAGGCTTTTTTCTTTTAACACCTCGCCCACCAGAGCCTATAGCGACTGTGACTGTCAAACTCTGATGTGCATCAGAATCACCTAGGGAGCTTACTAAAACTTACACTGCTTGCCCGACGCGGTGGCTCATGCCTGCAATCCCAGCACTTCGGAAGGCTGAAGCAGGCAGATCACAAGGTCAGCAGTTCCAGACCAGCCTTACCAACAGGTCGCTACTAAAAATACAAAAATTAGCCAGGTGTGGTGGTGCGCACCTGTAGTCCCAGCTACTCAGGAGGCTGAAGCAGGAGAATAGCCTGGACCCGGGAGGTGGAGGTTGCAGTGAGCCAAGATCATGCCATTGCACTACAGCCTGGGTGACAGAGCAAGATTTCGTTTAAAAAAAAAAAAAAAAAAAAAATGGCTAAGGGAGGTGGCTCACCCCTGTAATCCCAGCACTTTGGGAGGCCTAGGCGGGTGGATCACGAAGTCAAGAGATCAAGACCATCCTGGCCAACATGGTGAAACCCCATCTCTACTAAAAATCCAAAAAAAATTAGCCCGGAGTGGTGACACGCACCTGTGGTCCCAGCTACCCTGGAGGCTGAGGCAGAAAAGTTGCTTGAACCCAGGAGGCAGAGGTTGCAGTGAGCCGAGATTGTGCTACTGCACTCCAGCCTGGTGACAGAGCAAGACTTCGTCTCAAAAAAAAAAAAGAAAGAAAAGAAAAGAAAAAACCAAAAAACTTACACTGCTGAGCCCCACCCCCAGAGTTTCTGATCAGAAGATCTGGGATAAGGAGGCTAGGGTCTGATAACTTGTATGTCTAACAAGCTCTTCTAGTGATGCTACTAGTGAGTGAGATCATAATTTGAGAACCACTGGTCTGTGTAGCTTAGTTGTTCTTTTTTCTTTTCCTTTCTTTTCCTTTCTTCATTTCTTTTTTTCTTTTTGAGATAAGGTCTCACTCTGTTACCTAGGCTGGAGTGCAGTGGTGCAGTCATAGCTCACTACAGCCTCTAAATCCTGGGCTCAAGCAAGCCTCCCACCTCTGCCTCCTGAGTAGCTGGGACACAGGTGAACGCCACCACACTCGGCTAATTTTTTCCATCCTTTGTAGAGATGGGGGTGGGGTGGGGTTCGGATGGGATGGGGCAATGTCGTGCCATGTTGCCCAGGCTGGTCTCCAACACCTGGGCTCAAGCAATCCTCCCTCCTACAGCCTCCCAATCTCTGGAATTACAGATTCAAGCCAGTGCCTCTGGCCTAACTTAGCCTTTAACCATGCACATTAAAGGCCATGGTTAAAAGAAAAAAATTTACACTTCAGAGTTACACTGATTGGGTTCAAATACTCCCTTTTCCACTTTTTTTTTTTTTTTTTGAGACGGAGTTTCGCTGCTCTTGTTACCCAGGCTGGAGTGCAATGGCGCGATCTCGGCTCACCGCAACCTCCGCCTCCTGGGCTCAGGCAATTCTCCTGCCTCAGCCTCCTGAGTAGCTGGGATTACAGGCACGTGCCACCATGCCCAGCTAATTTTTTGTATCTTTAGTAGGGACGGGGTTTCACCATGTTGACCAGGATGGTCTCGATCTCCCGACCTCGTGATCCACCCGCCTCAGCCTCCCAAAGTGCTGGGATTACAGGCTTGAGCCACCGCGCCCGGCTCCCTTTTCCACTTTTTGACTGGGTGCACTTAGGGATGATGCTAACAGCTTAGTGGAGCCAACATGGCCAGTGTTCTAACAGCTGATAACAAGCTCCCTTTATTCTCACTACAAACCTATTACAGAAATACCGTGATTATCCCCATTTTACAGATGCATAAACAAGTCACATGCTGGATAAGAACCCAGGCAGTCTGGCTTGAAAGTCCATTCTCTTAACCTTCTTCATGGATTGCTTGTGAGAAATAATAGGCTATGCAAGCAGAGACTCAGAGGTATGACTAAGTGCTCAATACTTAGTGACATTTGCTATTACTGTTTAGCTTGTTTCCTCCTAATGAAAATACTATTTTGCCATCTGGAAAGTCACTTACATTTTTCAAAGTTTGTTTTTTTTTTTTTTTCTGAGACAGAGTCTTCCTCTGTCACCCAACCTCGAGTGCAGCAATGCAACCATAGCTCACTGCAGCCAACCTCCTGGGTTCAGTGATCCTCCCACCTCAGCTTCCTGAGTAGCTGGGACTGCAGACCTAAACCACTACATCAGGCTAATTGTTCTTACTTTCTTTTATTAGAGACGGAGTCTCCCTCTGTCACCCACGCTAGAGTCTAATGGTGGGATCTCTGCTCACTACAACCTCCATCTCCTGGGTTCAAGCGATTCTCCTGCCTCAGCCTCCCAAGAAGCTGGGACTACAGGTGTGTGCCACCACGCCCAGCTAATTTTTTGTATTTTTAGTAGAGATGGGGTTTCAACATCTTAGCCAGGATGGCCTCGATCTCCTGACCTCGTGATCTTCTCACCTTGGCCTCCCAAAGTGCTGGGATTACAGACATGAGCCACCATGCCCGGCCTTGTTTTTATTTTTGTAGAGATACTGTCTCCCTGTATTGCACAGGCTGTTCCCAAACTTCTAGGCTTGGCCAAGCTCAGTGGCTCACAGCTGTAATACCAGCACTTTGGGAGGCTGAGGCAGGCAAATCACTTGAGGTCAGGAGTTCAAGACCAGTCTGGCCAACATGGTGAAGCACCCTTCTTTTTTTTTTTTTTTTTTTTTTTTTTTTTGAGACAGAGTCTCGTTCTATCTGTTGCCCAGGCTGGAGTGCAGTGGTGCTATCTCGGCTAACTGCAACCTCCACGTCCTAGGTTCAAGTGATTCTCTTGCCTCAGCCTCCCGAGTAGCTGGGATTATAGTTGCACACCACCATGCCCGGCTAATTTTTGTATTTTTAGTAGAGACAGGGTTTCACCATGTTGGTTAGGATGGTCTCGATTTCCTGACCTCATGATCTACCCGCCTCAGCCTCCCAAAGTGCTGAAATTACAGGCGTGAGGCACCACACCTGGCCTTGTGAAACACCTCCTCTACTAAAAATACAAAAATTAGCTGGGTATAGTGGCGGATGCCTGTAATCCCAGCTAATTGGGAGGCTGAAGCAGGAGAATCACTTGAACCCAGAAGGCAGAGGTTGCAGTGAACCAAGATCACACCACTGCACTCCAGCCTGGGGGACTAAGAGAGACTCTGTCTCAAAAAACAAACAACAACAAAATCAAGGCCAGGCTCAGTGGCTTACTCCTGTCATCCCAGCACTTTAGGAGGGTGAGGCAGGTGAATAACCTGAGGTCAGGAGTTCCAGATCAGCCTGGCCAACATGGTAAAACCCTGTCCCTATTAAAAATGCAAAAAGTGATTGGTCATGGTGGCACACCCCTGTAATCTCAGCTACTCAGGCGGCTGAGGTGGGAGAACTGCTTGAACCCAGGACACGGAGACCACAGTGAGCCAAGATCACGACACTTCACTTCAGCCTGAGTGAAAGAGTGAAATCTCATCTAAAAAAAAAAAAAAAATCAAACTCCTAGGCTCAAGCTTTCAAACCTCAAGCAAAGTACTTTCAAAACCACTTCAATGTTTCCTACAACATACCTAAGGAAAGACTGCTAAAATACAGATTCCGCTGGGCACGGTGACTCAAGCCTGTAATCCCAGCACTTTGGGAGGCCGAGGCAGGTGGATCACGAGGTCAAGAGATCGAGACCATCCTGGTCAACATGGTGAAACCCCGTCTCTACTAAAAATACTAAAAATTAGCTGGACATGGTGGCACGTGCCTGTAATCCCAGCTACTCAGGAGGCTGAGGCAGGAGAATTGCCTGAACCCAGGAGGCGGAGGTTGCGGTGAGCGGAGATCGCACCATTGCACTCCAGCCTGGGTAACAAGAGCAAAACTCTGACTCAAAAAAAAAAAAAAAAAAAAAATAGATAGATAGATAGATTCCTTTGCCCCATCCTCATTCAGATTCTCTAGTGCAATGGTTTTCAAACCTCAGTACTTATCAGAATTGCCTACAAGGTTACTTAAATCTTAGATTGGTGTGGCCAGTCCCAGAGTTTCTGATTTAGTAGGTCTGGAGTGGGGCCTGAGACTTTGCTTTTTTTTTTTTTTTTTTGAGATGGAATCTCACTCTGTTGCCCTAGCTGGAGTGCAGTGGCCCAACCTCCACTCACTGCAACCTCCACCTCCTGGGTTCAGGTGATTCTCCTGCCTCAGCCTCCTGAGTAGCTCCCCAGTGGGCGTCTGTAATTACCATGCCAGGCTAATTTTGTAATTTTAAAATACAAAATTACCACACCAGGCTAATTTTGTATTTTTCAGTAGAGACAGGGTTTCACCCTGTTGGTCAGGCTGGTCTCAAACTCCTGACTGCAGGTGATCCACCTGCCTTGGCCTCTCAAAGTCCTGGGATTACAGGTATGTGCCACCATGCCTGGCTAATTATCAATTTTTTTTTTTTTTAAGATGGTAAGACAGGAGCCCAGGAACACCTGACTGGCCACATCCACCATGATGGCACCCACAGACGAACAGACAGAAGGAGCCACCAAGCGACCTGGTGAGCTGGTCCTGGGTCATGTATCAGGGCCACAGGTTTCACATAATTATGTATTTTTAGTAGAGACAGGATTTCTCCATGTTGGCCAGGCTGATCTCAAATTCCTGACCTCAGGTGATCTGCCTCAACCTCCCAAAGTACTGGGATTACAGGCATGCACCACCATGCCCAGCTAATTTTGTATTTTTAGTAGAGATGGGGTTTCTCCATGTTGGTCAGGCTCAAACTCAAACTCCTGACCTCAAGTGATCCATCCACCTCGGCCTCCCAAAGTGCTGGGGTTACAGGCATGAGCCACCGTGCCTAGCAAATTTTAAATTTCTAATAGAAACGGGATTTTACCATGTTGGCCAGGCTGGTCTTGAACTCCTGACCTAGGTGATCCACCTGCTTCAGCCTCCCAAAGTGCTGGGATTACAGGCATGGGCCACTGGTGAAAAACAAGTTTATTAAGTAAAGCAATAAAAGAATGGCTACCCATAGGCAGAGCAGTGGCTTGAGATGCTGGCCTGAGGATACTTATTTCTTGATTATATGCTAAACAAGGGGTGGGTTATTCATGAGTTTTCCAGGAAATGAGTAGCCAATTTCCAGAGCCGAGGGTTACTCCCCTTTTTAGACCATATAGGATAACACTGGATTTTGCCATGGCATCTATAAACTGTCATGGTGCTGGTGGGAGTGTCTGTTAGCATGCTATTGTATTATAATTAGCATATAGTGAGCAGTGAGAATGACCAGAGGTCACTTTCATTGCCATCTTTGTTTTGGTGGGTTTTAGCCGGCTTTTTTACTGCAATCTGTTTTATCAGCAAGGTCTTTATGACTTGTATCTTGTGCCAACCTCCTCTTGTTAGGTGACTTAGAATGCCTAACCTCCTGGGAATGCAGCCCAGTAGGTCTCAGCCTTATTTTACCCAGCCTTTGTTCAAGATGGAGTTGCTCTGGTTCAAATGCCTCTGACAGTACACAGGCTTGCTCACTTTGTGAAAATTAATCAAGCCATATACCTATGGTTTCTGCATTTTTCTCTATTCATATACCTCAATAAAAGTTTACTTAAAACAAATATATGTTTTATTTTATTTCATTTTTATTTATCTAGAGACAAGGTCTTGCTCTGTCACCTAGGCTGGAGTGCAATGGTGTGATCATAGCAGCCTCAAACTCCTGGGCTCAAGGAATCCTCCCATCTCAGCCTCCAAGTATATGGTTTTTTTGGTTTTGTTTTTTTTGTTTTGAGACAGAGTCTTGCTCTGTCACCCAGGCTGGATGGAGTGCAGTGGCACAAACTTGGCTCACTGCAACCTCTGCAGCTAGGATTACAGGCACGTGCCATCATGCCCAACTCATTGTTTTGTATTTTTAGTAGAGACAGGGTTTCACTATGTTGGCCAGGCTGGTCTTGAACTTGTGACCTCTGGCGATCCACCTGCCTCGGCCGCCCAAATTCTGGGATAGAAGTGTGAGCCACTGCACTCAGCCCCAAATATATCTTTTAAATGGATACTGGCCAGGAGTAGTATCTCATGCCTGTAATCCCAGCACTTTGGGAGGCTGAGACAGGAGGATCCTTTGAGGTAAGGAGTTCTAAACTAGCCTACACAACATACAGAGACTCTTCTAATAATAATAATATAAATAAATAAATGTATACTCATTTTGTTTCAAAAATACATCTCTTTCTACTACATATCAATGATTCTAAAACTTTACAAGTGCATCAGAATTGCCTGAAGGGCTTGTTGAAACTCAGCTTGCTAGGTGTCACACAGGAATTTCTGAGTCAGGAAGCTGTATTAGGACCGAGAAATTGCTTTTTTTTTTTTTTTGAGAGTGAGTTTTGCTTTGTCCAGGCTGGCGTGCAATTGTGCAATCTCAGCTCACTGCAACCTCTGCTCCCCCAGGTTCAGGTGATTCTCTTGCCTCAGTCTCATGAGTAGCTGGGATTACAGGAGCCTGCCAGCACACCCAGCTATTGTTTGTATTTTTAGTAGAGATGGGGTTTCACCATGTTGGCCAGGCTGGTCTTGAACTCCTGATCTCAGATGATCCACCCACCTTGGCCTCCCAAAGTGCTGGGATTACAGGCATGAGCCACCGTGCCAGGCCGAGAAATTGCATTTCTAACAAATTCCAGGTAATGCTGATGCCCACCCATCGTGACACTTTGAGAACCACTGGACTATGCTATCCTAACCTTCTTACCAATGACAACAGGATGGATCAGCTCTCTTCTGGGAGGCAGTACTCGGTAGGAGTTAGTAATTTCATTTTGGCCTCACCAGCATATGGATCAAGGATCTAGTCTGTATTATGTCAATAATTTGCTTGGGGGGTTTTAGGCAAAGTCACCTGAATCTCAGTGTCCAAATCTCTAAATGAGTCTAATAGTTCTTACCTCCTATATGTTGTAAAGATTCTAGAAGATACCGGGTTGGTAGTTGGTGATTGTCCAAGAAGCAGCTGAGTTTGTGAGGGCAGGGAATCCCAGCCCTCACAAAAATGGCCATTTTCTCATCCTCCCATGCTATGTGGCTCCAGCTCCCAAGTTTCCTGATCCAGAACTCACCCCGGTCTTGGCCCGGTCAGAATGCAGGAACAGTGGTTGATAAAGTTGAGCCACCTTTACCTTTCTTCTGCTATGACACCTGTGCCAATCCAGGACAGGACTAGCCCTGCTAGAGCAGGGGCCAGAAGCCTGGAAGAGCCTGTCACCAGCAAAGGAAGGAGGTTCCTAGGCCTCTTGGGAGAGGAGGAGGGCAGGAAGCAGGGATGCAGAGCTGGAAGGAGTTGGGAGAAAAACCCCAGCAGCCCACATGCCACCTGCCACTTACCAGATTTCCCTGCAGAACACTTAGTCATACTGCTGTCCCATCTTTCCTGGAGCCTCTTTGCTTTCAATTGCCAGAAGAAGGCTTGAAAAATTGTGTGTTAATAGAGAGAAGACACCACAGAGCTTCTGAGGGCCTGAGATCTGGATCCAAAGAGACCACTTAAGGCTGGGTGTGATGGCTTGTTATTTCTCTTTAAGACTGTTTCCTCATCTTTGAAATAAGGTACACAAAAAATGCATCCTGTCCATGGTCCCAGGTTGCCAGATTTAGAAAATAAAAATATAGGATGCCTGGTTAAATTTGAATTTCAGATAAACAACAGATAATTTTTTAGTATAAATATGTGCAACTATTGCATGATAACATACTATTACTAAAAATTTTTTCATTGTTGATTTAAAATTCAACTTTAACTGGGCATTCTATATTTTATTTGGCAATCCTACTTCCAAGACTCTATAATACACTTTCTAGATCAGGGATAGTAAACTTAAATGCCTCCACGGACCATCCAGGTAAAAGAGAAAAATAATAGCTGGGCCAGGGATAATGGCTCACACCTATAATCCTAGCACTTTGAAAGGCCAAGGTGGGCAGATCACTTGAGGCCAGCAGTTTGAGACCGGCCTGGCCAACATGGAGAAACCCTGTCTCTACTAAAAATACAAAAAAAAAAAAAAAAAAAAAAAAAAATTAGCCAGGCGTGGTGGCGTGCACCTGTAGTACCAGCTACTTGGAAGGCTGAGGCAGCAGAATCCCTTGAACCTGGGAGGTGGAGGTTCTAGTGAGCCGAGATCACACCACTGTACTCCAGCCTGGATGACAGAGTGAGGCTCTGTCTCAAACAAAACAAAACTCATCTAGGCCGGGCATGGTGGATTACACCTGTAATCCCAGAACTTTGGGAGACCGAGGCAGGCAGAGCACTTGAGGTCAAGAGTTCAAGACCATCCTGGCCAACATGGTGAAACCCCATCTCTCCTAAAAACACAAAAATTAGCTGGGCATGGTGGCACACACCTGTATTTCCAGCTACTCAGGAGGCTGAGGCAGGAGAAATGCTTGCATCCAGCAGGCGGAGATTGCAGCAAGCTGAGATCGTGCCACTGGACTCCAGCCTGTGCAACAGAACGAGACTCTGTCTCAACAAACAAACAAACAAACAGGCCAGGTGTGGTGGCTCAGGCCTGTAATTCCAACACTTTGGGAGGCCAAGGCAGGAGGACCACTTGAGGTCAGGAGTTCAAGACCAGGCTGGCCAACATGGCAAAACCCTATCTCTACTGAAAACACAAAAATTAAGGCTGGGTGCGGTGGCTCATTCCTATAATCCCAGCACTTTGGGAGGCCAAGACAGGCGGATCACAAGGTCAAGAGATCAAGACTATCCTGGCCAACATGGTGAAACCCCATCTCTACTAAAAACACAAAAATTAGCTGGGCATGGTGGCACTCGCCTGTGGTCCCAGCTACTCTGGAGGGTTGAACCCAGGAGGCGGAGGTTGCAGTGAACCGAGATTGCGCCACTGCACTCCAGCCTGGCGACAGAGGAAGACTCTGTCTCAAATAAATAAATAAATAAATAAATAAATAAATAAAATAAAATTAGCTGGGCTTGTTTGTGCATGCCTGTAATCCCAGCTACTTGGGTGGCTGAGGCAGAACGATTGCTTGAACCCAGGAGGTAGAGATTGCAGCGAACACAAATCATGCCACTGCACTCTGGACTGGGAAACAGAGCCGGACTCTGTCTCAAAAATATAATAATAAGATGGATGGGTGGAGAGATAGAGAAACAGATGAATGAATAAATATGCAACAAAGCAAATGTAGCAAACAGTTAACAATTGTGGAATCTAGGTAATGGGTAGACCAGCATTCACTGTACTGTTCTTTCAACTGCTCTGTATGTTTGAAAATTTTCGTCATAGCCGGGCGCGGTGGCTCAAGCCTGTAATCCCAGCACTTTGGGAGGCCGAGGCGGGTGGATCACAAGGTCAAGAGATCGAGACCATCCTGGTCAACATGGTGAAACCCCGTCTCTACTAAAAAATACAAAAAAAAAATTAGCTGGGCATGGTGGTGCGTGCCTATAATCCCAGCTACTCAGGAGGCTGAGGCAGGAGAATTGCCTGAACCCAGGAGGCGGAGGTTGCGGTGAGCCGAGATGGCGCCATTGCACTCCAGCCTGGGTAACAAGAGCGAAACTCCGTCTCAAAAAAAAAAAAAAGAAAGAAAATTTTCGTCATAAAGTTTTGGGAGGAAATCTTGTGCAAGCAAATGCAGTACAAGCCTGGGCAACATAGCAAGACCCTGTCTCTACAAAAATAAAAACATTAGCCAGGTGTGGTGGCAAAAGGCTGAGGTGAAAGGACCGCATGACCCTAGGAGGTCGAGGCTGCAATGAGCCATGTTTGTGCTCTTGTACTCAAACCTGGGCAACAGAGTGAGACCCTGCTTCAGAAAAAAAAAAAGAAAGAAAGAAAGAAAAAACTTCACACAGTGGCTTACCCCTGTAATCCCAGTACTTTGCAAGGCTGAGGTAGGGGGATCACTTAAGGTCCGGAGTTGGAGACCAGCTTGGCCAACGTGGTAAAACCTCATCCCTACTAAACATACAAAAATTGGCTGGGCGTGGTGGCTCATGCTTGAAATCCCAGCATTTTGGGAGGCCAAGATGCATGGATCACCTGAGGTTGGGAGTTTGAGACCATGCTGACAAACATGGTAAAACCCTGTCTCTATTAAAAACATAATAAAAATAAAATTTAAAGGCCGGGTGCGGTGGCTCAAGCCTGTAATCCCAGCACTTTGGGAGGCCGAGGCGGGTAGATCACGAGGTCAAGAGATCGAGACCATCCTGGTCAACATGGTGAAACCCCATCTCTACTAAAAATACAAAAAAATTAGCTGGGCATGGTGGCGCATGCCTGTAATCCCAGCTACTCAGGAGGCTGAGGCAGGAGAATTGCCTGAACCCAGGAGGCGGAGGTTGCGGTGAGCCGAGATCATGCCATTGCACTCCAGCCTGGGTAACAAGAGCGAAACTCCATCTCAAAAATAAATAAATAAATAAAATTTAAAAAAATAAATAAATATATATATATATATATATATATATATATATATATATATGTATGCATATAATTAGCCCAGCGTGGTGGTGGGCACCTGAAATTCCAGCTACTCAGGAGGCTGAGGCATGAGGATCCCTTGAATCCAGGAGGTGGAGTTTGCAGTGAGTTGAGATCACCCCATCGCAGTCCAGCTTGGGTGACAGAACAGGACTCCGTCTCAAAAAAAAAAACAAAAAAAAAAATCAATTTTCACAGGTGACTTTGCAACCCCTGATCCATTTGCAGCCAGTTCCACGTTCTAACGCTCCTCTCTTTTTTTTTTTTTTTTTTTTTTGAGACGGAGTTTCGCTCTTGTTACCCAGGCTGGAGTGCAATGGCGCGATCTCGGCTCACCGCAACCTCCGCCTCCTGGGTTCAGGCAATTCTCCTGCCTCAGCCTCCTGAGTAGCTGGGATTACAGGCACGCGCCACCATGCCCAGCTAATTTTTTGTATTTTTAGTAGAGATGGGGTTTCACCATGTTGACCAGGATGGTCTCGATCTCTTGACCTTGTGATCCACCTGCCTCGGCCTCCCAAAGTGCTGGGATTACAGGCTTGAGCCACCGCGCCCGGCCCCGCTCCTCTCTTTTGAGCTACAAACTAGCATGATTTTACTTACGAAGTTCCTTTCTCCTTGCTCTTTTCCCAGTATTCCCCCAATCGGGTTCAAGTTCCCTTCCTACTATTTACGTGCCGTGTGACCTTGCCTCTCTGGGCCTCTGCTGGCATCTGAAAACTGGGGTCAAATGGACCATTTAATCTGGGAAGATTTCCTCCCTCAAACCACAAGCCTTTTTTTGCGGGGGAGGGGTGTGAGACAGAGTTTTGTTCTTGTTGCCCAGGCTAGAGTGCAATGGCACAATCTTGGCTCACCAAAACCTCTGCCTTCAGGGCTCAAGCAATTCTCCTGCCTCAGCCTCCAGAGTAGCTGTGATTATAGGAGCATGCCACCACACCTGGCTAATTTTGTATTTTTAGTGGAGATGGGATTTCTCCATGTTGATCTGCCTGCCTCAGGCTCCCAAAGTGCTGGGATTACAGGTGTGAGCCACTGTATGGCCTATCCATAAGCCTTTCAAGGGGAAAAGGCCAGTTTGATCCATACCCATGTGTTTTCTGGTATGTAGTGACACCTTAAGGGTGCTCAGGAAATGCTTGAATGAAACCTCTCTTTAAACTGAAAGGAGGAGAGAAGGACATATATTGAGTGCTTGCTGTGTGTTTATGGACTAGATATGTCTTTATTCATGCCACAGCTACCCAGTGAGGTAGCAGACACTGTGATTCCCGCTTTCAGAGAGGAAGAAACAGAGGTTCAGAAGGGATAAGTGACTGGTCAAAATTAACAGTGAATGCAAGAAAGAGATCTGAGATTGGAACCCAGGACTGTCTCGTTCAATTTCATCACAAGTGCCTCTTCCTGAATCAATGATAGGAGAGACTCTTCTGTCTTTCAAATTTTCTTCCTTTCTTTTTTTTTTTTTTTTTTTTTTTTTTTTTTTGAGACGGAGTTTCGCTCTTGTTACCCAGGCTAGAGTGCAATGGCGCGATCTCGGCTCACCGCAACCTCTGCCTCCTGGGTTTAGGCAATTCTCCTGCCTCAGCCTCCTGAGTAGCTGGGATTACAGGCACGTGCCACCATGCCCAGCTAATTTTTTTTGCACCTTTAGCAGAGACGGGGTTTCACCATGTTGACCAGGATGGTCTCGACCTCTTGACCTCGTGATCCACCCGCCTTGGCCTCCCAAAGTGCTGGGATTACAGGCTTGAGCCACCGCGCCTGGCCCTCCTTTCTTTTTTGAGATGAAGCCTTGCTCAGTCTCCCAGGCTGGAGTGCAGTGTCACAATCTCAGCTCACTGCAACCTCCACCTCCTGGGTTCAAGTGATTTTCCTGCCTTACCCTCCTGAATAGCTGGGATTACAGGTGCCTGCCACCATGCCCAGCTAATTTTTGTATTTTTTAGTAGAGATGGGGCTCACCATGTTGGCCATGCTGGTCTCGAACTCCTGACCCCAGGTGATCCACCCACCTTAGCCTCCCAAAGTGCTGGGATTACAGGCATGAGCCACCGCACCTGGCTGAATTTTCTATCCTGAATTAGAATTACAGGCTGAGCATGGTGGCTCATGCCTGTAATCCCAGCACTTTGGGAGGCCAACGTGGGTGGATCACCTGAGGTCAGGAGTTTGAGAGCAACTTGACCAACATGGAGAAACCCCATCTCTACTAAAAATATAAAATTAGCAGGGCATGGTGGGACATACCTGCAACCCTAGCTACTCAGGAAGCTGAGGCAGGAAAATTGCTTGAACCTGGGAGGTGGAGGTTGCAGTGAGCCAAGATCACACCATTGTCTTCCAACCTGGTCAACAAGAGGGAAAATCTGTCTCAAAAAAAAAAAAAAAAAAGGTTATAAGCTGGGCACCGTGGCCCATGCCTGTAATCCCAACACTTTGGGAGATCAGGTGTTCAAGACTAGCCTGACCAACATGGTGAAACCCCAGCTCTACTAAAAATACAAAAATTACCTGGGCATACCACACCTGTTATCTCAGCTCCTTGGGAGGCTAAGGCAGATGAATTGCTTGAACCCAGAGGTTGCATTGAGCTGAGACGGTGCCACTGCACTCCAGCCTGAGCAACACAGCAAGACTCCATCTAAAAAAAAAAAGTTATAAAAATAAATCACCGTAAGGAGCTCTCGGCACATCCCCCTGCAATTTTTGGGAGATTTGAGCTTCAGAGGGGCAACTGCAGGACTCAAGAACTGCCTTAGATAATAATCAGTGTGTCAGAGCTTCTAGTTCTGCTCTCTATCCTCAGTTCCTTCTTTTCTCGTTCTCAAACCTAAAGTTATCCTTCTTTCAGGAAATTCCCTTTGGCCTATCTCTACAAATTGCAGACCTAAATAATTTCTTGCCTAGAGTTCTCACTGGAGATGTCTGGCCTAAGCCAGAACTTGCATCTTAGGGAAAAAAAAAAGATTAAAGCCATGCCTGTGAATTCCTGAGGCAAAGACAGAGTCAAGCGACAAGCATCCAGGTCACCTTATGAAATTGGGAAGGTATTGTCAGACAGAAACACCTCTGGGAATCTTAGAAATCAACCTTGATTCATGCAAACTTCTGAGGTGACAAAAGGTGTAATTAGAAACATGGGGACATGTGTGACCTTATTGTCAGTCATCGGGAACCTTCTAGACTTGGAGAAGGAGGGGCAGGTCCCACAGGCCAACTGGTCCAGTCTCCTGCGTTAAGACTGTTTCCTCATGTATGAAACAGGACTGGCTAGGCCTGATGGCTCACAACTATAATCCCAGCACTTTGGGAGCCCAAGGCGGGTAGATCACTTGAGATCAGGAGTTCGAGACCAGCCTGGCAAACATGGTGAGACTTCATCTCTACTAAAAATACAAAAAGTAGCTGGGCTTGGTGGTGCACGCTTGTAATCCCAGACACCCAGGTGGCTGAGGCAGGAGACTAGCTTGAACCCAGGATTCAAGGCTGCAGTGAGCCAAGATCGCGCCAGTCTGGGCAAAAGAGTGAGAGTCTGTCAAGAAAGAAAGAAAGAAAGAAAGAGAGAAAAAGGGAAAGAGAGAGAGAGAGAGGAAGGAAGGAGAGAAAGAGAAAGAAAGAAGAAAGAGAGAGAGAGAGAGAGAGAGAAAGAAAAGGGAAGAAAGGGCCGGGCGCAGTGACTCATGCCTGTAATCCCAGCACTTCGGGAGGCCGAGGTGGGTGGATCATGAGGTCAGGAGTTCAAGATCAGCCTGGCCAAAATGGTGAAACCTTGTCTCTACTAAAAATACAAAAATTAGCCGGGTGCAGTGGTGGGCGCCTGTAATCCCAGCTACTTGGGAGGCTGAGTCAGAAGAATCACTTGAACCCAGGGGGTAGAAGTTGCAGTGAGCCGAGATTGTGCCACTGCACTCTAGCCAGGGCGGCAGAGTAAGACTTTGTCTTGGGGGGTGGGGGTGGGGTGGAAGGGTAAGCACTTGATGAAACCAAGCACTGTGACTTGATTAGGCCTGTCAAACTTAACCTGGCTGGGCGCAGTGGCTCACGCCTGTAAACCCAGCAGTTTGGGAGGCCGAGGCGGTAGATCACCTGAGGTCAGGAGTTTGAGACTAGCCTGGCCAACATGGTGAATCCCTGTCTCTACTGAAAGTACTATAATTAGCTGGGCACGGTAGCAGGCACCTGTAATCCATCTACTCCAGTGGCTGAGGCAGGAGAATTGTTTGAACCCAGGAAGCAGGGGTTGCAGTGAGCAAACATGGTGCCATTGCATTCCAGCCTGGGCGGCAAGAGTGAAACTCAGTCTCAAAAAGGAAAAAAAAAAAAAACAAAAAAATCCTTAACCTGCCTTACTTGCTTTCCTTTTTTCTTTCAAAATTTTTTTATCAGCCTACATCATGCTTTGATTTGTTTGCTTTTAGTCACTTGCTTCTAGTTGACTTTAGAACTGATATAGCTAAAAATCACAGAGCTAAGCAGTATATAACTGAACTGCCACAGCTTTCTTATAGATAACATCTCACCATGGCATTGGTTGCTTAAGTTGTTTTTCAGGAACTCACAATAAATTATTGTTCAGTTCAAGCTGGCTGAGCCCACTGACCCTTCACCTTGGCCTGTTTGTGTGTCTGATGGGTGACCTTTTGATGTTAGAGAGCCAAAAAGTCCATCCTTAGATCGTACTACTGATGTCATTTTGCGAACATGCACCCTGTGAAGAACCAGAAAGCTTGACTGTGACTGCACAGATCACCAATGGCCCCACTTTTCTTTACCTCCAATCACCTTCCCCTACACCTTAGACCATCCCTCTTTTTTATCCCATAAATATCCCTAAACCCTGTGATCAGAGATGCAGATTTCAGACCTGTTCTATCTCTTCAATAGGTGGCCTTGTGAATAATCCTTCTATTGACTGCAAACTTGTCATCTCAGTGATTGGCATACTGTGCGATGGGAAGATCGAGCCTGCTTCTATAACATTGATTTTTTAGCTGAGGCAACTATCCCAGAGAAGTTAGGTGACTTATCTAAGATCAGCTAGTAATTGATGGAATCAGGATTTAAATTTGGTCAGCCTGAATCTAGAGCCCTCACTCTGAACTTTTAAACCAACCTCTTTCAAGGGGTTGTGCAGTGATGGATATAAACAAGATGATTTTAGGTGGTGCCAAAAATGGTCATTTAAAATAACTTTTGCTGGGTGCAGTGGCTCACACCTGTAACCACAGCACTTTGGGAGGCTGAGGTGGGCAGATTACAAGGTCAGGAGAGTCAGACCATCCTGGCTAACATGGTGAAATCCCATCTCTACTAAAAATACAAAAATTAGCTGGGCGTGGTGGCATGAACCTGTAGTCCCAATTAATTGGGAGGCTGAGGCAGGAGAATCGCTTGAACCTGGGAGGTGGAGGTTGCAGTGAGCCAAGATTGCGCCACTGTACTACTGCCCAGGAGACAGTGTGAGACTCCGTTTTGACAGAGTCTCACTCTGTTGCCCAGGCTAGAGTGCAGTGGCACAATCTTGGCTTACAGCAACTTCCATTTCCCGGGTTCAAGTGATTCTCCTGCCTCAGACCCCTTAGTAGCTGGGATTACAGGCGCACGCCACCACAGCCCAGCTAACTTTTGTATTTGTGTGTGTGTGTGTGGTTTTTTTTTTTTTTTTTTTTTTTTTGAGACGGAGTTTCGCTCTTGTTACCCAGGCTGGAGTGCAATGGCACGATCTCGGCTCACCGCAACCTCCACCTCCTGGGTTCAGGCAATTCTCCTGCCTCAGCCTCCTGAGTAGCTGGGATTACAGGCACGTGCAACCATGCCCAGCTAATTTTTTGTATTTTTAGTAGAGACGGGGTTTCACCATGTTGACCAGGATGGTCTCAATCTCTCGACCTTGTGATCCACCTGCCTTGGCCTCCCAAAGTGCTGGGATTACAGGCTTGAGCCACCGCGCCCGGCTAACTTTTGCATTTTTAATAGAAACAGGGTTTCACCACGTTGGCCAGGCTGGTCTCAAGATCCTGATCTTGTGATCCACACACCTCGGCTTCCCAAAGTTCTGGGATTGCAGGCATGAGCTATTATTGCACCCAGTGAGACTCCATCTTAAAAAAAAAAAATTGGCCAGGTGCAGTGGCTCACACCTGTAATCCCAGCACTTTGGGAGGCCAAGGCAGGGCAATCATCTGACGTCAGGAGTTCGAGACCAGCCTGGCCAACATGGTGAAACCCCAAAGTACTGGGCAGGCGTGAGCCACCATGCCTGGCATTTTTTTTTTTTTTTTTTTTTTTAGAGACCAGTTTCACCTTGTTGCCCAGGCTGGTCTCAAAGTCCTGGGCTCAAGCAATCCACCTGCTTCAGCCTCCCAAAGTGTTAAGATTACAAGCATGAGCCACCATGCCCAGCCTAAACATATCTTTTTATTGTGAAAAATATCAGAGACAGCTAAGAGAAAACAGTATAATGAACTTTCAGTGTCATAAGCTTCAAATATCAGTTCATTAACAATAGTTTTCAGTCTGGGCATGTTGGGTCACACCTGTAATCCAAGCGCTTTGAGAGTCTGAGATGAGAAGATCACTTCAAGTCAGAAGTTGATCAGCCTAGGTGACATAAAGAGACCGTCATCTCTAAGAAAAGGCTGGTTGCAGTGGCTCACGCCTGTAATCCCAGACTTGGAAAGACCAAGGCAGGCAGATCACTTGAGGTCAGGAGTATAAGACCAGCCTGGCCAACATGGTGAAACCCTGTCTCTACTAAAAATACAAAATTAGCCAGGCATGGTAGTGCATGCCTGTAGTCCTAGCTACTTGGGAGGCTGAGGCAGGACAATTGCTTGAATCCAGGAGATGAAGGTTGCAATGATCCCAGATGGCTTCACTGCACTGCAGCCTGGGTGTCAGAGCAAGACTCCATCTCAAAACAAGAAAAAAAAATTCTGGGTGTAGTGGAGTATGCCTGTAGTCCTAGCTACTCTGTAGGCTAGGATCAGGGAGGATCCTTTGAGCCCAGCAAGTAGAGGCTGGAGTGAGCTGTGATTGTGCCACTGCACTACAGCCAAGGTGACAGAGCAAGACCCTGTCTGTAAAAAACAAAAACCAGGCCAGGACTGGGCTAGGTGGCTCATGCCTGTAACCTCAGCACTTTGGGAGGCTGAGATGGGTGGATCACCTGAGATCAGGAGTTCAAGACCATCCTGGCCAAGATGGTGAAACCCTGTCTCTACTAAAAATACAAAAATTAGCTTGGCATGGTGGTGCACACCCGTAAACCCAGCTACTTAGGAGGCTGAGGCAGGAGTATTGTTTGAACCTGGGAGGCACAGGTTGCAGTGAGCTGAGATCATGTACTGTACTCCAGCCTGGGCAACAGAGCAAGACTCGGTCTCAAAAATAAATAAAGTTTCATCTACTACCTCCATTAATAGCTTTTTTTTTTTCTTTTAGACTTAGTCTCACTCTTGTCTGCCAGGCTGGAGTGCAATGCAGGATCTTGGCTCACTGCAACTTCTGCCTCCTGGGTTCAAGCAATTCTCCTGCCTAAGCCTCCCAAGTAGCTGGGATTATAGGTGCCTGTCACCATGCCAGGCTAATTTTTGTATTTTTAGTAGAGACAGGGTTTCACCATGTTGGCCAAGCTGGTCTTGATCTCCTGACCTCGTGATCTGTCCACCTTGGCCTCCCAAAGTGCTGGGATTACAGGCGTGAGCCACCGAGCTGGGCCACTTTTTTTTTTTTTTTTTTTTTTTGAGATGGAGTCTCACTCTGTCCCCTAGGCTGGAGTGCAGTGGTGCGATCTCAGCTGACTGCAACCTCTACCTTCTGAAATCAAGTGATTCTCCTGCCTCAGCCTTCTGAGTAGCTGAGCAGCTGGGATTACGAGCACATGCCACCATGCCTGGCAATTTTTGTACTTTTAATAGAGACAGGGCTTCACCATTTGGCCAGGCTGATCTCAAACTCAGGCTGACCTCAAGTGATCCGCCCTCCTCAGCCTCTCAAAGTGCTGAGATTACAGACATGAGCCACCTCACCTGTCCAGAATAGCACATCTATAAGAGGACAAGTGATGTCATATACATCGTAAATCTGAAGAGGACCTGGAAGAAGCTTCTGCTGGCAGCTCATGCCATTGTTGCCATTGAGAACCCTGCTGATGTCACTGTCCTATCCTCCAGGAGCACTGTCCAGAGATCTGTGCTGAAGTTTGCTGCTGCCACTGGAGCCACTCCAATTGCTGGCCACTTCACTCCTAGAACTGTCGCTAACCAGATCCAGGCAGCCTTCTGGGACCTACAGCTTTTTGTGGTTACTGACTCCAGGGCTGACAACCAGCCTCTCACAGAGGCTTCTTAGGTAAACCTACCTGCCTTTGCTCTGTGTCACACAGATTCTCCTCTGTCCTATGTGGACATTGGCATCCCATGCAACAACCAGAGAGCTCCCTCAGTGGGTTGACAGTGGGTTGACTCCCTCAGTGGTGGAGGCTGGCCTGGGAAGTTCTGCACATGTGTGGCACCATTTCTCATGAGTACCCGTGGGAGGTCATGCCTGATCTCTGTTACAGAGATTCTGAAGAGCCTGAAAATGAAGAGCAGGCTACTGCTGAAAAGGCCATGACCAAGGAGGAATTTCAAGGTGAATGGAGACTGCTCCAGCTCCTGAGTTCACTGCTACTCAGCCTGAGGTTGCAGACTGATCTGGGGCATGCAGGTGCCCCCTGTGCCTATTCAGCAGGTCCCACTGAAGACTGGTGTGCTCAGCCTGCCATGCAGGCCTGGTCTCAGCTTGCTCAGCTCAGGCCACTGAATCACTGAATGGGTAGAAGCAACACTTGAATGGTTTTAAGGTATTGTTGCATGGGCTCTTAAGCAACATGGAAATAAGGTTGACAAAAAATAAACATCAGTTTCTTAAAAAAAAAAAAAAAAAAAGACACCATTAATAAGTTGTTTGGCCAGGTGTGGTGGCTCACACCTGTAATCCGAACTACTAGGGAGGCTGAGGCAGGAGAATGGCTTGAACCCGAGAGGCAAAGATTGCAGTGAGCTGAGATCATGCCACTGCACTTTAGCTTGGCAACAGAGCGAGACCCCATCTCAAAAAAAAAAAAAAAGTTGTTCATAGGCTGAGTGTGGTGGCTTATGTCTGTAATCCTAGCACTTTGGGAGGTGGAGGCAGGAGAATTGCTTGAACTCAACCAGCCTGGGCAATATAGCAAGACCCAATCTCTAAAAAAAAATTTTTTTTTAATAGTTCACTTTAAATGGTTAATTTTTTTTTTCTTAAGACAGAGTCTCACTCTATTCCTGAGGCTGCAACCACCACCTCCCTGGTTGAAGCGATTCTTCTGCATTTTTTTTTTTTTTTTTTTTTTTTACATTTAACATTTTATTGAGATTCTCATCAGCTGCCATTTGGTTTGTATAGCAAATTTTTTACAAAAACAAGGGCTCGCTTAGAGTCCCCGAGTAGCTGGGATTACAGGTTTACACCACCACACCCAGCTAATTTTTGTTTTGTTTTGCTTTGTGTTTTTGAGACAGAGTCTTACTCTGCTGCCCAGGCTGGAGTACAGTGGCGCGATCTCGGCTCAAGGCAACCTCTGCCTCCTGGGTTCAAGTGATTCTCCTGCCTCACCCTTCAGAGTAGCTGGGATCACAGGCACATGCCACCACATCCAGCTAATTTTTGTACTTCTAGCAGAGACAAGATTTCACCATTTGGTCAGACTAGTCTCGAACTCCTGACCTCGTGATCTGCCCGCCTTGGCCTCCCAAAGTGCTGGGATAACAGGCATGAGCCACCGCCCCCAGCCAATTTTTGTATTTTTAGTACAGAGACGGGGTTTCAGCTTGTTGGCCAGGTTAGTCTCAAATGCCTGACCTCAAGTGATCCACCCACTTTGGCCTCTCAGAATGTTGGGATTACAGGTGTGAGCCAGAGCACCCAGCCCTAAAATGGTTAATTTTATGCTATGTGAATTTTACTTTAATTTTTTAAAAGTCATCATCAAGAAAATGAAAGACAAGCCACAGACTAGATGAAAATATCTGCATAATACATATATGATAAAGGGCTTGTATTCACAATATACAAAGAGCTCTTACAACTCCATAATAAGACAAACAACCCATTTTAAAAATGGGCAAAAGATCTGAATAGACATTTCACCAAAAAATATCCAGAAATAGCTAATAAGCACATGGAAAGATGCCCAACATCATTAGTCATTAGTGAAATTAGAGTCCCTTTCTCTAAAACATCTTCAGACAAAGGCACAGAGCTGCCTCCCTGACATGTTCTTAACCTTGGCAAAATATTTTATTTTTTGAGATGGAGTCTCAGTCTATTGCCCAGGCTGGAGCACAGTGGCCAACTTTTTCACTATTATTAATTATGTTGGCTGTTTCTACTAAAAATACAAAATTAGCCAGTCGTGGTGGTGCATGCCTGTTATCCCAGCTACTCGGGAGGCTGAGGCAGGAGAATTGCTTGAACCCGGGAGGCAGAGGTTGCTGTGAGCTGAGATTGTGCCATTGCACTCCAGTCTGGGCAACAAGAGCAAGATTCCACCCCAAAAATAATAATAATAATAATGTTGCTTTGAATATTTATATGCAAATGTTGGACAGGGTTATTTTTCTTGGAGATATATATATATATATATATATATATATAGAAGCAGAATTGCTAGGTTATATAATATAAGTTTATGTTTAACTTTTGAGAAACTGCCAAACCGTTTTACAAAGTGGCTGTACCATTTCATATTCCCATTAACAATATCTGAGGTTTCTTGTTTGTCCACATTGTTGTCAATACTTGGTACTGTTTTTTGTTTGTTTGTTTGTTTGTTTAACTATAGGCTGCATGCAGTGGCTCACCCCTGCAATCCTAGCACTTTGCGGAGGGAAGTGGCTAGGATCTGAGTGGGGAAGATCACTTGAGCTCAGGAGTTTGAGACCAGCCTGGGCAACATAATGAGATCTTGTCTCTATTTGTTTTGAAAAAGAAACATAACTATTCTGGTGGGTATAAAATGGCATCCCAGGCCAGACATGGCGGCTCACACCTAAAATCCCAGTACTTTGGGAAGAAGGCAAGGTTGTCGGATCACTTGAGGTCAGGAGTTCAAAAACAGCCTAGCAAACATGGTGAAACCCTGTCTCTACCAAAAATACAAAAAATTAGCTGGGTATGGTGGCACGTGGCTATAATCCCAGCTACTCGGGGGCTAAGGCAGGAGAACTGCTTGAACCCAGGAGGTAGAGGTTGCAGTGAGCAGAGATCACACCACTGCACTCCAGCCTGGGCTACAGAGCTCCAGGACTCCATCTCAAAGAAATAAAATAAAATGAAATTAAAACTTGGAACCCCAATTCATTATGCCAAAAGAAAAAAATTAAGCTGGAAACTGAGTCATGTAAGAAGCTGCCTTTCATTTTGTTCCTAAACAGATAGCTACAGATAAAAGATGAAATATTTCCACAAGTAGCTATTCTCTGTTCACCTTATCTTATGTAAAGTACTAATTTGCTGGTTTAAGCCTGTAATCCCAGCACTTTGGGAGGCCAAAGTGGGTGAACCAGAATCACAAGGTCAGGAGTTTGAGACCAGCCTGGCCAATATGGTGAAATCCCATCTCTAATAAAAATACAAGAAAATTAGTGGGGCATAGTGGTACATGCCTGTAATCCCAGCTACTTGGGAGGCTGAGGCAAAAGAATTGCTTGAACCTGGGAGGTGGAGGTTGCAGTGAGCCAAGACTGCGCTGTAGCACTCCAGCCTGGGCGACGGAGCGAGACGCCATCTCAAAAAAAAAAAAAAAAAAAAAAAAAAGTACCAATTTACTTGACCACCACATGAATATATAATTGACTTTTCCCCTACCAGCTTCTTTTCTCTTACAACATGTGGATTCAGTAATGTGACCTTACCCTTCCTCTTTCCTCTCCAAGCCTGCTTTTCCCCTTGAAATACTGAAGCCCTGAAAATCATCTTTAGAGAAAGGCACAGACCTGCCTCCTCCCTTGCACATTCTTAACCATAGCAAAATAAACTTCTAAATTAATTGAGACCTTTCTCAGATACTTTTTGGTTTACACAAGTCACAAAACATCACATATTCCATGTGTATGGACTGTCCAGAAAAGGCAAATCTATAGAAACAAAAAGTAGGCTGGGTGAGGTGGCTCATGCCTGTAGTCCCAGCACTCTGGGAGGCTGAGGCAAACAGATGGGTTGAGCCCAGAGGTAGAGGTAGGAAGATGGGTTGAGCCCAGGTTTTAAGACCAGCCTAAACAACATGGTGAAACTCCATCTCTAAAAAAATACAAAAATTACCCAGGCATGGTGGCATGTGCCTGTCGTCCCAGCTACTTGGGAGGCTGAGGTGGGAGGATTGCTTGAGCCCAGGAAATTGAGGATGCACTGAACCATGGTTTTACCATGGCATTCCAGCCTGGGTGACAGAGAGAGACGCTTCCTCAAAAAAAGAAGCACAGGGTGTCATGAGAACATGAAGAGCTAGCTTTTTTTTTTTTTTTTGAGACAGAATCTTGCTCTGTTGCCCAGGCCGTAGTGCAGTCACATGATCTCAGCTCACTGCAACCTCTACCTCCTGGGTTCAAGTGATTCTCCTTCCCTAGCCTCTTGAGTATCTGGTACTACAGGTGCCTGCAACCACACCTGGCTAATTTTTGTATTTTCAGTAGAGACGAGTTTCACCATGCTTAGCAGGCTAGTTTTGAACTCCTGACTTCAAGTGATCCACCTGCCTCAGCTTCCCAAAGTACTGGGATTACAAGCATGACTCACTGAGCCTGGCCCTAGAGCTAGCATTTAATTCAACATGGGGGATCAGGGAAGTGTCTGAAGCAATAAGAATATCTTTTGTTAAAATATTTGGCCTTTTGTCTAGATCCTTGAAGTCCCTCTGGGAATAGCTTCAGTGTCAGAAGGTGACAGATAAAAAGGTTATTATTTATAACAATCCCTTTTCAAACACACTTAGTTTATGTTAATAAGAGGATTTGGGGAAAGTTCCAAGATAATCACAGGATGGGGGCTGGCTGCCAGAGGATCCAACCATTTGGTCAGAAGGTTGGAAGTTTCAGCCCCACCCCCAACCTCCAGGGAGGGGCTCAAAGTGAGGGTAATGACCAATGGCCAATGATTAATCAATCATGTCTACATAATGACCTCCCCTTTGTTTTGAGACAAGTGTCTCGCTCTGTTGCCCAGGCTGGAGTGCAATGGCATGATCTCAGCTCACTGCAGTCTCCACCTCCCAGGTTCAAGCGATTCTTGTGCCTCAGCTCAGTAGCTGGGACTACAGGTGCCTGCCACAATGCCTGGCTAATTTTTGTATTTTTAGTAGAGATGGGGTTTCACAATGTTGGCCAGTCTGGTCTCAAACTCCCGATTTTATGTGATCCACATGCCTAGGCCTCCCAAAATGCTGGATTACAGGCCTGAGTCTCTGTGTTCAGCCTGACACTTCCATTATAAACCAAAACGACTGGGTTAAGAGAGCTTCCAAATAGCTGAACACATGTAGGCTTGCAGGAAGGTGAATGGGAACACATCCACACGCAGGAGGCGGCCACACTTCAACTCCATGGGGAGAAAAGCTCCTGTGCTCCAGACCCTTCCAGACTTTACCCTTTGTGTTCTCTTCCTCTGGCTGTTTATTTGTATCCTTTGTAATGTATATGTTTCCCTGCTGTAAGTCAGTCTACCAAATTAACGGAACCCAAGGAGGGAGTTGTGGGAACCCTGATTTATGGCTGGTTAGTTTGAAGTTCTGGAGGCATGGACTTGCTACTGGCATCTGAACTGGGGGCAGTCTTGGGGACTGAGCCCTCAACCTGTGGGACCTGGTGTTATCTTTGGATGGATAGTATTAGAGGTTATTTGTATTAGAAAACAGCGTGTGTCCACTGCAGAACTGATTGATCACTTGATGTGTTGGAAATCCCTCCCCACATCTTGGGTCAGAGCCCGTTGTGAGTATAGTGGGAGAAACTGCGTTGGTTTTCTCTGGTCATGGTGGTTGTGAAACTCAATAAGTTTACTGTAAATCATTCAGTTGTACACTTAAGTGTGTGCGTTTTATAGTATGGCGTTTATACTTCTATAAAATTGTATTAAAATATAAGGCCTTGGCCAAACACCATGACTCACATCTGTAATCCCAGCACATTGGAAAGCTGAGGAGAAAGGATCACTTGAGCCCAGGAATTCAAGACCAGCTAGGCAACATAGAGAGACTTTGTCTCTATAAAATATACAAAAATTGGGCAGAGCGTGGTGGTTTATGCCTGTAATCTCAGCACTTTGGGAAGCCAAGGCAGGTGAATCACAAGGTCAAGAGATGGAGACCATCCTGGCTAACATGGTGAAACCCTGTCTCTAAAAATACAAAACTTAGCTGGGCGTGGTGGCACATGCCTGTAGTCCCAGCTACTCTGGAAGCTGAGGCAGAAGAATTACTTCAACCTGGGAGGTGGAGGTTGCAGTGAGCCGAGATTGTGCCACAGCACACCAGCCTGGGTGACAGAGCAAGACTCCGTCTCAAAAAACAAAACAAAACAAAACAAAAACAAGCTGGGTGTGCTGGTACATGTCTGTAGTCCCAGCTACTCTGGAGGCTGAGATGGGAGCATTGGCTGAGCCTAGGAGGTTGAGGCTGCAGTGAGCCATAATCATGCCACTGCACTCCAGCCTGTGTGACAAAGCGAGACCCTGTCTCAAAAAAAAAAAAGCTTTAACCTAAGGAGGTTGATTGCCCACCTCCCTCTCCAAAAAAAAATAAATAATAAAAAAATTAAAAACACACATACACACACAAAGAACAGCCAGTTGTTCCTAGCAGTTTCACCTCTAAAAATTTATCTTTTAGATAAATATGCAATGAACAAAATAACAGATGAACATGGTTATTTGTCATAACATTGTTTGTAATAGGAAAACATTGGACGCAAGGTCAATGTTCACCAGTAGGAAACTATGCAGGAACTAAAAAAAACTATGCAGGAACTAAAAAAAAAAAAAAGGCAGATACAGTGACATAAGCCTGTAATCTCAGTTACTCAGGAGGTGGAGATCGTGAGAACTTTGCTCCTTAGTTCAGCTAAACCAGGTTCTTGTCACACAACCAGGAAGGATTAGGAATTAGGAATGCAGAGACACTGAAAGGTGAGGAGAATGGAAATGATTGGGTGAAAAGAAAAAAGGAAAAAAAATTCTCAGCAAAGCAAGAGAGGATCCTGCTAACAGGCCCCTACCTTGCAGATTGATTACCAGAGCACCACACAGGAACTAAAGGGGCTAGGCTGCTCTCCCTGCACCCAGCTCCAATTTCCTGAACTTCCTGTGGCTCCACCTTATTCTCCCAGTGTGTGGGCAGGTTGCAGATTCTCTGGGGACTCTTCCCCTTATTTGTCTCCTGCATCTATCAGTGAGAGGATAGTTTCAGCCCAGGAGTTCAAATCCAGCCGGGGCAACATGGCCAGATACCATTTAAAAAAAAAAAAAAAAAAAAAAAACCAACAAAACGCTGGGCACAGTGGCTCACCCCCCCTAATCCCAGCACTCTGGGAGGGCAAGGTGGGTAGATCACAAGGTCAGGAGCTTGAGACCAGCCTGGCCAACACGGTGAAACCCCATCTCTACTAAAAATACAAAAATTTGCTGGGCATGGTGACAGGCGCCTATAATCCCAGCTACTCAGGAGGCTGAGGCAGGAATATTGCTTGAACCCAGGAGGCGGAGGTTGCAGTGAGCCAAGATCATGCCATTGCTCTCCAGCTTGGGCAACAAGAGTGAAACTCCATCTAACAAAAAAACGGAATACGCAAAACAAACCTAGGATGACCCTCAAGTGTGAGGTAAGAGTACTGGTAACCCTCAAGCGCAAGGAATTGACTGGAAGAGATTACAAGAGAGGGTTCTAGGTGGTGGGAAATGTTTATATGTTGATTTGGTTACCCAAAAATCTACACACACACAAATTATTTGAATTGTACACTTAATATTTGCTCAGTTTATTATATGTTATATTTCAACAGAAAATTTAAAATAATATGAAAGAGGGAATGATGAGCATAAGGTTCAGTAGGATGGTTACTTGGGTTGGGAAAGAGGTTGGCTGGGGAGGGAGGTATGTGGTTGGATGCAGGTTATTGTCAAGGTTCTACATTTTACTTTGGGATGGTGGCTCTGCAAGTGACTATATCATTGCTTTAAAAAACTAAATAACTAAAAAAAAACTTTTTAAAAATAATACAGGCCAGGCATGGTGGCTCACGCCTGTAATCCCAGCACTTTGGGAGGCCAAGACGGGCAGATCACGAGGTCAGGAGTTTGAGACCTGTCTGGCCGACATGGTGAAACCCTGTCTCTACTAAAAATACAAAAATTAGCTGGGCATGGTGGCAGGTGCCTGTAATACCAGCTACTCATGAGACTGAGGCAGGAGAATTGCTTGAACCTGGGAGGTGTAGGTTGAAGTGAGCCAAGATCATGCTACTGAATTTCAGCCAGGCAACAAGAGCAAAACTGTCTCAAATAATAATTATTATTATACAAATGGTACACATACTGATAGAGTTGTGATGCATTGTGTCAATCTAGATTCTAAGCTGCAAACAAAACAAACCAACTGACTTCAGTTTAAACAGAAAAGAAAGTTATTGCAAGATGTTAGATGGCTCACAGAATCTCTCTGAGGGGCAGAGCAATAGTATTGGGAGCTATGCATAGGTAGAAACAACTCCTAAAATCGCCCTGGGGGGTCAGGCCAGAGGAGATGCCAGGATGCAAGACAGAGACACTACAGCTCATTCTGCCAATCCTGAGTTCTTTTGACATAGAGTCTTGCTCTGTAGCCAAGGCTGGAGTGCAGTGGTATGATCTCGGCTCACTGCGACCTCTGCCTCCTGGGTTCAAGCGACTCTCCTGCCTCAGCCTCCTGAGTAGCTGGGATTACAGGCATGCACCACCATGCCTGGCTAATTTTTGTATTTTTAGTAGAGACAGGGTTTCACCATGTTGGCCAGGCTGGTCTCGAACTCCTGACCTCAGGTGATTCACCTGCCTCGGGCTCCCAAAGTGCTGGGATTACAGGCATGAGTCACCACACCCAGCCTACAACCCTGAGCTGTTGATGCTACCAATAGCTACCACTCTCATGTCTATGTGCCTAAGTTTCCATATTTGTAAAATAGAAGCAATGTGTATATTTTTAGGGGTATATGGAGACATATATTAGAACATTTATGTAAAATGGTAGGCCAGATGTCAGGCACATGGCAAGTGCCCACTCAAGTAGGTTTAGCAATGGCAAGGTCATGTGGCAGCTCACAGAACTCATTCTGGAATGCCAGGCAAGACACCTCCAGAGATTCCAAGGATGGCTTGGAGGAGACATCACAGGGAATGCCAGCTGCATTGGGCAGATGAAAGCCAGGAGTCCAGGAGTCATAGAATTGTTATTAAAAGTTATTTTAGCCAGGCGCGGTGGCTCACGCCTTTAATCCCAGCACTTTGGGAGGCTGAGGTGGGCGGATCACCTGAGGTCAGGAGTGCGAAACCAGCCTGACCAATATGGTGAAACCCCATCTTTAAATAAATAAATACATAATAAATTAAATAAATAAATACATAAAAGGCCGGGCGCGGTGGCTCAAGCCTGTAATCCCAGCACTTTGGGAGGCCGAGGCGGGTGGATCACAAGGTCAAGAGATCGAGACCATCCTGGTCAACATGGTGAAACCCCGTCTCTACTAAAAATACAAAAAATTAGCTGGGCATGGTGGCGCGTGCCTGTAATCCCAGCTACTCGGGAGGCTGAGGCAGGAGAATTGCCTGAACCCAGGAGGCGGAGGTTGCGGTGAGCTGAGATCACGCCATTGCACTCCAGCCTGGGTAACAAGAGCAAAACTCCGTCTAAAAAAAAAAAAAAAAACAATAAATAAATACATAAAAGTAAAAAAAGTTATTTTAATGAGAATTATGTTATACTGGTACAAATGCTATCATGCTCATCATCTTATTTAATATTCATAATTTGCAAAAGATAAGGACTGGGAGAGCCAGAAATATCCAGAATTGGCCTGGCACTGTGGCTCACATCTATAATCCCAGCACTTCGGGAGGCTGAAACAGGCAGAATGCTTCAGTCCAGGAGTTCAAGACTAGCCTCAGAAACATGATTAAACCCCATATCTACAAAGAATAAAAAATTTTTAAAAAGAGCCGAGAGTGGTGGCTAATGCCTGTAATCCCAGTACTTTGGGAGGCATAAGCAGGTGGATTGCCTGAGGTCAGGAGTTAAAGACCAGCCTGGCCAACCTGGTGAAACCCCCTCTCTACTAAAAATACAAAAATTAGCTAGGCATAGCGGCAGGTGCCTGTAATCTCAGCTACTCAGAGGCTAAGACAGGAGAATCGCTTGAACCTGGAAGGCGGAGTTTGCAGTGAACTGAGGTTGTGCTATTGCACTCCAGCCTGGGCAACAAGAGTGAAACTCCATCTCAAAAAAATATAAATAAATAAAATAAAATAAAAACATAAAAAAAAAAAAAATTCAGGGCCGGGAGAGGTGGCTTATGCCTGTAATCCCAGCACTTTGGGAGGCCAAGGCAGGCAGATCACCTGAGATCAGGAGTTTAAGACCAGCCTGGCCAATGTGGTAAAACCCCGTCTGCACTAAAACTACAAATATTAGCCGGGCGTGGTGCCATGCACCTGTAATCCCAGCTACTTGGGAGTCTGAGGCAGGAGAATTGCTTGAACCCGGGAGGTGAAGGTTGCAGTGAGCCGAGATTGTGCCACTGCACTCCAGCCTAGTCGACTCCATCTCAAATTTAAAAAAAAAAAATTCAAGATTGAAACTAGTTCTGCAATTTCCTAGTCAATCTGGATTCCCTGCTCCATCATTCCCCTTGCCCTCCCCTCTCCTGGGTGATCCCCAACTCAGTATGAACGCCGTCATCTGTCACCCCTCTCTGGCAGTCATATCGAACACAGCTGGAGAAAACCATACCTCTCAGCTTTAACTTTAGATTCAAGTTCACAAATCCCAGTGGGGTCTCAATAGTATAGGGATAACTTACCATGTATCTCCTTTGGCTCACTCTACCAAACAACCGTCTGATACATTCTCCTCTCCTTCAAGCCTCTCTCACAGATCCCCACTTCCAGCTGGCCCTGTCGTCTCAAGCTTTTTGAGGAAATAGAAGTCCCTCACTTTCCCATCTGCAGTGAAGAAATATCTCTTATACCATCTAGCACTATTCCTTCCATGGATGCTGAGTCTTGGGGTTTCATCCCTTTCACCTTTCCAGTGGCAACTCTCCCTTTAACCCCTCTCTTCCCTTTTTTTTTTTGAGACAGAGTCTCACTCTGTCACCAAGTCTGGAGTGCAGTTGAGTGATTGCAACTCACCGCAATCTCCACCTCCCAGGTTCAAACGATTCTCCTGCCTCAGACTCCGGAGTAGCTGGGATTACAGGGATGCACGTGCCACATCACCCGGCTAATTTTTCGTTATCTTTTCTGAGTTGGAGTTTCACTCTTGTTGCCTCGGCTCACAGCAGCCTCTGCCTCCTGGGTTCAAGAGATTCTCCTGCCTCAGCCCCCCGAGTAGCTGGGATTATAGGCGTATGCCATCAGGCCTGGCTAATTTTTGTATTTTTAGTAGAGACAGAGTTTCACCATGTTGGCCAGACTGGTCTCGAACCCCTGACCTCACATGATCCATGCGCCCCAGCCTTCCAAAGTGTTGGGATTACAGGTGAGAGCCACGTGCCCCACCTATAGGTGGTTAACTTTAAGTCATGGAGATTATCCTTGATAATGTGGGCAGACCTGATCCAATCTGCCGTAAGAGCAGAATTGAAGATTCCCTTGGGAAGAAGAAATTCCACCTATGGATCGCAGTGTCAACTCCTACCTGAGAGTTTCTGCCTTCTCCATGGATTGCACACTTACCTGGGCAGCCCCCACTATTATGTTAGCCAATTCATATTTGCACCCCATAAAATTCACTTGTTTTAGGCCAAGTGCAGTGGCTAACACCTGTCATCCCAACATTTGGGAGGCTGAGGCAGGAAGATGCCTGGGCAACCTACCTATCTACTAAAAAAAAAACCCAGCTGGGTTTGGTGGTACGAACCTGTGGTCCCAGCTACTCAGGAGGCTGAAGAAAAAAATCTCTTGAGCCCAGGAGGACCAGATTGCAGTGAGCCAAGATTGGGCCACTGAACTCTAGCTTGGGTGATAAAGCAAGGCCCTATCTCTAAAAAAAAAAAAAAAAGAGGCCGGGCGTGGTGGCTCAAGCCTGTAATCCCAGCACTTTGGGAGGCCGAGGCGGGTGGATCACAAGGTCAAGAGATCAAGACCATCCTGGTCAACATGGTGAAACCCCGTCTCTACTAAAAATACAAAAAATTGCTGGGCACGGTGGTGCGTGCCTGTAATCCCAGCTACTCAGGAGGCTGAGGCAGGAGAATTGCCTGAACCCAGGAGGCGGAGGTTGCGGTGAGCCGAGATCGTGCCATTGTACTCCAGCCTGGGTAACAAGAGCAAAACTCCGTCTCAAAAAAAAAAAAAAAAGAAAAAAATGACTTTTTTTAAGTAAAAAATTCAATCATTTCAAGTAAATTTACAAAGTTGTGTAACAAGCACTACAATTCAATTCAATTATTTTATTTTTCTGAGACAGAGTTTTGCTCTTGTTGCCCAGGCTGGAGTGCAATGGCCTGATCTCAGCTTACCACAACCTCTGCCTCCCAGATTCAAGTGATTCTCATGCCTCAGCCTTCCAGGTAGCTGGGATTATAGGCACATGCACAGCACCATGCCTGGATAATTTTTGTATTTTATGTTGGCCAGGCTGGCTATGAACTCCTGACCTCAAGTCATCAATACCCACCTCAGCCTCCCAAAGTGCTGGGATTACAGGTGTGAGCCACCAGGCCCGGCCTCTACTTTCTTTTCAAGGATGTTTTCACTGGGTATAGAATTCTGGGTTGCTGAATTTTTTTTTCCTTTCAGTAGTTTAAGATAGTCAACTGTTGGCCAGGCGTGGTGCCTCACCCCTGTAATCCTAGCACTTTGGGAGGCTGAGGTGGGTGGATCACCTGAGGTCAGGAGTTCAAGACCAGCCTAGCCATCATGGTGAAACACCATCTTTAATATATTTACCTAAAAAAAAAAAAAAAAAAGGTAGTCAACTGTCTTTTCACTTGCATTGTTTCTACTGAAAAATCTGCAGTCATCATTGTTTTTGCTCTTCTGGTGTATTTAACATGTCTTTTTTCTATGGCTCCTTTGAAGATTTTCTTATCACTGGTTTTTGAGCAATTAGATTTTGACATGTGTTGGTGTCATTGTCATGTTTCCTGTGGTTGAGGTTTGTTTGTCTTCTTGGATCTGTGGGTTTATAATTTATTCTATTTTGAGATGGAGTCTCACTCTGTTGCCCAGGCTGGAGTGCAGTGGTGTGATCTCAGCTCAGTATAATCTCTGCTTCCCAGGTTCAAGCAAATCTCATGCCTCAGCCTCCCAAGTAGCTGGGATTACAAGTGTGTGCCACTACGCCCAGCTAATTTTTGTATTTTTAATACAGTTGGGTTTTTGCCACATTGGCCAGGTTGATCTCAAATTCCTGACCTCAAGTGATTCATCTGCTTTGTCCTCCCAAAGTGCTGGGATTACAGGCATTAACCACTGCACCTGGCTGGTTTATCATTTTTAAAATCACATTTAGACATTTTCAGTCATTATTTCTTCCAATAATTTTTCTGTCCCAACCTCTACTCCTTTAGAAGCCCCAGTGACACATGTATGAGGCCACTTTAAGTTATCCCATAGCTCAGTGATGCTTCGTTCATTATTTAAAAATTCTCTTCTGTACTTCATTTTGGATAGTTTCCATTGCTACATCTTTGTATTAGTTCATTCTTGTATTGCTATAAAGAACTACCTCAGACTGGGTAATTTATAAAGAAAAGAGGTTTAATGGACTCACAGTTCTGCAGGCTGTCCAGAAAGCATAGCTGGGGAGGCCTCAGGAGACTTACAATCATGGCAGAAGGTGAAAAGGAGTCAGGCACATTTCACATGGCAGAGGAGGAGAGAGAGAGAGCGCAAAGAGGGAAGTGCTACACACTTTTAAACAGCCAAATCTTGTGAGAACTTACTACCACAAGAACAGCAAGGGGGAAGTCCGCCCCATTATGCAGTCACCTCCCACCAGGCCCCGCCTCCAACACGGAGGATACAATTCAACATGAAATTTGGGTGGAGATGCAGTGTCAAACAATACCACTCTTCAAGTTCACCAGTCTTTTCTTCTGTAATGCCTAATCTGCTGTTAATTTCACCCACTGTGTTTTTCATCTCACACATCTCTGGAAGTTTGACTTTTTTTTTCCTGAGACAGAGTCTCACTCTGTAGCCCAAGCTGAAGTGCAGGGTGCGATCTCGGCTCACTGCAACCTCTGCCTTCTGGGTTCAAGCAATTCTCCTGCCTCAGCCTCCTGAGTAGCTGAGACTACAGGTGTCTCCCCTGACACCCAGCTAATTTTTGTATTTTTAGTAGAGACAGGGTTTTACCATGTTGGCCAGGATGGTCTCGATCTTCTGACCTCATGATCCACCCGCCTCAGCCTCCCAAAGTCCTGGGATTATGGGTGTGAACCACTACACCCGCTGACTTCTTTTTTATATGTTTCATGTCTGCTTAACTTTTTGGATGTGTAATACAATTATGATCACTTTTTTTTTTTTTTTGAGATGGAATCTAGCTCTGTTGCCCAGACTGGAGTGCAGCGGCACAATCTTGGCTCACTTCATCCGCCTCCTTCATTCAAGCAATTCTCCTGCCTCTGCCTCCAGAGTAGCTAGGACTACAGGTGTGCATCACCATGCCCAGCTAATTTTTGTATTTTCTAGTAGAAATGGGGTTTCACGGTATTGGACAGGCTGGTCTTGAACTCTTGACCTTGTGATCTGCCTGCCTTGGCCTCCCAAAGTACTGAGATTACAAGCATGAGCCACTGTGCCTGGCCAGTGATAATTTTTTTAATGTCTATGTCAGTTCTGGGTTGGTTTTAATTTTCTCATCATTTCCTGATTTGCATGACTAGCAAGTGTTCTTATTGGATGTCAGACATTATAAATTTACCTGTTGGTTGCTTTTTGAACATTTTGGTAATTTTATAACTATTCTTGAGGTTTATTCAGGGATGCAGTTAATTTATTTTTCTTTTTATTTATAGGGATGAGGCATTGCTCTGTTGCCCCAGCTACAATGTCATGGCTATTCACAGGTCCAGTTAGAGTTCACTGCAGCCTCTAATTACTGAATTCAAGTGATCCTGCTGCCTCAGCTTCCCAGGTAGCTGGGACTACAGGGACACAGTACTATGCTCAACTATCAGTTAAATAATTTGGAAAGAGTTTGGTCCTTTTACGTCTTGTTTTTTTTTTTAAATGGGGTTTCACCATGATGGCCTGGCTGGTCTTGAACTCCTGACCTCAGGTGATCCACCCACCTCAGCCTCCCAAAGTGCTAGGGTTACAGGCGTGAGCCATCGCGCCCGGCTTTTTTTTTTTTTCTTTTGAGACAGTCTTGCTCTGTTGCCCAGATTGGAGTGCAGTGGCACAATCTGTGCTCACTGCAGCCCCTGATGATTCTCATGCCTCAGCCCGTAGTAGCTGGAACTACAGGTGCATACCATCATGCCCAGCTAATTCTTTATTTTTTGTAAAGTTGGGGTTTCACCATGTTGGCTGGTCAGGCTGGTCTCAAACTCCTGACCTCAGGTGATCCACCCACCTTGGGCTCCCAAAGGGCTGGGATTACAGGCGTGAGCTGCTGCACCCAGCCACTCAGTTGAATTCTTGAGAACTCTCTATAAAACTCTCTCCTATTCTGCAATCTGTCCTGCAAACTCTAGCTTTATTGGTCTCTCCAGACTATTAGCTTTGTCTCTCCAGTTCAGGGACTCTGCTGGACTGTACCTGGATTCTTCTTCCTTGAACAATGGTCTGAAAACTCTTTGTAGATGATAGTTTTGGGAAATCATAGGTTGTTTTTTTGTGTTTGTTTGTTTGTTTTTTGAGACAGAGTCTAGTTCTGTCGCCGAGTCTGGAGTACAGTGGCACTATCTTGGTTCACTGCAACCTCCGCCTCCTGGGTTCAAGTGATTCTCCTGAGCAGCTGAGATTACAGGCGCCTGCCACCACACCCAGCTAATATTTGTATTTTTAGTAAAGATGGGGTTTCACCATGTTGGCCAGGCTGGTCTTGAACTCCTGACCTTGTGATCCACCTGCCTCAGCCTCCCAAAGTGCTGGGATTACAGGCATGGAGCCCAGCCATCACTTTCAGACTCCAGTGTCTTGAAAACAGTTGTTTCATATATTTTTTCTGTTTTTTGTTTGTTTGGTTTTGGTTTTCTTCAGATGGAAGGGTAAATCCTGTCACTTTAACTTCAAGGGAATAAGACACAGAGTTTAAAACATCTCAATGTCAGCCAGGTGCGGTGGCTCAAGCCTGTAATCCCAGCACTTTTTGGAGGCTGAGTTGGGTGGATCACTTGAGGTCAGGAGTTCGAGACCTGACCAACATGGAGAAACCCTGTCTCTACTAAAAATACAAAATTAGTCGGGCATGGTGGCTCATGCCTATAATCCCAACACTTTGGGAGGCCGAGGTGGGTGGATCACTTGAAGTTAGGAGTTCAAGATCAGCCTGGCCAACATGGTGAAATCCATCTCTACTAAAAATACAAAAATTAGCTGGGCGTGGTTGTAGGCACCTGTAATCCCAGCTACTCAAGAGGCTGAGGTAGGAGAATTATTTGAACCCAGGAGCTGGTGGTTGCAGTGAGCTAAGATCACAGCACTGCACTCCAGCCGGGGCAACAGACCGTGACTCTATCTCAAAAAACAAAAACAAAAGCAGTAACAAAAACAAAACACCAAAGTTGGGCTCAAGCCCAGAACAGGGCAGATCCTGCATGTGAGAGCTAAGCAGCTTCAGCTGTGGGGAGAAGCTTCCTGGGTCAGGGCAGGGCACTAAGCAGCACCTGAGGGTCTGGAGGCATTGCCAGCCTATTTCCATCCAACAAAGCCTTCTTACCTTACTGTCTTGCTTCATTTTCTTCCCCTAACAATTTGTAAGCAAATATTCGCTATTTCTGCTTGGCAGGTGAGGAGATGAGGCTCCAAGGCTTGATTAAGTAACTTGACAAAGGACAAATCAGTAGCAGAGCTAAAATTTTTGTTTAGGTCATTTTTTTGAGACAGGGTCTCACTCTGTTACCCAGGCTAGAGTATAGCGGCGTGATCACAGCTCACTGCGATCTCCACCTCTTGGGCTCAAGTGATCCTATCACCTCAGCCTCCTGAGTAACTGGGACTACAGGTGTGTATCACTACGCCTGGCTAATTTTTGGTAGAGATGGGGTTTCCCCAGGTTGGTTGGGCTGGTCTTGAACTCCTGATGAAGAAGGGAATTAAATAATAGCAATAATAGTAAAAACAAAATCTTATAATTTGTAGTTGCTATATAATAAAGTAAATTTTGCTGTGTTGTGTGCTGTTTAATATAAAACCTAACCCCCAGCTCTGCTTAAAATTAACTCCCTGTAAAACTTACTTTATCTATTCTTCCCACATTCTCAGCAAAGTTCCCAGGCATCTCAAGACTCCAGTTTCTCTTGCCGACTAGCTGCAAGGTCACAGGGCAAGAATACACCCAAAGAATGTACAATGCGTTTCTTGAAGACATGTTGCAAATTAATTAACTGTTCTTTGTTCTGACTTCCATAAACCTGTTAGCTGCTATGTCATCCTGGATGTATAAAAGTACCCCATTTTCTTTCTCCAGGGCTCAGACTTGGGATGCTAATCCGCTGAGCCGGTGGCCACCTTAATAAAATCCTCCTGTTTCACCCATGGGTCTCTCTGGTTCCTGGATATTCTGTAGCACTGACCTCAAGTGATCTGCCTGCCTCATCCTTCCCAAAGTGCTAGGATTACAGGTGTGAGCCATTGTGCCTGGCCCAGCAGAGCTAACATGTAAACCTGCTTCTCAGAGATGGATTAAGAGGCAAAGGAAGACTCCACTGGGTAGCTTCCAGAGGTTGGGAACATCCCTGGGAACTGCTGAGATGGAGTGAATTCTCTTGATCGGGCCTCCTAGTAGATAAACAAGAGATTACCTGGTAAGTTCCACTGGTGGGGATGGTAAGGACTGAGCACCCCAAGGAGAATATTACAGAGTCATAAATAGTCCCTACACTGCCTTCTAGGGAGATCAAGGTTCCCCACGGGTCTTCTGTCTTGGGAGGTGCTATGAAAATGTAGTCAGAGCTGAATTGCCAGGAAAACGAAGAGACTGGGGGTTGCTACTTCATCTTCCCTCTTGGCCCTTTCTCATATAGCTCTCAACCTCTCCTTTTGATTAATGGAGACCATAAAATAATATAGCAATATTGTTTCCTATCTGCTGAGTGTTTGCTATGAGCCAGACTCTTCTTGTTTTTATTTATTGCTTTTTTTTTTTTTTTTTTTGAGACAGGGTCTTGTTCTGTGGCCTAGGCTGGAGTGCAGTGGCAGGATCACAGCTCACTGCAGCCTCAGCTTCTGGGGCTCAAGCGATCCTCCCACCTCAGCCTCCTGAATAACTGGGACTATAGGCACATGCCACCATGCCTGGCTAATTTTTGTTTTTTTTTTTTTTCTTTTTCTTTTTTTTTTTTTTTTGAGACGGAGTTTCGCTCTTGTTACCCAGGCTGGAGTGCAATGGCGCGATCTCGGCTCACTGCAACCTCTGCCTCCTGGGTCCAGGCAATTCTCCTGCCTCAGCCTCCTGAGTAGCTGGGATTACAGGCATGTGCCACCAATGCCCAGCTAATTTTTTGTATTTTTAGTAGAGACGGGGTTTCACCACGTTGACCAGGATGGTCTCGATCTCTCGACCTCGTGATCCACCTGTCTCGGCCTCCTAAAGTGCTGGGATTACAGGCTTGAGCCACCACGCCCGGCAATTTTTGTTTTGTTTTTTTTTTGAGATGAAGTCTCAACTCTGTCCCCCAAGCTAGAGTGCAGTGGCGCTGTCTCAGTTCACTGCAAGCTCTGCTTCACGAGTTCAAGTGATTGTCTTGCCTCAGCCTCCCGAGTAGCTAGTATTACAGGCACCCGCCACCATGTCCAGCTAATTTTTGTATTTTTAGTAGAGACAGGGTTTTACCATGTTGGTCAGGCTGGTCTCAAACTTCTGACCTTGTGATCCACCCACCTCGGCCTCCCAAAGTGTTGGGATTACAGGCATGAGACACTGCACCCAGCTTAGCCAGATTCTTTTCATGAATCATACAGAATCCTCGTGATTATATAAAGCAAATCCTCTCATCACCCTCATTTTAAAGAAAAGGAGACAAAGAGTGATTGTATCCATTGTCTGTTGCTGTGTCAGGAATTATCCCAAAACTTAAAAGCTTAAAACAACGATAAACATTTATGACTCATGTTTTCTATAGGCAAGGAATTCAGGGGCTGATTTGTTGAGTGATTCTCACCAGGAACATCTCATAAGGTTTAAGGTATTGACCAGGTCTGCAGTCATCTGGAAGCTGGACTGGGGTTGGAGGGTACAGTTTCAAGGGGGCCCAGGCTCATGGCTGGCAAAGCAGTTGGCTATTGGCAAGCAGTCTCAGTTACTTGGCATGTGAGTCCCTGCATTGGCCTGCTTGAGTGTGCTTATAACATAGCAGCTAAGAGCAAGTGATCCAAGAGAGCAAGATGGAAGCTGCAGTGTCTTTGTTTGTGTTTGCTTTTATTTTTTGAGACAGGTTCTCACTCTATTGTCCGGGCTGGAATGCAGTGGCATGATCTCAGCTCACTGCAACCTTGACTTCCTGGGTTCAGGTGATTCTCTCACCTCAGTCTCCCAAGTAGGTTGATCTTGACTCACCGCAACCTCTGCCTCCTGGGTTCATGCGATTCTCCTGTCTCAGCCTCCTGAGTAGCTGGGATGACGCATCTGCCACCATGCCCGGCTAATTTTGTATTTTTTTTCTAGAGATGGAGTTTCTCCTTATTGGCCAGGTTGGTTTTGAACTCTCGACCTCTGGTGATCCACTTGCCTCGGCCTCCCAAAGTGCTGGGATTATGGGCGTGAGCCACTGTGCCCAGCCCTTCTTTTCTTTTTTCAGTAGAGATGAGGTCTGGCTACATGGCCATGTTGCCTGGGCTGATCTCAAACTCCTGAATTCCAATGATTCTCCCACTTTGGCCTCCCAGAGTGCTAGGATTACAGGCATGAGCCACTGTGCCCAGCCTTGCACTGTCTTTTCTGACCTGGCCTCAGAAGTCACACCTGTTTCTGCAGTAGCCTGGTGGTTATGTAGGAAGAGAGAATCCTTGAGGACCATCTTGGAGGCCACTACCATGGGGATAAGCAATTTGCCCAATTTGTTAGAAGTGGGCTTTGAAGCCAGGAAGTTACTATGTCATAGTATATATTAGCTTGAAGAAGTGGGGCAGGGCTTCCCTATCCTGGAGGCATCCATACTTGAGATCCTGAGCTTCTCATTCCAATGCTCAGGTGAGTCAGACACTATCTGATGTGTCAAACAGACATTTTGTCAAAGCAACAGAATTTGGGCATTTTCTAAAAGATAGAAACAAACAAACAACAAAAAGCTGCAAAAGATCGCACAGACTTGCACTTAATGGTAGAGTTGCTGAATCAAAGGGAACCTGGATCGTGGCTCTAGCTTTGCCAGTGACCTACCAAAGAACTTTAGGCAAGTTTCAGCTCTCTGGGGGCCTTTGTTTTCCCAACTGTACAATGGAGCAGTTTGATTCCATGGACTCTGAGGTTCTCTGGCTGGGTGATTCTGGGATTCTGCACGGAGAGCCGTCCACTAAGAAAGCCCAGGGAGTTCTTTTTCCACTTTCCCTGGCTTCATCAGACCTTTGCTGAAGTGGAGTGGACCCCCCAGGTGCAAGGGGCACTCTTCTGGACCCAGGCCAGATCAGGGCAGGCTCTTCAGCCCTGCTTCACCCGAAGCTGGCTGGCACCATTGTTCCCCCATAAAGCTGGGCCCTTTTCCAGCTGCTGCTGAACTCAGGGCAGGGGAGAGGCTCAAAGGACTCAGTTGTGTGGATTCCCTCCCTCCCCCAGGGCAGGCCTGGGTCACCCAACAGGCTGATTCAGCCCATACAGAGGAACAAAAGAGATGAGATATGGTTTAGGGACAGAATTTGACATTTACCATTTTCCCTCATAAAACTTCAAAGTAATCATCATGGAGAAAACCCCCTTATGCTTATATATGTTACAGTTCAGTGACATTTTAAACAGTTGGGGCAAGGGCATTGCTTTCAATTTCAGTGCTTAGGAACCCATATTTTAATGATTCTACGATGCAAATTTGTTTGCCTTTTAATATTTTTGAAACTGGAATGCATGTAATAGTTAATGACATAATAAGCTAATTGGAGCATTTAAAAAGTACATAATAGGGCCGGGCGAGGTGGCTCACGCCTGTAATCCCAGCACTTTGGGAGGCCAAGGTGGGCAGATCACAAGGTCAGGACATCGAGACCATCCTGGCCAACATGGTGAAACATTGTCTCTACTAAAAATACAAAAGTTAGCTGGGTGTAGTAGGACGAGCCTGTAGTCTCAGCTACTCCAGAGGCTAAGGCAGGAGAATCGCTTGAACCTGAGAGGCGAAGGTTGCAGTGAGCCGAGATCAAGCCACTGCACTCCAGTCTGGCGACAGAGTGAGACTCTGTCTCAAACAAACAAACAAACAAAAACAGTACATAATCGGACATAAAATAGTGGCGCATATTACATGATGTATCTTAAATTGGATGAACTATGATAATTGGACTCTGTTCTTGGAGCCTAGGTGTACTGGACCTTAGATTACCCTTCTACCCCCAACCCAGTCACCCCCAGCTCAGTCTTTTCCACCACCCACAGGGTTGTCTTTATCCTTGTGTCATTGTCTTAACTCCCTGTCTCCAATATCATCCTTTGCACTTTTTTTTTTTTTTTTTGAGACGGAGTTTCGCTCGTTACCCAGGCTGGAGTGCAATGGCACGATCTCGGCTCACTGCAACCTCCGCCTCCTGGGTTCAAGCAATTCTCCTACCTCAGCCTCCCGAGTAGCTGGGACAACAGGTGCGTGCCACCATGCCCAGCTAATTTTTGTATTTTTAGTAGAGACGGGGTTTCACCTTGTTGACCAGGATGGTCTCAAGCTCTTGACCTTTTGATCCACCCGCCTTGGCCTCCCAAAGTGCTGGGATTATAGGCATGAGCCACCGCGCCCGGCCCTGCACTTTTTTAAAAAACTCAAAAATCTTTTTACATGAACTCTTAAAAGTGAGGAGAGACCTACCTACGAGCTCAGGGCTCTGCTGGGCCACAGGCACGTTCAGTGTGGGCTGCGGATGGTGGTGGCTCCCTCACACAGGGCATAGTTTTCTTATTTACTTTTCTTACACTTTTTTTTTTCTATAGCTTTTCCTCAGCATAAGACCCTGAAGGAATAGTGAGAGGAGACTCTCCCCAACTTCTGACCAAGACAGATTATTTAGTAACATGAAAGATCACAGAAGAATGAAAATAAATTTAATTCCAACATTGTAGCAGGCATTACTATTCATGTTTTATATATGTTAACTCACTTAATCCTTACAACCATGTATTAAGTAGCTACGAGTGTGTCCCTATTTTACTGATGGGGAGCCTGAGGCTCAGAGGTGCTACAACCTGCTCAAGATCACATAGCTAGTTAGTGACCAGAGTCCAGGGGAAAAAAGCAACATTTCTCTTTTGGCTTTTCTGCCAATGCTTTTTTTTTTTTTAGACTGGTCTTGCTCTGTCACCCATGCTAGAGAACAGTATCATGATCTTGGCTTGCTGAAGCCTCAACTTACCAGGGCTCAAGCAATCCTCCCATCTCAGCCTCCCAAGTAGCTGGGACTACAGGTGTGTGCCACCATACCTGGCTAATTCTGTTTATTTTTTATAGAGACCAGGTCTCACTATGTTTCCCAGGAGGGGTCTCGAACTCCTATGCTCAAGCAATTCTCCTGCCTCAGTCTCCCAGAGTACTAGGATTACAGGTGTGAGCCACAGCGCCCAGACCCTTTCTGCTAATCCTTGCCCCAGAGATAACAGGTCATAAATGTGGTTTATATCCTTCTGACACTGGATTTTTCTCAGCCTTTTTTCTGGACTCAGAGCGGGGGCACCCCATCTACTTGGTCTGCTGCACTCAGCCCCTTAGAGGATGGAGCATGTGAGTGAGTGAGTGCAAGATCCATGCGGACCCCATGGCCACACCAGGCGTATTGCCTCAGGGGAACATGGCGGTGCCCAGGCAAGGATGCCCATGACCCTGAAGCCCCCCAGAGGGGGTGTTAGTGTGCTAATTAGCCCTTTTAGTTCTACTGTCCACAGCCTCATGGGTGGTCGGTGTGTTAGCAGCTCAGTTGGCCCCCGGCCCTGTCACATGGGGTAGCTTCCCTTCTAGAAGGGCAGAGGGCCAGTGTGACAGGCTTTCTGGGTACCCGCACTTGATGAGTCCCAAGCTTTTGTCCAGCATACAAGAAGAATGAGGTTACGCGGACGATTGAAGGGTGATGAGAGTAGAGAATTTTACGGAGTGAAGGAACAGCTCACAGCAGAGAGGGGATACAGGGGTGGGGGTGGTTTCTCTCTCCTTGTGGCTGGGTCTGGGGCTTTTTGTGGACTTAGAATGGGGACTGCATGCTGATTGTTTTGTAAGTATGCAAAAACCGTTAAAGCGAAGATACCACTCAAAGGTGGGCAAGACAGTGTAGAAAACCAATTAGGAAAGGGCAGGTAAACATAAAATAGGTGAAGGGCAGGGATCAATCAGAGGAAAGTGTGCCAAACAGAAAGATAAG